>NC_056040.1:22726874-23041426 GCF_004379255.2 Salvia splendens
AGTTGCAAGAGTTGAGAGCTGATCTTGAGATGGAGATGGCAGCTTATAAAGAGGGACGTGCAAGGGGTGCTGCAGTTGCTTTTGTGGTGTTTAAGGACGTTTACACTGCAAATAAAGCTGTTCAGGATTTCCAAAATGAGAAGAGAAGGCGGGTTGGGAGATTCTTCTCTTTGACGGAGTTGCAACTACAGAGGAACCAATGGAAAGTAGAGAGAGCTCCGCTGGCCAGTGATATATATTGGAATCATTTGGGATCGTCAAGGCTCTCGTTGAAATTAAGAAAAGTTCTTGTCAATACTTGCCTTCTGTTGATGCTCTTGTTCTTTAGCTCTCCGCTTGCAGTGATCAGTGCCATCAAGAGTGCAGCCAGGATTATCAATGCCGAAGCAATAGATAATGCTCAGATGTGGTTGACTTGGTTGCAAAGCTCCAGCTGGATAGCTACCATAATATTCCAGTTTCTGCCTAATGTGATTGTTTTCATAAGCATGTACATAGTTATTCCATCAGCACTTTCGTATCTCTCTAAGTTTGAGAGGCATCTTGCGGCATCCAGAGAGCAACGAGCTGCTTTGTTGAAGATGGTTTGCTTTTTTCTGGTCAATCTCATTCTCTTGAGGGCTCTGGTTGAGTCATCACTTGAAGGTGCTATTCTAAATATGAGCAGGTGTTACTTGGATGGGGAAGATTGCAAGCGAATTGAACAATATCTAAGTGCTTCATTCTTGTCAAGATCGTGCCTCTCCACTCTCGCTTTTCTCATCACAAGCACTTTCTTGGGAATATCTTATGACCTACTGGCTCCAATACCTTGGATCAAGAACAAGCTACGAAGGTTCCGGAAGAATGACATGCTGCAGCTGGTGCCTGAAAATAGTGATGATTATCCCCTGCAGCATCAAGACATTGATAGCCTGCAGAGACCTCTCATATCAGAAAGGATTTCTGAGGTCATGGTTGGCAATAACGTGTTCTCGAATGGGTCCCCACCGACCACACCTAATGCAATCGGGCATGACATGTCCGAGTATCCTCCAGTCAGCAGCCGAACATCTCCAGTGCCTAAACAGACTTTTGATTTTGCACAATACTATGCATTCAACCTCACCATATTCGCCCTGACCCTGATATACTCTTCATTCTCACCTCTAGTGGTTCCAGTTGGGGCGATCTACTTTGGGTATAGGTACGTTGTAGATAAATACAACTTCTTGTTTGTGTATAGAGTCCGAGGCTTTCCTGCTGGCAACGATGGGAAATTGATGGATACAGTGCTGTGCATCATGAGGTTTTGCGTGGATCTGTTTCTGCTTTCGATGATGTTGTTCTTTACCATTCATGGCGACTCCACGAAGCTGCAAGCGATATTTACACTTGGGTTGTTTGTGATGTATAAGCTCTTGCCGTCGAATCAGGATGGATTCCAACCTGGTTCGTTGCAAGCCTTACAAAATGTGGAAAGTGCAACTAGTGGATCCCTTGATTATGAGGCTTTTTCACGCCCTACATTTGAATGGGATACTTACAGTCCATGACCTTGTATTTTACTCCTTCAAAATTCATTCTTTTTGTCGCCCATCTTGTGTTCCTGCATTCCTCTCTCTCTCGATATGTATAGGTGTAGGTGTGGATATCAATAAGCAGAGTCTTTAAACCATTCCCTACCAACTCCCAGCAAAGGAAATTCTATGTATTACTAGTAGCATAGACCATTCACTCTTCCTCATAGCCCCAATCAGATAACACATAAATGTGATCAAATTGAACCACTATAGATTTTGTTTTTATTGTTCGTTGTATGTTTATCGCAGAAGCTATGACGTAGTGTGTCAATTTATATTCGAGGTGGTGGAATAATTCCGAATCGCATATGATCGTCTTTTTCAACAGACTCATTATATAGAGTAAAAATGTTTCCTATCATAAACTCATCGCTTTAGTCTGTGAAAAGATTGAAATAAACATATATGGGTCAGTCCAAATTCACTTTTATAAGAACACAACTTGGATAAGTATGCATGCTGCCCTTGATGTTTAATGAAAGTTTAAGTAAGTCTAATTGAATTTATCTTAAGTTTTGTACGATTACTCAACAACAAAGCCATTTATACAATAAAGAAGGCGTGTTCAAACTTCAACTGAAAGATGCTAATAAAGATGACATGATCTATTTAAACATGCCGTTCATCTTGGTGTGTTTCCTATTGTTGGAAGACAAAAAAAAAAACAAGAATGGTAACTTTTTTCTTGAAGTATACCTGAAAAAAGCCCTACATTTGTGACTGTGTTATCATCCTCTCCACCAACACTAAGTTCAACCAATAGTGTCAAAAATATAATAAGAATCAAACAAAATACTTAGTACTCCCTCCATCCCACCATAAGCAAGGAGCTTCATTTTTGCACTCGTTTTGGAAAAAATGATACTATAAAATAGTTAAAATGGAGAAAATGTAAAGTAATAAAGAGAATAATGTACATAAGAGTCTTAAAATCCGCCTATCGCCATTAGTGTTTTAAGTCTACCTGCATGGAAGCATGTATGTCTAGTATAGAGAACAAAAACAGACCATAAGGGCACTCACAATAGCGCCCATAAATCCGCCCTAAGCGATCGGTGGGTGTATAGGCGCTATTGCACGTGTTTGGACGATAAACCAGCCTAGCGGTCCGCCCTATAGATATGGCGTGCCGATCGGCTAGGGCGGATTGATCGGCGCTATTGCAGCGCCATCGGTCGAAAATTCCCCCGATTTTCATTTAGTTTTATTTTTTATAGAGTATTTATTTTTACACTATTTTCACTCTATAAATACCCCATTTTTCATCTCATTTGTCACTCATTCACTCCAATCTCTTCCCTCATCTCATTTATCTCTCTCAAAAAAAAGCAAAAAATGAATCTCAGTGATTTCCCAACAAATACCTACAGAACTCCGATGCCCCTCACCCTTAGTTTATGTTATTTTGCTAGTATTATTTTATTTGATAACACAAACTAAAAAAATGAAAATAGTGGTGAAAATGGATTTTAAGGGCAAATTTTAGGGCGTTATTGCAGGTACTAATATGGCTGGAATGGAAGATAAAGTGCTGACATGGCAAGGGGAAAATGGGGATGGGCGGATCTATAGGGCAGGTTTAAGGACACCATGAATGGCCTTAGGAAAAGAAGGAGAAAAGAGAAAAAGGAATAATGTGGGGATTAAGAGTTAAGGTCTAAAGTCTTCTTCACGTAGTAGTCATCGTTCTCTAATCTCTACCTAAAATTTATGTGTAGGTTATGTAAGTATGACACCTGTTTTGAGTTGAGTTGAGGTTTGACCATATGTGAAAGAAATTGGAAAACTTGTTGTTATTGTTCACCACTGTGCGATGCAACAACTTGTTCAAGACTTTTTCCTAATACTTCAATGTCACGACTCTTCAATTTGATATCATTTGGGTTCACGTTTTGAATTCCAAGTTATAAAATTAAACACTTATATTATTCCCAAAATAAATTCTAGAATTTGACTCTCCTCTGAAGAGTTACACTAATTTTCGTAATCACCAAGTAAATTCATTTCAACCTTGTTTTGATTCAGAAGGCCCGCTAGAGTTCGTCAATTTCTCTTTTGGCATTTGACTCCATTTCAGTTCCAAACCATCCGATGTACTACGAAATTCTTAATTTATGTTATTTATGGACCTACATTAGAATTCTTAAGTTAGAATTACAAAATTTGTAGGTTGAAACGAGCTGAAAGGATATGAACATTTCACATATAAACCCTGAGATCATCGAGGTGGGTTTTTCTACAACTCACAACCATGTTTTAGATTCGTCCATGCAAAAAGTGTTAGTTGTATTTATAACATCGTTTACGAAATGAATGGATATTTGAAACTTCATAAAAGTATCATATGATCATATCCATTGAAGAAGAGTGCTAAGCATAAAAGTATGATTTGGACGAATGTAAATGCCCATTAAGGGTATTTTGGCACTCAACCTAATTATTCCCTCCGTCCACATATACAAGGCCAAGTTTGATCGGACACGGGTTTTAAGAAATGTATCAGAAAATATATGAAAAAGTTAATGAAAGGTGGGTTGTTTAATGAAATAAAGTTAGTGAAATGTAGAGTCCATTACTAAAAATAGTAAAAAAACAACTGAGATATTTATTGGTGGATATACTAAAATGATAAAATAGGATGATTATTGGTGGACAGAGGGAGTATATTTCAAATGTCTTCAGATCTTGGAGATCGAGGTGGTTGGAGATCGAGGTGGTTGGAGACGGGCTGATGGGGTGGCTTTAATGGTTACACTTGTGTTACGTTGGTTTTGCTTAAACAATCCCAGCTGCTGCTAGTGAGTTTATGATTGTACATATACAAACAATTTGTGTATAAAAAGGTTTAATTAATTAACTTTGGAATATGTGGTCTGGCAAGACATCTTCATTGTTGGCAGATTATAATATGTTTGTATGCATGTGAGGATTTTGAAAAGCCTTGCTGGAGTTGAAATTGGAAACGCCTAAGCATTTTTGCTTTTAGTATTTTTTTAAATTGAGGTGTCGTCTGTTACAAATATTCTTTCGAAGTCAACTTAAATTTTTAAACAATAATTAGGATATAAGCATGCATGGAAATAGTACAACAATAAGAAAGATGAGAATCTAATCCAAAAGGAATTGGGGAAGGGGGCTTTATTTAATCAAATTAGGCTTGATATTAATAATAAAACTAATATAAGCCAACACATTAGTATTTTAAACAGGATCTTTAGGAGTCACATAAAACCCTAATGCATAATTTAGGACCATAGCCACATACCCATACCGATACCTTACGAGGCCACATTAAAACAAACGGCGCTCCCATGCGATCACCACAAAGAAAACCAAAAAAACATCGCAACGGAACGAAACTTCCTAAAAGCTACGAGTTCAGCACTCAAAAGTCGTTTTCAAGTCATGGGAAAAGCTACATACAACCTAGTAGTCCACATAAAGTAGGCATCCTAGCAGAAGAACATAGAGTTGCGGACACTCTCCTGCAACTTAGGCATCGGGGGAACTGGTGGAGCAGCAGCTGGCCCGGTCCCGTTGTGGCTGGATGACGTCTCTGATGCGTCTTCAAACTTCATCCACTGGCCCAACTGGGTGGCTGCCAAGTGCGCATAGCATATCGGGGCGACTGCAGAAAGCACACACATACAGAGGGAGAGTCAGATGAGGGACATGAAGGCAAGAAATCAAGAACGAAATAGATGAAGATGAACAGAATCAGAAATCTTGTAGTCGTTTACTTACCAACAGATATAGCCGTAGTACTGCGCTGATACCTGCAAAGATCATGACAAGAGTATTAGGATGAAGGAAGAATTTAACACATGGATTTTGGTTTCCCGGTTTGATGATCCACTTACACATAGGACAGGGAATGGACGAGTTCTTGCAAGTCATCTGGTGAAAAGCCCACCTCATCCAATAAGACATGGTAGTGTGTAGGCCGAGTCGTGCCCTGTAGATTAAAATTAAAACAAATAGCAGGTTACTCTTATACATCATTTTCAACAAATTTGTCAAACCATAATTCATGATTGGCTGAAGATATTACGTATTCGTGCATATAAAAGAAATTAAAATCTGCTTACAATCATCCCGGCGTGTGCACACAAGTAGAAGTCATAGTTCCTGGGATGACAGACTTTATTGTCTATAATAGTCCCTGTAAATCGGAAAAGCAATAAACACCAATGAGAGTCAAATTATTCACATTAGGAAATTTCTTTCAAAGTAAATGAGAGTTTGAGGTGTGTCACCTGGCTGCACATTCTCAGGAGCATTAGGCAGAAAAAATTTAGTATGGTGATTCTTCTGCGCAACAATGACCACAAACTTTGGATTCCACTTCTCATCAAGGAACTTGCAGGCCTACAGAATGTGGAAAATGGTTGAGAACAGGATAAACCGGCGTGCATTGAAATGTTGGAGGGAGCACTGACCTCTATAATTTGGTTGAGTTCAATATTCAGAACCTGATTAAATTGGGATTCACTCACACCATCTCTGAATTCATTCCAAGAAAATAGGTCAAACATAATAAGAGAATCTAACCATGCAATAACTTAAGGAAAAAATGAATTTTAAGGTATATTCTATTATCCTCTTAAATACAAACTTGTAAATTGCTCAATATGCTTGATTCAATTTGTCGATTTGCCTGTGAGACAAGTATTACGTTCATATGGTACCTGAAGATGATTATCTGATCGGGTTTCCTTTTCCCAGAACTAGTATAGAAATCAACCAGAAGCTCCCTGCAATAGGAGGGGAGAGAAAAATCGGTCAAACGTCATTTACAAGCATTGGCTTTTCATGCCAATATATAGATGCAGGATATATTATTTTCTGCAGTCAAAAATCAAAATGTCAATCATCACCATGACCAGATTTTGAATTTCAGTGCATCAGTGATAAAAAACAAGAGTGAGCTAAAACTGTAAAATGCCATACAGTTACAGCTTAAAGTGGCATCTCATGCCTAAAAACAGTGGATAACTTTAATCAAATCCTTACCTCATTATTCCATCATCTTCAGTGTCAGACACACGTTTGTATAGCGAATCAATCATCTCAAGCTTCGGTGATTGGGTACGCACACAGGCTCTATAGCGAGAAATTGAAGGCCACTGCCTTGAGCTGACAACCTGTGTATTAAACAACACAAGTCTCTAACTGAGTGGCCAAATAGAGGAAAACATTGATGGACTTGTCTTGCTCAATTTTGACTTAAGGAGAATGTAAAGAAAAAAAAAGTAAAACCTTCCCCATGATGTTCGAAAGAAATGATCGTGTGAAGCATATGAATACAAAATGGAGATACAAAAAGCAAGGAAATTAAATCCCTTACAGCAGCAATTGATGGTATATCCGATTGTCCAGGTGAGCCATGCGACACATCCATGCCAAGAATCAGGGTGGGAGACTTTGATACCACCGGTATTGAAGGAGATATCTCACCAGCTAACATAGAGTTCAGCCCACCAAGCTGCCAGCAGGTAACAGTGAGCAAAAGAAAGCTGAAAATTATCCTGAAGCTATAATCTTATGTATATTATCTTAAGATGAACATTATCAAGAAACATCAAGGGGACCAAGAATGATGATGAAATTAACCTTGGCATTAATCTTCAGCAGAAGATTGGTAAGATACTGATCATTGATCCTCATGGGTGCCAAGCATTGAGTAACAACTCCAAAATCAGACAGGTTTTTACGCTTCCATGGACCTTGAATGGTTCATCATGCCATCATATCATAATGAATCATAACTTATATCAGAAAATATGATTATGAAAAATATTAATACAAACCATATAAGTCGCAGTTCTTTCTTTCTGGAAGCAAACATAGTAGAAATTTTGGTGGGCCAGGAAGCTTAGACTGCACCTCTTCAAACATCTTATCCACTCTAACCAAGGGTGGGGCTCGTCTAAACTGCTGACTTTCTTCAAAAACATCAAATGGTTCTTCCACAGCCTACCATATAAATTATATAAACTATAAAGTCCCAGCCATTTACAAACATAAAACAGCCAGGTCAAAAGAATATGGTTGACGTACGATTCCTTTTGATTCACCAACTTTCATCAAATCTCTGATCAGGCCACGTACATCACAGCGAGCAGAAAAGTTTACTACAGCCCAGCGCTCAATCTTGCAAGCATTAACAAATTTCTGTCCAAAATACAAGTGGTTAAAAGAACATGGAATTACATACAGATATTTTCATAAAGCAAGGTGAAGTGTGCAGTAAACCTTATTATTGAAGTTCCATCTCCCATTCCGAGTAAACAAATCATCTCCATTTGCAACTTTCAGCTGCAATCAAACATAAAAACAGTAAATCATCGACACCCTTTCATCAGAATATAAATAAGCACATCAATCATAATCAACTTACACATATACGTAACTTAGTGCTGAAGGATTATCAGTATACCAACACTATACCTTAGGAGGAAGAAGAACACGGCCTTCAACCTGAGTAAAGTTACTATTGATGGTAACACCACAAGAACGAAGCATAGGCTCAGCATCATAGTTGTTGATTTTTAAAGCCTGCAACAACGAAAAGGCAACACTAAGTAAGTTGACATTTACATACTATGCTAGTAGGTGTACAGAAATCGTGAGCAGAACAAAGCATACATTACTCAGCACAGACATCCTCTCCTGGGGTTTTTGCCGTGATTTCTCAACCAATGATGAGCGTTGGAAAGTTGACAGAGCTTTTGTATAACGTTGCAATGAGACCAGAGAACATAGCTAATACCAGCCAAAAATCAATCAACAAAACATTATTGTGAAATAAGTATTTCATAAAAATAGAATCTAATCAACATTTCCACCTCAACAGGGAAATATGTTGGTCGTTTAGGCTTCCCAACATTAATGCATGGCAGATCAGCAGAATATCGCAGGTCAATGTTACGGTGCTTGACAAAGTAATCATAGACAGTCACTTCTACTGGTTCAGAATCACCATCCTTACTTTTTTGCTTTAATGTGAACCTGCAATTTTTCAATTTTTCAGAATCTCTAATAAACCGGGGGAAAGAATTTAAAAGTGAAGCAAGAAAATTGAGGAGAACAAGGAACCCTACAATTGCTCACGGCAAGACTTTTCACTTAACCCAGTTATTTTGAACTCTTGGTTTGTAGGACTTGTTGTGATCCTCAAATTCTTGAGAGTGCGTTTGGCCTGGGAAATTAGAATTGAAGAGAATACATAATCAATAGACACACCCTAAATGCAATGACAAAAGAAGACTGGGAGTCAGACATGTTATTCTCACCTTTGCCCAATCAAGTGAGAACGGGTCTCTCGCATTTTGATTGGCACACAGAAAGTCGGCAACAGGCCCTGGCTGGATGATCATGGTCGTAGATACATCTGGGATACATACAGCGCGCATCAATCATGATCAATATAAAAACTAGGAGACCATATGGTAAAAATAGATACTACTACAAAACAGAGGGGAGAATATATTTTTGCAACCGAACATTACCAATATTCAACGACAAGCCACTTTGCGTAGTTCTGAAGCTTGAATGAAAGCCTCGGCAGCCAAGAACCCCGCCTCCAACATCGGCAAAGTTCTTTGGATCATTATGGAAGAATGATTGACGAACAAGCAGACAACCCCTGACAGAAAAGACACAACGAGGACAACGTCAGCAAAGTTCTTTGGATTAAATTCATCATTTAGCATTCCAGTGCAAGCAAAACTTACTGCTTAGCTGCATGTTGCCTTAAGATGATATCCAAAACCCGGAAGGCCTCCATAGAGTTTTCAGATTCCTGGCCACGCAAAGCATTTGCTATGGCTTGCATAGGAATTTTAGCAGCAAAACTTATCTCCACTTTGAATGTTTTGGATTGATACGGACGTCTCATCCTTTTCTTATCACTTTCATTGGGACTTCCTTGTGCCCCGGGACTGCTATTTCCATTGTTCCTAATGCAGCAACCCATAAGCATTAAGAGACCACTATAATAATAATACCTCAATAACAACCTTTAACCAATAGAGAGGATTACTCACCGACTTGAAGTAACATCTTCAAGCACAACAGTAAACTCAAGTTTATTACGAGGAAGTGCACCAACTGTAAACAAACTCTTTTCCCCATCATAAGCAAAATCCTTGCCAGCCAACTCAGAATCATAAGTGTCATGAACTCGGTCAAGTACTTTCCTACCAACACCTTTTCCATCTACAGGGCGGCCATCTTCATAAAAAAGGGCAACCTGTCAAGTAACAAGAAAGATAGTTCGAGAGTGAGATGAATAATCAACGACATTTTGAACACAGATATCAAAAGAGACTGTGCGTCTATGAACATACACTATAGTGAAAGAAGTGCCCATCAACGTTGTTCACATTCACTTTGAAGTGGTTTGTCAGGATAGGAACTTTATTTCCTCTAGTTCCAAAACCACGTCTAGCCATTGGGGCCCGGAAAACTTTCTTTACTTCTGGTTCGGTAACAGCTTTTATAGGAGTTACATTTGGAGGAACCGGAGGTGGAGGAGGAAGAGTCTCTGAGGCCCCATTTCCATCATGTTCAGATGGATCCATTGACAGATCTAGTAAGAAAGTGAATAAGTCATCAAGCATGTAATCAAAATAACATAAACACCATGCTTGTATTTAACGGAAGTGTAGTTCTTACCAAAAACTAAAATCAAATAAAACAACTATACATTTCTATTGTAACAAAAAAAGAAAGAAAGATGAGTATAGTCATACTCTTCTAACATGAGGCAATTAGATGAGTATTTCTATTTTCTGAAGCATGAAAGGAACAAGCAGCATACACAGAGTAATGCTATAAAAATCCACAGCAGAGCAAGAATCCAAAGCAAATGCTCATGGCAGCTAAAGGATAAAGGACAATATACTAAAGTGATTTCTTTTTACATACACATACAAAGAAAAGTAACAACAACATGCAAATCTAGACAAATTTGTGACAAGATAACAAATAGCAACTACGATTCAAAGAAGACCATTAACCAAAGACTGAACATTTATTTAGTAAAATGTACCAGTGGTAAAAAGAAGTTTATGAAATAGAGACTCAAGAACTTCAAGCCACAAAGTTGAGCTCTGACAAAAGTACGCAGATAATTTTAAAAAAGAAATAAAGACTTCGATCCATTGTACACAAAGTACTTACAGTCATAAAAAAATTGCATGTCAAATTAAAAATAAGGAAAACGGAATGCATCCACCCAATATTGTAGATCTATCAAATTAGCCACTAAAGGGTAACATGAAATTACTTTTTTTAGAGAATGCCGAGAAAAAAGACGCTAATTTTAACAAAAGTTCAAAACTTTTAAATAAATGTAGAAAAATTAACACACACACACACAAACATGACTGAGAATAAATGATAAAATTGCCGACAAGTAAAACCCATGGCCTTAAACTTAACGATTCAAGTTAATTTAAACACATGCATGTCAGGAAAGGGGAGAAAACAAAAAATACCCAGAAATTGAACCAAAAAATACACACACAAACCCGCTAAATGTAGCAAAATACAGTTTTATACCTCAAGAAAACTACCGAGAAAAAGCGGCTGCTCTCTGTTCTTGAAAGACTGTAAAAATTCACCCAGAAATAACAAGTCAACAAAAAGATTAAATTTTTAATTTTATTTAAATAATGACACATGCACCACAAACAGATTTCAGCAAAAGTAGAGTAACTTCACTCCCAAGCACTAATTTACATCAAAACTACAGAGTGAGGGAGACGAACAATGAAATTGACGAACTTCACATACAATAAGCGGCGACACTATTCAAAAAATTAACCCAAATTGAAGTGGAAGAAGATGAAAAACACAACTAGATTCGTACGGGAAACCCTAGAAATGGGCTTCTTCAACCCATTTAATAAGAGGGAGAGAGGATTTACCAAAAAATAAAAGGACGAAGGAGTAGAGAGAGAAAGGAGAGTGAGGGAGTGGAGCTACAAAGTGACGCAAATTGCGAGATATAGAAACAAACCGAGGACAACTGCTTTTATTTGGTTAATATTTTCTATATTTATCAGAACGAATTTTCAATTTGGTCCCTTGAAAATGAATTTTTACACTTTTTAGGTCCCTGAGGTAATACAAATATCACATAGGTCTGAAAAATGCTAAATATTACTCCTTTAGTCCACCAATAATTGTCCTACTATAGTACTACCTCCATTCCATGGTAGTGGATACGTTTCTGTTTGCCACACAATTTAAGAAAAATTATATTAAGTGAGTTAAGTAAAGAAAAAAGTAAAATAGAAAATGAAAAAAAGTAGAGAGATGAAAAGAGAATAAAGTAATAGAGAGAAAATTAAGTGATAAGAAATGTATTGACTTTTACTAAAATAGGAAATGACTCTACTACTATGGAATGTACGAAAATGACAAAAATTACTCTACTACTGTGGAACGGATGGAGTAGTATAAGTATCAAATGTCCACCAATAAATGTCTCATTTATTTTTTTGAGGGAACATCTTTTTGGTCCACGAACTTTGTCAAAGTATCATTTTAGGTCAGTGAACTTTGAAAATATTATTTTAGGCCCGTCAACTATGAGTTAATATCATTCGAAGTACTTTTTTACTATTTCTAGGTTTTTTTGGACGAAAATACTCTCAATACCTTGAAGGGTATATATTTTTAATAAACTTATCACATTTCCCTTTTTTTTCAAAAAATATTAGTATGTGATAAGTTAATTACAAATATGTACCATTCAAGGTATTGAGGGTATTTTTGTCCATAAAAACTTGGAAATAGTAAAAAAGTATTTCGAATGATATTAACTCATAGTTGACGGACCTAAAATGATATTTTCAAAGTTTACGGACCTAAAATGATACTTTGACAAAGTTCGCAAACTAAAAAAGATGTTCCCTCTTATTTTTTTTATTCTTTTTATAATAGACCTCACATAATCACATTTCACTAATTTTATCTCACAATATAAAATAATATTCATCTTCCACTAACCATTCCCGTTACATTTCTAAAAATTATGCTAGGTCAAACTAAGTCTTGTATCAGTGTACTGAGGGAGTAATACTTTTTAAGTCTTCTTTCCTTTTTAATCATTACGTTTTAAAACGGCAATAGTATTAAATTTCTTTACATTACGATACTATCTCATCTCACTTCTTTATTTTCTCTCTCTCATCTCTCTTCCAACCTTTCTGTCTTTAATTTTCATGCCACTTTTGTTACTTTTGAGTTATATGCGGGTATGAAAAATTATCAGAATAAAGCGAATATTTTTTGAATGTTCAGGAATTTATGAGTATTTTGAATATATTTAATCACACGATATGCCATAATTTTTAAATAATACTAATAATGCATTTTCTTCTTGCAAGTAAAAAATATAAATATATATAATCGAATATTTTTTTATGACTCAGATATGTCACTTATTTAGTCACAGTCACTTGTTAAAGTAATAAATCATGCAATAGTGAACATAATCATAAAAATATTAAGCACGAGTAACAAACAACAATAAATAATACGGAGTATATCATATAAATCCAAAAGACTTAATATACAATTTTAAATATTAATAAGATAAAAAAATATAAATATACCTATTAAACATATATAATCGAATGTAATTTTTATAACTCATATATATAAATTATTTAGTTATAAGTTACAACCACTTGGTAAAGTAACAAATCATGCAATAATGAACATAGTCATAAAAAACTTTTGGAGAAGTAGAGATTCAAGTGTAGAGTGCAATAATCACTTAAAACAAACATAAGAATGCATGAAGAAGAAAGCAAAACACGAATGCTGCAAAATACTAGCATATTATATATTCAGTGTTTAATTGATTGAAATGTAAACTTGGATACCTTATGAACTTATAGAATAGGTAAGAAGGATTTATAATCCATTGCTAATCCTTGTACAACCGGATCAGACTATGATTATACAACCTCATTAAAACACAAACATCAAACTACCTTCTTCACCATTTGCAAACCGAAATTATACAACGGCGACGGCCGTGGAGAGAGGTGGTCCGCTACCGCCGGATGAGATATATCCTTGGTGATCAAATAATATGCTCAATCACAAAATGAATATTGAGAACTAATCTTGGGATAATAGCATTTTTCAACCTGTATTACTCACGTTGGGGGGGTGTAGCATTGATACTGACTGTCCATTGGAGGCGCAGGAGTCGCGACGGCGGCTGGACCGAAAGGGGCAGCAACCGGCGACTGAAACGGTTCTAAACGCACAGAGGGGTAGTAATGAACTATATTCACTAAATAATGAACTAAATGAATGTATGTTATTGAAATACATTAATGATACAACAAATTAACAATGTTAAATGTTAAGCGGTAGTAATGAACTATATTCAATAAATAATGAACCAAATGAACGTTAGTAATGAAGTAGATATGACATTTTATTGAAATACAATGTTAACTATGTTAAAAGTCAAGGGGTAGTAATGAACTTATTACTTCATTCAGTCATGCTATTACTTCATTCCATTATAGTTTATTACTTCATAAAGTGTTATGGCATAATTGTCTCTCAGTTGAAGTAAATTCGGTATGTAATGAATGCGAAAAATAACACAACATCATCTCATCTAATCCATCAAAAACAAGATCTAATGGTCCTACTTGGGTCTCTAGTTCGGCATTAAGAAGTGGATTTGTGAATAATGAGACTCAGTAATCATGTTCATATATATTATTTTTGTTATAATGTTCTCGTTTAATAACTTATTAAGCAAATTTTAATGAAAATTATAGTGATTGTTCATATTGTTATTACTTTAATTAAAAATAACTCATGTAAATTAATTAAATTTAATTGATAAATATAAGATCAAAATCATAACAATTTCATTAATATTTTCAAACATACAATAGGTAATCTATTGTGAATCATGTGCACATGAATCATAAACATTATTTGTCTGACAATCAACGTGCCCGGAGTGTTAATTGATTTTTATTTCCGAATTGAATAAGATAACGTCCCAATTATAAGCACAATCGGTCAAACTGATCGGCCTAATCAAATTATAACACAATTTGGAACAAATATAACTAGATTAAACAACTTAACATGAACAAACTGTCTGACCGATCAATGTTCATATCCATCACATTACAATATAGTATTGTTATTATTGCATTATACTTTGTCAAATGTGTGGTTGAGCTAAGCCATGTCAATATTTATAACCCTCATGAACATGGGCGGACGTAGAAATAAATACGAGTAGGGGCTAAATTTTCAAAATTTTATTTAAAATAAATTTACAAGTAATTTAGATTATCAATAGGGGCTTTTATACTATAATATGTGTAAAATATGGATACATTTTGAAACTTTATAATAGAAAATTTAAAAAAATTAGATTCATTAGTGGCTAAAGCCCTACCCCATTTATATGTAGGTCCGCCTCTGCTCATGAAGCAACTCGCAATCAATTATGGTGTATTACTATATTTAACATCTTCATTAAAAAAAATGTTGAAACCCCAACCCTAAGGGCCCACACATCCCGGTCCGATAGTATTGTGAGGGGTGTTAAATTAGGGTACGCAGTGACCCGCTAAGGGGAGGGCCTAACCCACTACCTGCCAGAAGCTCACCTTCCAAGGCCTCACACTTGTGTCTGAAAGGTGTTGCAACTACCCGACAGTAGTGGGATTTGATCATTGGTCAATCATACTATATTTAACATCTTTAATTACAAAGTACAATAAATTTATTTTTTTTAAAGCTCGCTTTAATTATAGAGTACGATAATCTGTTTTTTTCAGCTCCCAAAAGCCACACATATTATATACTCAATTTAAAAAGATATTTATCTTTTTTCATTTCTCACTAAGTGGAAATCATACTCTATTTATCATTGTAATTACATTCTACAATAAAATTAATATATAAAATTTAGATTTATATTCCACTAACTTTTTCATTCATTTTTTTATATAAAGTTTAACAATTTCTTAAAATCTGTATAAAGTCAAAATATAAAATCCGTATCGAGTTAAAATATGTATGTAAATGACCGACTGAGTATTTAATATCTCTAATTACATACACATTATAATCAAGCTAATATTTCTACCTTATTTATTTCTTTTCATATACAGAAGTACAATAAACTAGAAATACGTACATTGTGTCATAATCCATCAGGTCTAGAACTTTACACCGTATTGAAGTACTATTGAATTCAAAATAGATAAATGCTATTGATTGCAAAATTACGCCCAATATGTACCTCTGAGTTCAAAATTTTTTGTTGTACATAGTAATATATAGCTACAATATATTTTTATTTATAAGCTATAACGGTTGGAATCTAGTTTGATCAACGCAGTTTGATCGAGTTATACGGGTGTCAAAAGTTTTAATTTGTAAAATTGAATACTATAGAATCAATTTACGTTATGTGAAAATAATAGTGATATATTCATTTTCTCTAAATTGATTCGCGTGAGTATCACTTAAATATGAAATAATAAGATGAAGTTATGTGATAAAAGATTGATTATTTAGCTTTTATAAAAAAGTACTACACTTTTTAATTGATAAACATTTTACTTATTGAAACATATATTACGATTTTCAAACCATGTATGAAACTTAGTTCAAAAGTACATTGAATTAGGACCGTACTCGTCTTATCCCATAGAAATAGAGTAATTGTGGATGAGTCGGATGACACTAGTTTAAATGCGTAATTGGTAAAGTAAGACATAATGAGAAAATATGATTTAAATAAGTGGATAGTGAACCAATAAATGATAAAGAAAAAAAAATAGAAAAAGTTTCATAAATTAATATTATAAACTATTTATATGAGAAAAATGAAAAAAAAACTTATTTCTATCCGTCGACGGATGGAACATACAATACTATCAATAATATAAAAAATGACTTACCTTTAAGCACAATTACTTAAATACGGAGCAGTAAAATAGTACTCCCTTCGTCACTCAAATATTGTCCACTTTGACCCAACACGAATTTTAAGAAATTTAATGAATGAGTTGAAAAAGTTAATGGAATGTGGGTCCTACTTTTATATATTAGTTTTATAATAAAATATGAATATGAATGCGTTAGTGGAATATGAGGAGAAAAAAATGAAATAGAACAAATTTTGTGGGATGGACAAAAATAGAAAAATAAGACAATTTTTCGGGGACGAAGGGAATAACAAAATATTCTCCTATAATTATTACCTACGATATCTACGGTTTAACATTTAATATTTGTAATCAGAATAAAAGAACATCGTTTGGTGTACTAAGAGTATCCGCATGGCACCCGTCCAGGCGGACGTCCGACCGGTGTGCCAGACGTCCGCGCGGGACGTCCGCCATTAGGCTAGAGAGGCACGGATACGGACGTCCGCTGTGGACACCGGAGTTCCGCGGCGTTCCCGGGACGTCCGCCATTGCGTTGACACGACGGACGTCCGCACGGACGTCCCGATTTTTTATTTATTTTTTATTTTTTTTAAAACTCTTTATATATTAGGGAGAATTTTAAGGAGTTTCGAACATTGTAAATCAGTACTTCGACTATCAGAAATTATATTTCCGGATGAGTTTTCTACACAGCAACTTTAATGGAAATAAAAAATTTCCAAGGGCCTCTACCCCTTGGACCCCGCTACTCGGGGGCGCTGCCCCCGAATTCCCGTCTAATCATAATGAATTCAAACAAGCGTGCACTCCGCACTTCCAAACTTATATGATGTCTCATTATGACAATATTGATCATTCAAGTTAATCTAATTACACTAAAATAACCAACAATATATACGGCTCGTTGAACTATATTTTTTTGTTTTAACTATGTATTTTTTTAGAAATTATGTATGTTTTTTTAATAATTATGTAACTTTTTTTTAAATAAAGTGGTTGCATTTTCTCCGTATTCGTATCAAAATTTTAATTCCGTAAATTGTTTAATTAAGTGAATTTGTGAATTTTTATTATTGTGGGAAGTCCGTCGGGATGTTCTTGGGGATGTCCGCCACTGTGCAGTGAAAAGTCCTTATGACGTGGCAGTACAATGGGAAGTCCTTATGATGTGGCATGAGTTGTTTTTGGGATGTTCGCCGGGACATCCGCACTACTGCGGATGCCCTAATAACAATAGTAATAGTTTCATTCTTTTCTTCTATAGGTAGACGGTAGTCGGTAGACCAATTGAATTTATTTTTAAGTAACTAGAATTACTGAATTTCTAATGAACGATTACCTTACTCAGTAAATTAATAATCATACTTATATACTCTGTTATGTAATTGTGTGGGGGAACATATGTGCATACGAGCATCCGCATCGGTGCTTGTGGGGAAGGACGGCGTCCGTGCCGTTGGTGCGGCATGCCCCTGTCCGCAGCTGTGCTCTTGCCAACGGCACGGCTCTGCTCGATGCATCGAGCACGTCCGTGCCGCTGAGCAGGACGACGTGGCGCGTTTCTATTGGTCGTTGGCATTTTCTTTTTCTTTTTTAAATAAAAAATAATACCAAAAAAAATCGGATTCCAAAAATATAGCCATTTTATTATTGTTTTTTTTATTTTTTTTTGAATTTTTTTAAAATTTTTTTATCCCAAAATCATCTATAAATACACATTCATCATCCAGTTGGGCGATATCCGGCCACGAGTAGTGGGTTTTTTTAATTTTATGAATTTAATTATGTAATTTTTTATTTTTAGGATTTAAATTATGAAAATTTTAATTTTTAGGAGTTTAATTATGAAATTTTTAACTTTTAAGATTTTAATTATGTAATTTTAAATTTTTAGTAATTAGTAATACTATTTTGGGTATTTTTAATGCATTTTAATATTATAGAATTATTTTTATTTAAATTGAATAATAGAATGATGGGACCCTTGAACATGTCCTTGCGGAAGAGTATGGTGTGGGTGTTGTGCTTTTGTTAGAGAGGAAGAAATAAAAAATGAATAAAAGTGGATCCGTGCCCATATCCTCCTTGGCAAGAGGAAGGACGGCGACGCTCTAAGACCATGTTTATCGCTGCATGAGGTCGACCGCCATATCAGCAAACAAATTTTAAAAAAAAAATTTATTCAATCATGGGTCTCTCTCTTTGACATGGGTTGCATTCTCTCTTCAAACAGACCGAAAGGTCTCTCCCCCACTCTCACCACTCAGCCAATGAGATTGTGCCAAATGGCAAAATTTCATTGGCTGATATTATTATTTTTAATAATTTATATATCTTTAATATATTATATTAAAAAATTATAATAATTATACCAAAATTCATAATTTTTCTTCCTCTATAAATAGAGACCACATTTGCTATAGTTTTGCACACAAAAAAATATCATATTTTCTCCTCCTATAATTCTTATGTTTTCTATTTGTTTGTTTTTATAATTTTTAGTTTGTCATTTATTACGTTTTTTCGATAAATTTACAATAATAAGTATTTCATGTAATAATAATAGTATTAAAAATAATATTAAAAAATATATATAATAGTGTGGTTGGGTGGTCATTGATAAACCATGAAAATATGTATGGTTGGGTTGGATGAATATTAATGATGTGGAGGAGATAGAAATGAATTAAATATTGAAAAAGTGGATGGTTGGGTTGGGTTGGGAGGTTGCTGATAAACATGGTCTAAGGCCATTAACTTAGGTAATGGTGTTGTAAGAGTGTCCACAATGGGGGAGCCGCGGCCCGCGGCTCGGTGCGCGGCCCCCATTGCAGAGAACCGAGAGCCGGGGCGCAGGGCCAGGAGCCGAGGGTGAGCCGCGGCCGCGGCCCTACACTGCAACGGGCCGCGTTTCGCGGCTGGGCCGCGGGATTTTTTTTTTTTTTAAGTTTCGAAAATTACTTTATAAATATACACTTCCATTTCCATTTTTTCAACTCCATTTTACTTCCATTTTGCTCCAATCTTTCCTTCCAATTTCTATAACCTTGGAACTATGGATTCCAACGATGAACAATTCCAACAAGCGGTAGATCTGGAGTTCCAAAACCTTGTTGCAGCGGTGCAACGTGAAGCCGACGAGGCGGAAGATGCGGCGGAGGCCGCGGCTGAGGCGGCGGCGGCGGCAGTCCCTCGGCCATTCTATCATCGGCGATTTTTCGACCGTGATCATACCGGGGCTGACCGTCGGTTGATGGAGGACTACTTCAACGAGAACGCCCGTTATCCGACAGAAATTTTCCGTCGGCGATTCAGAATGTCGCAACGTCTCTTCGTCCATATAGCGACGTGTTTGGCGCAGCGGTTCAGGTGCTTCAACTTGCGATATGATGCCTCCGGCCGACCCGGCTTGTCGACATACCAGAAGTGTACCATGGCAATTAGACAGCTTGCATATGCCGGGCCCGCTGACATGTTCGACGAATACCTACAGATGGGCGAAACAACTGCCCTACAGACGTTGAGGCAGTTTTGCAGGGGCATTAAGGATATCTTCAAAGGGGAGTATCTACGGAAGCCATCGGCTGATGATTGCCAACGTAGTAATGAATACTTGATCCAGCGGTACACCGACATGCGGAGCCAAATATCGCATTCATCACTGCAGACTGATATGATTGAAGAGGTCTGGAACCGTAGAAGTAGCGCCGTAGAGTGATTTGGGTTTCCCCCAGTGTTTTTAAACTAGATCACTTTCGTTGTATAATTTTCCTATTTTAATATAATACAACGAAATTATTGTTACATTTTTTTTAGGTTGTGAATTTTTTTGTTTACAATCCAAATTATTTTATTTTAATTAAATTTATAAATATCATAAATTTAAAGACTAATAAAATTTATTAGACATAAATTAAAAAATATTATTACAAAAGCAAACAAATTAATTTTATTTTTTGGAGAGGGCCACATTTCGTGGCCATATTGTTTTTATACATTTCGTGGCCTTTACCATTGTGAAGGCCACAAGAGAGCCACGAATGGTGGCCGGGCCACATTTGGTGGCCTTCAAGTGCCACCATTGTCGACACTCTAATGTTTCACTTATTTAAGGTCATCCACTACGCTGTCTCTATACCGTCTCTTAACCACTATTTGAGGGCCCCACTGTCCTTTTTTCATCCATCCCTTAACTAAGGGACGGAACCTGCAACGCTCCGTCCCTTAACCGTCTCTATACCGTCCCTTAATTACTATTCATTCAATTTCATTTATAATTTTTTTTCAACCCAATTCAATTTAAACAAACACACTTTATTAAAATTAAAACAACATTACAACTTAAAATTAAAAAAACGAAGACATAATTAAAATTCTAAAAAAATAAAAATGACATAATTTAATCTGCTCCGCCAAAGTTTTCCCAAATGTACTCAATTAGATCCTCTTGGAGTTGGGTGTGGGCGCTAGAGTCGCGTGCCCTTGCCCGAATAGCCAACCGTTCTTGTATAGACGGATTGCGACGGAAGTAGGTATCTCCCCAAATCGGGTTATCGCAGAAGTAGTCGCGAACTAACCGTGCGGCGGCTTCCTCCCGGTTCCGATTGATGTACTTCTGGGAGCGTCGTGGGGGTGGCGCGGCTTCCTCCGCCTCTCGTCGTCGATCTTCTTCGAGTGATTGTTCCATTAATTGACGCATTTGCTCAAAAGGATCCATTTGTTTGAGTTGATTGAAGATGGAAATTGGAGTGATAGAGAGGATTTGAGAGGAATAGATGTGTGTTTGTGTTTGAAATGAGTATGAAATATGATTATTTATAGAGTAAAATATATAAAAAAAAAATTAAAAACGAAAATAAAAATTTAACGGTAATATTACCGTTTGAATTTTTTTTATTATTAAAAGTCGAATTTAAAAAAAAACGAATTATTGCGTTATCAGTGACGACGCTCACTCGCGGGCCAGCGAGTGGGCGTCACGCACGCATGTAGACGAGACACGTGTCGCTGGCGCGTGGCGGGACAGCGCGTCCCGTGTCTCGACGAGACGGGCTACGGGACGAGACGGGCGCTGGCTAGGGACGGGATGGTCGCTGCAACGCGTCCCGTGGAGGACTCGTCCCTCCGGGACGAGACGCGAGCCCGGTGCGGGACACGTAGTGGATGGTCTAAGATTTGCCTCGATACTAACCCATCAGTCCCATCTCACTGACACGCCCTACCCACTGTCCCCTAATTGTCATTATTTTTACCATCTAGAATGTCACAAACTATTTATAACCACAAAATAATCAATGTTTATACAGATACAGTTCTTTTATTTTGGCTTAGTTCCTCCTCCCATAAAAAAAAAAAAATCTTATTTTGCTATTTTAGAATATCTTAAAAAAATAGTCTTATTTCTAAAAGTGTAAAATTTCTTTTTTATATTTTTCCTACTTTTTCTCTTTTCTATCTCATACTTTATCCACTTTTTTTTCACATCTTTTTTACTTTATCAATTTTTTCTAATCTTTTCTTAGATTGCCAATTTCTCCTTCAAATCTTTGCCGTCCACAAATGAGACATTTTTTTGTAGACGGATGGAGTATTTTATTTTGTATGAGAGTGGCTAACTTTGCAAGAGAATAGAAAAGAATGATAGTTAAAGTAATGTCAGTAGATATTGAGACCCACGTTATTATTACTCTATTTATTTTCTATTTTTTGTCCAATTTTACCATTTTTGCCAATCTATATTTATTGTCCATTTTTCATTTTTTTTTACCATAAATGGTAAATAAGTCACTCGTTCCACTAAATGATTTCACTCACATTTTATTATACAATTAACTAACACCCCTCCCTTCCAAAAGACAAACTTTATGTGGCACTGGTTTTAACGTGCAATGGTAAAATAAGAGAGATCGAAAAAATAAGAAAGAGAGAGGCAAAAGGTAGTACAAGTAGTGTTGGATTATGGAGTCCACATTATTAGTAGTATGTAACTGGCTAAAAACTTTCCATATTTAGATTTTGTATAATTTTAGGGGACGACCCAAAATGGTAAAACCATTAGTAATATGTTTTTGGGGACAAAGGGAGCATGTAAAAGAACGACTTAAATTCCACTAACTTTTTAGACTGATTTTTTTACATTCTTAAAATCTATGCCCAATACAAAGTGGATGAAAAATAAGGGTTAGTGTTCAGTGAGTTGGTGATAAAATTTGTGCCCAATTATAGCTAAAAGTAAATGAGTGAACTACATAAATGGTGTCTGATATTTAATTTTCGCACATAAATGGTACTTGATCTTTATTTTATAGCATTTTTTGTACCCGGTGACAAAAATAACCCTAGGTACCAAACATGTGATTTTTTTGTTATCGAATATATTTTTGAAAAGTTCAATTAAATAGTATACCAAACATGTGTTTTTTTTTCTTCCTCTTATTTCTTTTTTCTTCTTTAGTTTCTTCTTCTTTCTTTTTTCTTCATTTTCTTCTTCCTTTTTAGTATTTTATCTTCCTTTCTTCTTTCTCTTTTCTACTTAGTTTATGTTTCCTCATTTCTCTTTTCTCTTCTTTTTCTTCTTTCTTTTTAGTGTTTTATAGTACATACATTCAATTGCATTCATAATATAAATCAAGAACAAAACACCTAATTAAATTAATTATATAAAGTAATTAAATCAGTTGAATATTTTTTATAAAATTATTTTATACTCATTTTAGGGTTGAAACACCTAACTAAAAATATTCAACTCTTTATATCATTATGAATACAATTCACAATTTTAAATTTTTTATTAAGACTAATTATTTATTTATTTAATATAAAATAATAATAATAATTATTATTATTATTATATAATATTATATGATTCATAATTTAAGTAATTATTCTATAATTATTTATTAATTACTACTAATTTTTAGTATTATAACAATATTATTATTATTATTATAATTAAATATAATTATAACTATAACTATAATTAAGTGTATTTGAATGATATTAAAAAATAATTTAATTATTAATTTATAATATTAAAATAATAATATTAATATTGCTTAGTAATAATAGTATAAAGAGTGAGGAGAATGAGAGAAGATATTATAATATCATTTTTGATACTAATTTTGTGTATGCTCAAATTATCTTCTATGTCACAAATGAAAAAATGTATTTGTTTAGAGGTCATTTTGGGGTGAAAATTGCACTAGATATTAAAAACGATATAAACTAAAGATCAGGTACTATGTGAGAAGGTGAAAAATTATGTACAGTTCACTCAAAAGAAATTATTGTACTTGTGTTGTGGGGTTTTTAATTTGTTTTGGAATAAGGAGATAATAGTTTTTTACAATTTCATTTAAAATATTAGTCATTCTATTTTAGTGCATTGCACGGTCCATTGAGGGGATCATTTTATGACATGATTTAGAAATGACACCACTTTCCCACAAGTATAAAACGGTTCAACTACTTTGCTGGTACAACTGTGCTAAATTCAATTTGGATGATTAAACCACTAGATTCTCCATTTACTATACCTGTTGATAATTCAAGGAACTGTGAATAATTATGGTTAACAAATTGCATATCGTCCAAAAACATAAAAATTCGAGTAAGAGTGGCCAATTGTCAGAAATAGCATAAATGGTCTAAAAACTGCATATTCTAATTGTCAGAAATAGCATAAATGGTCTAAAAACTGCATATTCTAAGTTTACATTGTGTAGTTTTATTAATTTAACAATAATAAATTGTTGGTTCTGTGTATACTGATATACAAATTTATCGGATGAAAATTTTACCGAAATAACAAAGCATAAATGGTCTAAAAACTGCATATTCTAAGTTTACACTGTGTAGTTTTATTAATTTAACAATAATAAATTGTTGGTTCTGTGTATATACAAATTTATCGGATGAAAATTATACCGAAATAACAAGGAGAAAATTACACGGAATAAACAAAGGTAAACAGAGTCGAGAAGTCATCTTTCCGCAAGACGAGATACGCTCCGGAAGTGCCCTCGGATTGGCGTATCGTCCTAAAAGATAAAACGGCTTCGCCTATGAAGGAGCAACACTGCTAACAGCAGAGCTCCGGCGAACGGGAGTAAGACAAGAGCAGAGCTTTGATGGGAAGATTATGCAGAGAGGAAGAGAGCGTGTGTGCAAAATGCTTGAGTTTGTTGTGTATAGAATGCAAGGGATACAGGCCTTAAGTCCACCTGCAGGGGTTTTACGAGAGTCAACAGACATAATGTCTGTCATCAAGGCCATTGATTGTAACCGCCGGGGGTTACTGACTGTTGCACTAACTGTTGGGAGCTGAAGAAACACGATGCACCTTGATATGACGTGGACCAGGACCCCCATGAGTTGGGATCCGTCGGGTACAACGTGAAATTTTATGTGGTCTAAAAAGAATAGGCGGGGCTCGAACCACGCTCAATGACCGGCTCCAAAGAACAGTCCAAACACCACTCAAAGACCAATTGTCAAGATTCAAGTCCACAACACACGGGTCATGATGCGTGGCGGGCGGGCGGGCAGCAGCTACGTGTGAACTCTATCGCCCGTCTTATTCCACGATAATTATTACACGTAATAATTAATCTTATTAAATACGTTTTCAAAGAAGTTTATCACCCGATGTGAGATAATTAACACTTAGTTAATTAATCTCTTGATTTTTCTCATAGCTTATTTCTAACTTTATTGTGACCAACTTAAACACTCCCTCTATCCGCCATTAGGAGTCCCATTTGAGTTCGGCATGAGTTTTAAGAAATGTAGAGAAAAGTGAGTGAGAAAAGATAGTGGAATATGAAACCCATTTTTATATATTAATTTTATAATAGAATGTGAGTGGAATGAGTTAGTGGAAAGTGATGTGTACCTATCATTTACAATAAAAGTGAACCGGGACTCCTAATGGCGGACGGACTAAAATGGTAAAGCGAGACTCCTAATGGCGGACGAAGGGAGTACGTCATTTCTCACTCACCGGGAATCGAATTTGAGAAAATGAATATACTATAGTCATCTACTCAGAATGTAGATCGACTCTATTACATTTAATTCAACAAAATTAAATGTCTCGTCACATTTATTATTAGTCAAAGTCATTTGACCAAACACGATTCCAACATAAATATTCTTTTTGCCACCAAAAATAATTTCTTGAGTGGTCTATACTAGTTTTAATAAGAAATTACTCCCTCCGTCTGTAAAATGTTGTCCATGTTTGATTCAGCACGAGTTAAGAAATGTGAAGAAAAGTGAGTGAAAAAAGTTAGTGGAATGTAGGCCCTGCATTTATATGTTTTATAGTAATAGAATGTGAGGGTAATGAATTAGTCGAAAGTGAGGTCTATTTACCAAATATGAAAAAAAGCAAAGTGGACAACATTTCACGGACTGACCGAAATGGCAAAACTGGACAATATTTAACGGACGAAGGAAGTAATAAATAAGAGAATAGAGAAAAAATGGAAAAAAATATGAAAATGAATGAAAAAATGAATAAAATATGAGAGAAGAGAGAAAATGTGGGTAGAATAGTGTTAATAATTTGAAAAAATCTCTGAATCCCTAGAAAGATTACTCCTTTTTTTAGCGACATGATATTTTATGTAATTTTATTTCATGTGTTAATTGAAAAAAAAGAAGAAAGAATGAAAAAATATAAATAATATATATATATATATATATATGTTCTATCTTTAACGCAACCCTATATATATATATACATATATATATATATATATATATATGTATATATATATATATAGGGTTGCGTTAAAGATAGAACCCTTCTTAAGTGTAGAACCTAGAACTCTACATATTTTATTCATTGGATGAGGAAAAAATGACGGTCAAGATTAAAAATCATACATATCAGACTATGTTTTCACGACATTCCGGACTCAACATGTGAAAAAACTCACATGTTGATGGAAGAATGAATGAAACGAAGAAGAGTCCATGCATGCTTTATTTTTTCACTTATCTGCATTCACCCATTAATAATAGTTTTGGTTGTAATGGGAAGTTGTTGTGCAAATCAACACCATTGGATTAAAAGATCTAACGATCTCCGTTTGGCATTTGTTCTACGTTTAAGAATGGTTCTATCTTGATCACAATCCTATATATATATACATATATATATATATGGGTGCATTATAATGATAACCCCAATTTCCGTAATAACCCTATAACTAAATCTGGACCACACATTTTTAAAATCACGTGGTCTAGATTCAAACTTAGATTTACTTCATAAAAAAAAGCGCGGGGGTAAATATATCATTTCGCTCATGATAAAATTTACGTATCCAAATTTCGCTCATTTAATTTCTGAATTTCGCTCATTTTTATCATTTTATCAGTCAGTCAAAGTATCATTTTATCAACTCAGAGTATCATTCTATCCGGCAAAACTATCATTCTATGCAATAAACCTATCATTTTATCAGTCAGTCAAAAGTATCATTTTATCAACTCAGAGTATCATTCTATCCGGCAAAACTATCATTCTATGCAATAAACCTATCATTTTATCATTTTCTCATTTTATCAGTCAGTCAAAAGTATCATTTTATCAACTCAGAGTATCATTCTATCCGGCAAAACTATCATTCTATGCAATAAACCTATCATTTTATCATTTTACCAGTCAGTCAAAAGTATCATTTTATCAACTTAGAGTATCATTCTATGCAATAAACCTAACATATATCATTTTATCATTTTATCAGTCAGTCAAAAGTATCATTTTATCAACTCAGAGTATCATTCTATCCGGCAAAACTATCATTCTATGCAATAAACCTAATATAATCGGCACAATACATAATATACAAACCTACAAAGCAGTAAATGTATCATTTTATCAACTCAGAGTATCATTTTTATAAGGTTACTGCCATTTTATCCGCTTAGATTATCATTTTATCTGGTAAAAGTATTATTTTATTAAACAAAAATGTCATTTTATGAAGGGGCTGGCAGCGGAAGCGTGCGTTCAAAACGGATCACATGAATTTGATCTATTTAGCAGATTATTTAGACAAAATCTATTCGCGTAATTATCACATGTATCATGCTCATAACTTGAATTAAAACATGCTTTAGCACATAAAATTCCTAAAACATGCTTACTACGGAATTAGCCAATTTACCTCGTTGATTCAATCAAGAATCGATGATGGCTTGCTCCGTCTCCACGTGAAGATCTTCAATACAAGGCCTCGGATCTTCTGACTGGTGTCCCGGACTATACGCTGATATTTGTGTGGGCAAATCTCACCAACGTACTAGGACTCGAATAATGGAAGACAGAACTCAGCTCACGGAGGGAGAACAATTTTCGAAAACTCTCTCAAGAGGGGGGGGCGAAAATTTTGAAAAATAATTGTTGTGTTTTCTGTCTCCTTTATTCTCCTATTTATATAAGTCACATATTGTGCCCAGTCAGGGATCTAAGGAAGAATCTGGAACATGCCTCACCCAATTAGCTTTTTACTAATCAAATTGAACCCACAATTTAATATAAGCTTATATTGGAATATTACGAGCAGCCACTACAGAAGTAATATTGCACTGCCTTCCAAATCCGAAATTACAAGTATTCCGGGTTTCCTTTAATTGTATTTGATTTATTTCCCGCGCTTAAGATGGAAACATCCATTAATTAATTAATGTCTGCTATAGACTTAATTAATTAACATATTTCGAATTCCAAGAGTGGACTTAGCAGGAAACTCTTATTTATTATTCGTAGAGTAATCAAACTCCAACTAGCTAGGTTCCGAATAATAAAACCTTGTTTCGAGCTCCTCTTGTGGATGTTATCAAACGAGACTCTCCTCGCGCACGTTTCAACATAATAGCAATCCTAGCACCTCTAGATAATGATCACCACTACCCAATATACCTGGATCGTTGGGTTACGAAAAACCCGCACCTTTGGTAAGTCAAAGTAGTGGATACTCAATATCGTATGCTCAATGCTAACGTACATTGATTAAGAAATTAATTCTCAAGATCTCGTCTTTCAGTAGATAGCATAAAGACTCGTCTTGCTGTTAGATCCATTCAGTGCTATACCACACCAACGTCATCTTATTTCAATAAGGTTTAGAAATAATCGGACTGACATTGCAACCTTTCGCGATAGGTAGTCTAGGCCTATCTAGGTTGTGAAATTCTTATTTTTCTTTGTTTAGAACTGACCGTGTTACCTTAAATTGGACGACGCCCACAACCGATCTACTAAAATAAAGACTTAGACTTTGTTACGTTTGCTCATACATTTAAATATGCAATAAACAACCATTGAATGTAAAACATAACAACATTATGACAAAAATAATCTGTTGCATTTATTGGAAAATAACCATTAGAGTTTTACAGTATCCAATCACTCGAAAGGTGATTTCTAGTATACAAGGATCTGCCAGGTTGTTCTCTGACGTGGCTATCAAACTCCCATCCCTGAAAGCGAGTTGAGGTCTTAAATGAGTCGAACTCCCATCCCTTAAACGTGGCTATCGAACGGTTTTACCGCCAAAGCCTTTGTAAAAGGATCTGCCAGGTTGTTCTCTGACTCAATCTTGACCACTTTTATGTCTCATCTCTGCACTATATCTCTAATGATATGATACTACCGCTCTATGTGTTTGCTCGCTTTGTGAGCTCTTGGTTCTTTCGAGTTTGCCACAGCACCAGAATTGTTACAATAAATGGTGATGCTCTTGGGCAGATTCGAAACCACACCTAAATCCATAAGGAAGTTCTTGAGCCATACAACCTCTTTTGCAGCCTCCGAAGCGGCCACATACTCGGCTTCCATGGTCGAGTCCGCGATGCATTTCTGCTTCACACTCTTCCAAATTACGGCTCCACCTCCTAAGGTGAACACATATCCTGAAGTAGATTTTCTCGAGTCCTGATCAGCTTGAAAGTCTGAGTCAGTATATCCCAAAGGATAGAGCTCGGCTGCATTGTAAACTAGAGCATAGTCCTTAGTCCGTTTAAGGTACTTGAGTATGTTCTTTACAGCAGTCCAATGTCCTTGGCCCAGATTCGACTGATATCTTGCCACCATGCCAATAGCAAAGCAAATATCTGGTCTAGTACAAAGCATAGCATACATGAGACTTCCAACTGCCGAAGCATATGGAATCCTTCTCATTGCTTGTATCTCAGACGACGTTTTAGGGCACATCTCTTGAGATAAATGGATGCCATGTCTAAAAGGTAAGAAACCTTTCTTGGCATCCTGCATGCTAAAATGACTAAGTACTGTTTCGATGTAAGATTCTTGAGATAAGCACAACATCTTCTTATCTCGATTCCGAAGAACCTTGATCCCGAGGATGTGTCCCGCGTCTCCCATATCCTTCATCTCGAACTGGTTTGATAACCATGTTCGAACTGATGACAACATCTTTTTATTGTTTCCAATTAGAAGAATGTCATCTACATATAAAACTAAGAACACCACATTCCCCTTATCAACTTTCTTATACACGCAGCTTTCACTTGGGCACTTTTCGAATCCAAACTTGCAAACAGTTTGATCGAAACATTGGTTCCACGATCTGGATGCTTGCTTGGGCCATAAATGGCCTTCTTAAGCTTCCAAACCATGTGTTCTTTGCCCTTTATGGCATATCCTTCGGGTTGTTCCATGTAGATGGTCTCCTCAAGACTGCCGTTTAGAAATGCAGTCTTAACGTCCATCTGCCATACATCCCAATCCATATAAGCTGCAATAGACAACAGTATCCGGATCGATTTGAGCATGGCCACTGGGGAGAAGGTCTCATCATAATCGATGCCTTCCTTTTGGGTATACCCATTGGCCACTAGTCTTGCTTTGAAGACTTTAACTCGTCCATCGGGTCCACGTTTACGTTTATATATCCACTTGCTCCCAATGGCAGTACAGCCTTCGGGTAGGACGGACAAATCGTAGACGTCTTTGTCTATCATAGATTGTAGTTCCGAATCCATTGCTTTCACCCATTCGCAATGATCGACATCCGTCTGCGTCTCCGCAAAGTTCCAGGGTTCTAATACATTGCTGTCCGAGAAGTGATCCATAGATTATCCCAAACCAATATATCTGTCGGGCTCTTGCGAGACCCTCCCACTGCGGCGCGGCACTACAATATTTTGAGTAGAAGTTGAAGTTTCGGGAATTGTTTGTACACTTGGTACTTGTTCTTGGTTAATGGAACTTGTGACAGAAGTTAGCTCATCAAGAGCCACTTCACTGCTGGGTTTATGATTCATTACATAGTCTTCCTCTAAGAATGTCGCGTGAGTGCTCACAATGACTTTCTTATCTCGGAGACTAAAGAATTCATAACCTTTCGTTCCTTTGGGGTATCCTATAAACAAACATACCTCCGTCCTAGATCCTAGCTTAGTTGGATCCTTTTCCAATACATGAGCCGGGCAACCCCAAACCTTGAGATGTGCTAGATTGGGCTTACGCCCAGTCCACAACTCATATGGAGTTTTAGGTACGGATTTTGATGGTAAATTGTCTAAAATGTGACTTGCGGAAAGCAAGGCATGTCCCCAAAACGAAATAGGCAGACGTGCATAACTCATCATCGATCGAACCATGTTTAATAAGGTCCTGTTCCTTCTTTCAGCCACACTGTTCTGCTGGGGCGTGCCCGGCGCAGTCAGTTGGGATTGAATTCCCACTTCCGATAAGTAGTCTAAAAATTCGGCACTGAGGTATTCGCCTCCACGATCAGATCGTAGGCATTTGATATTCTTCCCATGATACTTCTCCACAGGAGTCTTAAAGTCTTTAAACTTGTCAAAAGACTCTGACTTGTGACGCATCAAGTAGACATATCCAATTTTCGAGAAGTCATCAATAAATGTGATGAAGTATCGAAAACCACCTCTTGCCTCAGTTGACATTGGTCCACATACATCGGAATGAACGAGCTCGAGTACTTCCTTGGACCTATTGCCCTTAGCCTTAAAAGGCCTCTTGGTCATCTTGCCTTCTAAGCATGACTCACACTTATGAAAAGGTTCCTCCTCTAGACCTTTGATAAGATCTTGTTGAACAAGAGAATGGATCCTCCTTTCATTGGCATGACCAAGTCTAAGGTGCCACAAGTACGTTTCGTTCATTGAATTTGAAGGTTCTTTTCGTTTCTTTGAAATTTTCGATGTTGTATTGAGTTCTGATTTGCGATTATTAAACTGTGTAGAAGTGATTGTGTACAGATTGTTTTCCATGATACCACGACAGATATAAGAACCATCTTTCTTAATAACGCAGTTGTCATTAAAAGAAATCGAATATCCATCATAAACCAATTTAGAAACTGAAATTAAATTTCTTCTAAAAGAAGGTATCAACAAAACATTCTTCAAAATCAAAAATCTATCACTACTAAAACGCAAATAAATGTCTCCCACTGCAACGGCCGCCACTTTGGTAGCGTCGCCCAGCTGGACTTCGATCTCACGATCATGTAGCCGTCTTGTCACCTGCAATAAGTCAGGATCAAAACAAATATGATCAGTGGATCCTGTGTCAATAACCCAAGTGCAAATTGATGTCGAAGTCAAACAAGACTCGACAACTAGAGCCTGGTGCATACCTGTAGCCTTGCCCCGTTTAGGACAGTCTGGCTTCCAATTCCCCTTTTCTCCACACTTGAAACACTTCCCCGTGGGCTTCTTGTTAGCCCTCTTCTTCTTCTTTCCCTTAGCTATCCTGGCCGGTCCTGAGTTCGGTGCCTGCCTTTTTCCTTTGCTAGGCTTTAAGCCAGAGGAACGAGGCGCCGAAATCATCATGGCCGCCTTAGCCTGGACCATAAGGTCCTCTGCCGACTGGAGTTCAGTCAACAGCTCTGCCAAGGTGTAATTCCTTTTGTTCATCTCGAAGTTGAGCTTGAACTGCTGGAAGCTAGGGGGAAGACTTTGAAGGATTATCGTTACCTGGGACTCGGGATCGATTGTCCCTCCCGGTGGCCCATCATCTCGACGCCTGTCTCGGCGTCTCGGCTCGTCGGGTGCCGACGCCTCTCGGCCAGGCGCTCGCACGGTGGCGCGCGCCTCTCGGCCAGCGTCTCGACGCCCGGCTCGACCCTCCGAGCCGTCGGGTGTCGCGAGCTCTTGGCCAGCGGCGCGCACAGTGGCGCGCCCGCTCTCGGCCAGCTCGGACCTTCCGCCTAGGGTTCGGCCCGGTGTCTCGCGGTGTCTCGGTGGCTCTCGGACGAGCCACCACTCCGCGCCAGTCACCGCCGTGTCGACCTTGACCCGGGTTCCGTCTGGTGCGTGTGGTCTCGGCCGGCGGCGCGCACGAGTCTTCACTCGTTCGCGCGTCGCCCCGTGATCACGGCTCCCGGCTCCCACTGTCTCGACATCCCTTTCTCGATCGTACGTGGTGCGTTCGAGCAATTCAAGTTCTTTGATTCGATAGTTCTTGAGTTCATCATGCATAATTAATTAAACAAAATACCAAGAACATGCTTCGCAATCAAATAACACATGCATACATCAATTTCACGAAATTTAAATCCAAATAATCAGAGCCAAAGACTGGCTCTGATTCCAACTGAAGGGGCTGGCAGCGGAAGCGTGCGTTCAAAACGGATCACATGAATTTGATCTATTTAGCAGATTATTTAGACAAAATCTATTCGCGTAATTATCACATGTATCATGCTCATAACTTGAATTAAAACATGCTTTAGCACATAAAATTCCTAAAACATGCTTACTACGGAATTAGCCAATTTACCTCGTTGATTCAATCAAGAATCGATGATGGCTTGCTCCGTCTCCACGTGAAGATCTTCAATACAAGACCTCGGATCTTCTGACTGGTGTCCCGGACTATACGCTGATATTTGTGTGGGTAAATCACACCAACGTACTAGGACTCGAATAATGGAAGACAGAACTCAGCTCACGGAGGGAGCACAATTTTCGAAAACTCTCTCAAGAGGGGGAGGGGCGAAAATTTTGTAAAATAGTTGTTGTGTTTTCTGTCTCCTTTATTCTCCTATTTATATAAGTCACATATTGGGCCCAGTCAGGGATCTAAGGAAGAATCTGGAACATGTCTCACCCAATTAGCTTTTTACTAATCAAATTGAACCCACAATTTAATATAAGCTTATATTGGAATATTACGAGCAGCCACTACAGAAGTAATATTGCACTGCCTTCCAAATCCGAAATTACAAGTATTCCGGGTTTCCTTTAATTGTATTTGATTTATTTCCCGCGCTTAAGATGGAAACATCCATTAATTAATTAATGTCTGCTATAGACTTAATTAATTAACATATTTCGAATTCCAAGAGTGGACTTAGTAAGAAACTCTTATTTATTATTCATAGAGTAATCAAACTCCAACTAGCTAGGTTCCGAATAATAAAACCTCGTTTCGAGCTCCTCTTGTGGATGTTATCAAACGAGACTCTCCTCGCGCACGTTTCAACATAATAGCAATCCTAGCACCTCTAGATAATGATCACCACTACCCAAATAACTGGATCGTTGGGTTACGAAAAACCCGCACCTTTGGTAAGCTCAATATCGTATGCTCAATGCTAACGTACATTGATTAAGAAATTAATTATCAAGACCTCGTCTTTCAGTAGATAGCATAAAGACTCGTCTTGCTGTTAGATCCATTCAGTGCTATACCACACCAACGTCATCTTATTTCAATAAGGTTTAGAAATAATCGGACTGACATTGCAACCTTTCGCGATAGGTAGTCTAGGCCTATCTAGGTTGTGAAATTCTTATTTTTCTTTGTTTAGAACTGACCGTGTTACCTTAAATTGGACGACGCCCACAACCGGTCTACTAAAACAAAGACTTAGACTTTGTTACGTTTGCTCATACATTTAAATATGCAATAAACAACCATTAAATGTAAAACATAACAACATTATGACGAAAATAATCTGTTGCATTTATTGGAAAATAACCATTAGAGTTTTACAGTATCCAATCACTCGAAAGGTGATTTCTAGTATACAAAACCCTAACATTTTATACACCAAAAATACCTATCATTCTATCGGCTGAAAGTATCATTCTACCCGGCAAAACTATCATTCTATCGGCTGAAAGTATCATTCTATCCGGCAAAACTATCATTTTATGCAGTAAACCTAACATTTATAAGCTAAAGGTATCATTTTATCAACTCAGAGTATTATTCTATCCGGAAAAACTATCATTCTATGCAATAAACCTAACATATATCATTTTATCAGTCAGTCAAAAGTATCATTTTATCAACTCAGAGTATCATTCTATGCAATAAACCTATCATTTTATCAGTCAGTCAAAAGTATCATTTTATCAACTCAGAGTATTATTCTATCCGTCAAAACTATCATTCTATGCAATAAACATATCATTTTATCATTTTATCATTTTACGTGATTTTTGGCGAAATTCAGAAATTAAATGAGGGAAATGACTGTTTTACTCCCGCGCTTTTTTTATGAAGTAAATCTAAGTTTGAATCTCAAAACTATCATTCTATGCAATAAACCTATCATTTTATCATTTTATCATTTTACGTGATATTTGGCGAAATTCAGAAATTAAATGAGGGAAATGACAGTTTTACCCCCGCGCTTTTTTTTATGAAGTAAATCTAAGTTTGAATCTCAACCGAATGATTAGAAATATGTGTGGTCCAGATTTGGTTATAGGGTTATTACGATATTTAGGGGTTATCATATGATCACGACTCTATATATATATATATATATTTAATAATAAGTTATCTTGATTGAGATAAATAAATAAAATTTTCAGTTGATTGAAGGAATACTTATTTATAGATAAACATGTCGAATTTGAGATATTTTATATTTCTATTTAATCATAAATCATTAATGAAAAAAGTACTATTTGGGCCTCCAAACATTTACAAAAGGGTTTTTGGCCTTAGAAATAAAAAAATTTCACCGAATTTCGATTTTCCCACGAACTATGAGATTGGATTTTAAAACCACGAACTTTAGATTCGTTTGATATTTCCCAACCCGACCCGAATACAATTTTCTGGTGTAAAATTGTCCAACGTGGACGGTCGTAAATATGACTTGGAAACTGATTTGTTGACGGTGAAATACCACTATTTGTTTAATTAAAACTTGGAATTAAAAAATTATTTTCACATCTCTGCCCAATTTCTCTCTGCACAGCCGCGTAGCGGTGCCGTCTCTGCGGAATTCACGGCGGCTTCAGCGTCGTCGCCGGCGTCTCTGACTCCGTCACCTCACGCCGCTGCCTACAGCTCTGTTCCCATCTCTCTTTCATTTCTCTTTCTCGGCCCTCTCACAACCAGATTCAGTCGCCGGGATGCTCAAGTCCAAGCTCCGTCCTCGTCTAGCCCATGTTCAATTCATGTTGTCTCTGTCTTCTCGCGACGATCCTCCATCGCCGTCACTGCTGCAGCCCTTGTGCCGCCTCCACCTCGGTGCTACCCCGTCAGGCCGTCACCGGCATGCGAGCCGAAGTTGACTCCCCTCTCCATTGGTCTTCTCCTTCTTGGAAAACTCTTTTATTTCTATGAATGCAATGTCTCTTATTCCTTCTTACGTAAACTCAGCGCCCTTCGTCGGCGCCGCCTTTCCTCCGTCTAGCTCTCTATCTCTGCGAAGCTCGTCTGTCAGTCACCGCCGCGGTCAGCTAAGAGTGGTCTCAGCTTCTCTCTCGGTATGCTCAATATCTATGTTTCTCTTTCGATTTCTGAATTTCACAAGCTGCTTTCATAGACAGCGCTGCTGCCGATGGGGCTGAGGCGATCGAGGTCGGAGTAGTTGAGGGGGAGGAGGAGGGGGTAGCAACGGCGGCTGGTGGATTGGACGGCATTGGAGTTTGGAGATGCCTCATGAATGGTGGGAAATGGGAATACAAGAAAGATGAAGGGTGGAAAATGGGAATATGGCAAAATAGTATAAGACATGTGGCATTGCCAAATAGGATCTTTAACGACAAATAGGATTAAAATTGACACATAGACAAACCGAGTTTGGCCGTTGACCCACCGGGGGGAAATAGCAAACGATGTGAAAGTTCATGCTTTTAAAATCCAATCTCATAATTAATGGGAAAAACCGAAATTCAATGAAAGTTTTTTATTTTTAAAGCCAAAAACCCTTTATAAAAACCCATTGAATGGGGTTATGTGTGACACTGACAAATGAAAATTTTGAAATAGAAAACCAACTTTGACTGAGATTTTATTCTTTTTTTCAGCGACTTCAGTAAATTTATTAAATTTATTATTTTGCAATGCCATCAGATATTAATAATATGATTCTTATGAGGCGGTCTCCCTCTCCCATAAAAAAAGACAGAAATACGAGAGAAGTACTAATGAGTGATAATTTAATATAAAAATGGGTGATGAACAAGGGTCTCATTTATAAATGATTTGAAATACTTGGATAAAAAATATAAAAAAAACTAAAAAAAGGTCTTGAAAGTGCTCAACTTTTGGAAAGTTAAATTTTTACGAATTAATTAAAAACATTTTAATGAATTAAAGTTATCGCTCACACATAACGCGCCATGTGTCCTGTGCATGTTTCGCCCACCCAAAGAGCAGAGTTATTAGCTAAGAGCACGTTCGTACCAACGGCACGAGTGCAACCGTGAGCAGGTGACTGCCGTGCTTTTCCGCAAGGCACCCGTTGGGGATGCTCTTATCGCCTAGGTGAGGCATTTGCCCTTCCTCATTTTCCAACACATGTATATGTGAGTACCTATTATAAATTTTATTTCTTTTATTCTCTTACTGAATATTCCTCATTAAATTTTTAAAATTTCCATTTTATACAAATTTCTGGCTCGGTCGCCACCATTTGTGCGAGATACAAAGGCGGGCACACAATAGAGTCAGTAGACACGTGTCCTTGCAAAGTGGGTTTTGCAACTCTCAGTCTATTCAATCATTTAGTGGAATATGCTCAGTATGTATAGTAATCGTTAAAAAATGTTAAAATTAGGAGTATTAGAATACAATTCATAAATTAAAATTAGGAGTATTAGAATACAATTCATAAATTACACCAATCTTGTAAAAAAAATAATGATATTTACTCCATACATACATGAACATGTTATGATGCTCATAGACACATAGAAGAACCATATAAGTTTTGAAGAACAATAAAACCATAATTTACTTGAAGATATGCAGTATATTTTTACTTTTTTTATAATGATATTTTTAATTTTTTGCTTGTTGAAATTGGAGAGAAAGGGTCAAATTTTTGGAAGAGATGAGGGGATGTTGATTTTGATTTCAGTTTAATTAAGAGTATACATACTTGACTTTCTCTTTTAGATGAGCATCCTTTAAGTTATTTTTCCATTTGTTTTGTGAAAGGAAAAATTATTCTCATTAACCTAAATCTGAATTAACAATGACCATCATTTAAGTTGGAAAGTTTTATTGCATAAAAGAGTCTTGTTGTTCTACTTGATATTAGCATGTTTTCGTCATGGCTTCATTTTTAACCCCTCGTCTAAGTAGTTACCTTAACTAGTATTTACACCCATATTTTGCACGAGACATGATTTTCACTTAATGAATACATATTCAAAATAATTCAACAGAAACAAAAGCTAATATCATTATGTACACTTTAAAAAATGTATTTCTCCCTTCTCACTCCGTCACCACGCTGCCACACTCCATTGCCCTGCTCGTCGCTGCACCGCCCTGCGAAATTATAAAAAAACACTTAATTAGGTCATCCACAACGCTGTTCCTATACCGTTCCTTAAACTACTATTTGCGGGCCCCACTGTACTTTTTTACTCCATTCCTTAACTAAGGAACGGAACCTGCAACCCTCCGTTTCTTATCCGTTCCTTAACCGTTCCTTAAATTACTATTCATTCAATTTCATTTCTTATTTTTATTTCCAACCCAATTCAATTAAAACAAACACACTTTATTAAATAAAATAAACTTACAACATAAAATTCGTAAAAAACATAATTTAATAATTTCCTAAAAAATAAAAGTACACAATTTTAATAATTTCTAAAAACAGAGTTGATTTGAGATGAAAATTGGGGTGGAAATAGAGAGGATTTGAGAGTAATAGATGTGTGTTTGTGAGTGAAATGAGTATGAAACAAGAGTATTTATAGAGTAAATAAATTAAAAATAAATAATAAATAAAAAACGGATACAAAAAAATGGTAACAATACCGTTGCAATTTTTTTTATTAAATTCGATTTTTTTAAAAAAATGAATTATTGTGTCACCGTGGCGAAACCCACTCGCGGGGCAGCGAGTGGGCGTCACACGTCGAATGAGATCCTGCCACGTCGCCTCGACGAGGGGCGGAACGTGTCGTGCCGCGTGCCGCGGCAACGACACCCGGAATGGCATCGGCACAGAATGGCGACGAAACGGCGGCTGCAACGTGTGCCGCCGCGGAACCGTTCCTCCGGAACGGCATAGGCACCGCAACGGCACAGCGTTGCGGGTGCTCTTACACACTCAGTTCCTCATTTTCCGCCAAAAAGGGCATTATAGTCTTTTCACCCAACTTACACTTTAGATTAGTATAGATATAAATATAGATATAGATTTGAAGTAGTTAATTTGATTATATTTAAATTTGGGTATATAAATGCCGAGTAGTGATATAATGAAAACCATATATCTAATACAAACTCAAAACTTTAATCTTAGTTATTAATTATTATAGATCCAATGCTTATTATGTTTCAAGATTAAAATTTCAATAACTTCTATGAATATGTCAACAGAGGGTATATTAGACACTTTCATAATAAGGTTAATGATTTATTTATAGAATAATTATGTAATCCCGATTTCGTCGTTCTCTCTCCTTCCACTATTTGTGTTAATTAAACCGTTTCAATTACTCCCCCTCATTCCAACTTTTTACCTTTTCGTCGTTCTCTCTCTTTTTCGACTATCCTCCCCCTCGTTCTCTCAACCCTCATTCAACGGCAGCGGTGACGATTATTTGTGAAACAACAGCAGAACAAAAGAATCAATGCAATTTCAATGCAAAAAATCACCAACAGCAGAACAAAAGAATCAACGAAATTTCAGCGCAAAAATTCAACACAGATCTTAGAATTCAATAGAAAAGCAACACGATCGATTCAACACAAATTCAACAAAAAATCAACACGGATTTTAAAATCAACTTAGAATCAATACGATGTCAACAAAATATTCAACTTCAGCAGAACAAAAAAACCAACGCAATTTCAACGCAAAAATCACCAACAGCAGAACAAAAGAATCAACGAAATTTTAGCGCAAAAAATCAACACATATTTCAAAATTCAACAAAAAAGCAACACGATCAATTCAACACAAATTCAACAAATAATCTTCATAAAATTAACACATATTTTAGAATCAACATAGAATCAACACTATTTCAACACAAAATTCAACATCAACAAAGAATCAACGCAATTAAAGTTTCGACGTCAATTACAGTGGTGTTAAGATCCTTTCAAAGATGTGAATATTTTCAGTTTTGGAAGATGGGAGAGAAATTAAGAACGCATAAACCGTTTAGAAATTTAACTTACAAAAATACCCTCTGTTGACAAAATACACGTTCTTGTTGAGATAGAAATTCTATGCAATATTAACCACAAATCTGTTATAATTAATGACTAGGATTAAAATTTTGAATTTGTATAAGATATATAATTTGCATTGGATCACATCTCTATAAATGCCTTTGTATTGTCACATTTATCACATAAACACACTATTTAAAATAAGCAGTTTTTTCCTACTAAAAATATTTACTGTAGAAAAAAAATGAAAAATTACAACATCATCATTATATAAAAGGGATTTCCATTTTCACATTTAATTTAAGAAAAAATGGTCAAACATACCATTAAAAATTGAAAACATTATATCAAATGCCTTTGTATTGTCACATTTATCACATAAACACATTGTTTTAAAATAAGCAGTTTTTTCCTACTAAAAATATTTACTGTAGAAAAAAAATGAAAAATTACAACATCATCATTATATAAAAGTGATTTCCATTTTCACATTTAATTTAAGAAAAAATGGTCAAACATACCATTAAAAATTGAAAACATTATATCTGAAATTAATTTATTTTCTCCTAACACCACAGCCACTAAAACAAATTTAGTACGCGTACTATATTTGTATTGTTGAAGAAGAAAAAAAATAATGATTTAAATTTTTTTGAGTCACATAAATTAAATTAATATTTAAAAATAGTGAAAAATATCTTTTCCTCTCGTTTTCATGGTGGATACGCCCACATATCATTCTCTATTCCTATTATTTGAGAGAAGAGAAGAGGAATCCACATCCAAGCAACAATCCAAAGCAAATGGCGGATCAGCTAACCGACGAGCAGATCTCCGAATTCAAGGAAGCCTTCTCGCTATTCGACAAGGATGGCGATGGTAAACATATCATTTCCTATTAATTTTGTTTTTCTTCTTTTTTGTACATCGATACGCCTCCATCCGGATCTGCTCAAACGCTCGCTATTTTCTGATCAGCTTCGCTTTTGGTTGTATATGCGAGTTATTTGTAATTGATTTTGCAATTGAGATGTAGATCGCTCACGGAAATGAGATTTTGGATAATATATGTTGGTGTTTGCTTGTGTGTGGCTATTCAGATTCTCCTCCCCGCCAATGCATCACGTGTTGTCGTTGCGAATTGATATTATTTGAAATCAATGATATTTCGATGCTTGTTTTTCAATTGCTTGCTAATGCATTTGACCTCTGTAATCACGATGGTGTTTGCTTGGTGGAATGTGTTGTGGTGTGGTGGTTGATTTTGAGTCCGAACTATGATGGTCAATTCGATTCTAGACCATCTAAGATGTTGTGATCTCAAAGTTCCTCTGATTGACTATAAATGTTGGTTATACAGGCATTAACAAACACAGGCCAGGTAATTAGGATTAACTTCTTTTTTCATCGGGTTGGGTTGTTATTCTGCAGCTTTGATGTTAATTTTTTAATGAATTTATGTTGTTCACAGATTATGTGTCTTTTGTTGGCTCTTTTCTATTTTCCCTCTCTGATGTTGTTGTGCATTACTATTCACATAATGTTAATTGATTTTGATGGTATTATCTGAATTATTGTTCTTGTTTCCTGTGTTCTTGAATGTTTTAGGCATTTGTCTTTCTCTCATTTTTAGCTGCTTCTTTCTTTTTTCCTGGTAATTTGTTGTCATTTTCTGGAACTTCTAAGTTTCCATTCCCATGTAAATGCTTGTGAACTCTATCACAGGCTGCATCACTACCAAGGAGCTTGGTACCGTGATGCGATCTTTGGGGCAGAACCCCACAGAGGCGGAACTTCAGGATATGATCAATGAGGTTGATGCTGATGGCAATGGGACAATTGATTTTCCAGAGTTCCTCAACTTGATGGCCAGAAAGATGAAGGATACTGATTCAGAGGAAGAGCTCAAGGAAGCTTTCCGTGTTTTTGACAAGGACCAGAATGGATTCATTTCTGCAGCTGAGCTTCGACATGTCATGACAAACCTTGGGGAGAAGCTTACTGATGAGGAGGTTGATGAGATGATCCGCGAGGCTGACGTAGATGGTGATGGGCAGATCAACTACGAGGAGTTCGTCAAGGTCATGATGGCCAAGTGAGATCCGAACAACCAATTCTAAATCTTTTGAAAGTATGAAATAGACCATAAAAGGAATAAGGGCAGATAAGTCTGATGAGATTTCTATTTTCTCTTAGATGTATTCTTCTGGCATTATCAGCTTTATTTTGGTACTCACCTGTTTTTCATTTTGCATTGATTTTTAAGTGCTTTTGTTCTTCAATGTATGCTGTTTGCCCTGTTCTTTTTCCCCGTGACCCCATTTCGTGACTTGATCGTAATAACCTATATAAGTTGGACTGTAAGTAGCTGTGCATCATCTTTGTTCTGCTCATCTCATTTACTCTGATCACTTACTCATGGATGCTTTTTTTCCTATGTATTCACTTACAGTGCTCTATTTTTTGCGCTTGTTCTTACTCTTTTCTGCCCTACTCCATGGATCCATGTCTTGGGATTGTTTGAACTTTGAAATGGTGATTTTTTGCTTTAATTTGTGGTTTGAAGATGTCATCTACTTACACACACACACACACACACCCCAAAAAAAAGAAGCAGCAAATGCTCTCCCCTTCACCTTTTTTAGAAAAAAACTTTTGCTTCTTGTGCATTATTTTTTGAATTATGTTCTATTGTACTTTATTTTAGAATTTGCTCCATGTACTCATATTTTTATTTGTTTTTGCCCCTTATACTCTTATTCCTTTGTTTTTGACAATTTACTTGTGCTTTTATTGATTTCCCCCCCTATATATACTCCCTTTGTCCCAACATAAGAAAGTCACTTTCATTTTTGGAATGTACAATAAGTGAGTCATTTCTCTTTTTTTAGCAAAAATACCTCTTTTTTCACTTACTTTATTCTCCCAACTACTATATTCTCTCTTCACTCTACTTTTTTTCGGTCATATTTTATTCTTTCTCTACTTAACTATTTAAATATCAATTTCTTAAATCTCGTGCACAAAAGAGTGCCTAGCTTATGGCGGGAAAGGAGAAAAGTAAAGAAAATATGGGGCATAGGCGTATAGATTTAGGTAGGAAGGTAACAAGAGTGTGAATTAAAAAAAAAGAGTAAAAGTACAAGGGGTGGGGTTTGTCCAATTGCATCCACTATTTTCCCGTCCGTAAAAGGGCATGAGCTATTTCTCTTTCTATTTATGTACTAGTAATTATTATGATTAGTCCAAAAATATACGAGTTTGGAGGTATGGCGTTTGCTTTCAGTCCTATCTAAAATGGGTCCAATTTTATTGAGTCTTAGTTTGTTTAGCAAAATAATGCATGCACAAGAGGACTGAAACATAAAAGTCAATATTATGATATTGTAAAGGTTGAAAGTAGATTAGAAATTGATGGTATTGTTGGGGTTTCAGCTGGGACATATGGTTTGAGAGTTCGAAGGGGCCATCCAAGGGGAAGACGCGCGAATTGCGAGCTCGATTGAAGAAACTTTGCCACAACGTTCACCCACGCCGAACCTCCATCCTCAAGCTCAACAACACTGCCTCTCCCAATCACCATCACTCCTTTCCCAAGCTCTCTGCCAAAAAGTTTCTTAGTAAAGCACTGAAGAAGAAATCTAAACCTAGCAGCGAAGTCATACCTGATCCTAACGACGAGGAGGAGAAGGAGAAGGAGAAGGAGAAGGAGGTGAAAATGGAGGTGGAGGTGGAGGTGGAGGTGGAGGTGGAGGTGGATACGGACCCGGATAAGGAGATGAAGAAGGAGAAGGTTAAGGAGATGGAGATGAAGATGGAGATGGAGATGGAGAAGGAGCGGGAAAGGGAGAGGGAGAGGGAGATGAAGGAGGAGAAGGTAAAGGAGATAGAGAAGACAATGGAGATAGAGATGGAGATAGAGAGGGAGAGGGAGAGAGAGAGGGTGAGGCAGATGGAGAATGAGAAGGAGAAGGCACTAGAGATGGAGATGGAGCTTAGGGGAAGAAATAGCGTTGGCAAGGAAAAAAAAGAAAAAGCTAAAGAAAAGAAGGAGAAAAATCTCCGACATAAGGAGAAAGATGCAGAGCCAAAGGAGAGCAACGATGATGAGGAAAATGACAAGGAGAAGGAGAAGAAAAATAGTGAGCGCAAAAAGTTAAGGGAAATATTTTTTCTAAAGGAAAGAAAGGAGAAAAAGCTTCGGCCGAAGGAAGATGATGGTGAGCGCAATGACAATGAGGAGGAGAAAGAGAAAGACGTCGAGCCCAAGGAGAGCAATGAAGATGAGGAGAATTACACGGGCAAGGAGAAGAAAATTAGTGAGCACAAAAAGATAAAAGAAAGATTTTTTTCAAAGGACAAGAAGGAGAAAAAGCCCCGACAGAAGGATGAAGATGTTGATGCCAAGGAGCGCAATGGCGATGAGGAGGAAAATGAGAGATGTAGCACTCACAAGGACAAAAAAGAAAGTTTGTTTTATAGGGCAAAAAAGGAGATGAAACTCCGACACAAGGAGAAAGACAACGAGCTCAAAGAGAGCAATGGCGATGATGAGGACACGCAGAAAAGTAGTGACCACAAAGATAAAAAAGGAAATTTCTTTCATAGGCAAAAGAAGGAGAAAAAACTCCGAAACAAGGAGAAAGATGACGACGAGGAGAAGGAGAAGGAGGAAAATAGTGAACACAAATAAAAGGAGAAAAAATTCCGACAGAAGGATAAAAAAGGAGACAAATATATGCAGTTGGAGCAAATGGAAGAGCGCCAATCCTTTGAAAATTAGATTCTTTGTTTTCCACTATAGCATAATATTTGTGGCAGGGATATAGAAATTTATTGATTTTATATTTTTTTATATTTTTTTTGGGGTGGTCGAGATATACATTAATACATGTATATACTTTAATATTCTTTGTATATTCAATTATGACAAGAATAGTAAATGTATTTAACCATATTTTTGTTTTAACAACATCAGGGATCGTATCTTTTATTCAATTTCTGAATGAACCTCGATTGATTAGATAATTGTATTTAATTATATAAACCAAATTATACATAAAAAAGTGAAGACTAAAATTATAGTAGTAAAAATACTAAAAGAAACAAAAAGTAAAGAAGAATTCCCAATATTATAAACTACTACGATTATGATTTTTTTAATGAAATACACCCAAGTCAAAATTTTAAAAAGAAAAAGTAAAAAGGTAACAATAATGAAAATGAGAGTATATTTTCGAATAGAGGACAGAAAGTTTACAAGTTTCAAACCATAAACAATTACTAACTTTCACATTTAAAATTCGTCCACAGTACATTAAAATTTTCTTTTCGGCTATCCGAAAAAATAATACAGATATTTAGGGAAACTCAAATACTCAATCCTTGTAAAAAATGAATTCTAATACTCCACTTTTGTGATTCACTTAAATTACAACTTTCACTTTTCACATATTATTTTTCTTTTTTAATTTAAATGAACTTTATGGAGTACTATTTCTTGAAGATGGTAACCGAGAGGGATAAGGGATAAAAGGCTAGGCATGGTGAATTGCAGAGAACAAAGTTTATGATTCTTTTATTTCTGTATTTCTGTATTTCTGTGTGTTTTACATTGTATACAATGATCTCTTTTTATAGGAGAGAAATACAAGTATATTTGGAAACATATCAATCTATTCTAGGTATAATCACTAATTGGTATTCTCCTAAAATAGATTTATTTCTTTCCTTGATTCTTTCCTTGAATTGTGTCTTCTAGGGTTTGACACTCCCCCTCAAGTTGAGCCGCGGCATCTCCGATGCTCAACTTGCCAAGAACTTCTTTGAACACTTTAGAATTCACAGCTTTGGTTAAGATGTCTGCCAGCTGATCCTCTGACCTCACAAAAGGAAATTCTATGACTCCTTTTTCTAGGTTCTCCTTAATGAAATGTCGATCTACTTCCACATGCTTAGTCCTGTCATGTTGCACTGGATTTTCTGAAATACTGATCGCCGCCTTGTTGTCAAAGAATAACTGACTCTTCTGTGTTGGAGGAAATCCTATCTCCGTAAGTAACCTCCGCAACCACATAATCTCCGTTAAATCACTCTTGATTCCTCGGAACTCTGCTTCCGCACTAGATAAGGCAACGACCTTTTGTTTCTTGCTTCTCTAAGTGACCAGGTTTCCCCCTACGAACGTGAAGTATCCTCCCGTAGATTTCCTGTCAACTGGATTGCTTGCCCAATCAGCGTCAGTGTATCCATGAACCTCCAGATCTCCTCCTTTTTCTTGGAGTACTCCGTATCCTACAGTCCCCTTCAGATATCTTACAATCTTCAAGGCAGCCTCCATATGGCCTTCTTGCGGTTTGTGCATAAACTGACTGACTATACCAACTGCATAAGTAATATCTGGTCGAGTATGTGAGAGATAGATCAACTTTCCCACCAATCGTTGATACTTCTCCCGGTCTTCTAGCTTTGCTCCTTCTTCTATCTTCAATCCATGGTTGGGTACCATAGGAATATCTGAGGGCTTGCAATCTAGTAAACCAGTCTCTGCTAGTAAATCCAGTACGTACTTCTTCTGTCTCAGGAAGATTCCCTTCTTCGATCTCAAGACTTCGATTCCAAGGAAATATTTCAGTGCCCCCAACTCTTTCATCTCGAACTCCTTAGATAGATTCTCCTTCAGATTCTTGATTTCCTCTTCATCGTCTCCTGTGATAATCATGTCGTCCACATAGATGATCAGACATGTCACCTTGCCGTCCTTCTTCTTAATGAACAATGTGTGGTCAGAGTGGCTTTGTTCATACTCATGCTTGAACATTGCCTGGCAGAATCTCCCAAACCATATCCGGGGAGACTGTTTTAGTCCATACAAGGTTTTCCTCAATCTGCACACCTGTCCGTCTCCGAATTCTCCAAGAAAACCTGGAGGGGCTTCCATGTAGACTTCCTTATTTTCTTCCAACTCTCCATGTAAAAAGGCGTTAGTGACATCCAGCTGATGTAAAGGCCAATCTCTAGATGCAGCTATAGACATCAGTGTTCTAACTGTATTTAGCTTGGCTACCGGAGAGAACGTCTCTGCATAATCCACTCCATAGACCTGAGTGTATCCCTTAGCCACCAGTCGTGCTTTATACCTCTCGATTGAACCATCTGCTCGTCTTTTGATTGTGAAGACCCATCGACATCCTACTGGCTTCTTTCCCTTTGGTAGAGTACACTTCTCCCATGTTCCATTCTTTATTAAGGCATCTATCTCCTTCTTCATTGCCGCCCTCCAATGTTTGTGTTTCATCGCCTCCTCAAAGGATTGAGGAATCTCATCCTCATAGAGGGCAGCTTCAAAAGCTCTAGCCATTTCTGTGAGATGTCCCTGCACAAGATTAGTTACAGAATATTGGGACTTTCGTCCTTTTCAGTCTGAAGAGTATCGCCTAGGAGGAACGCCTCTCGTACTCCTTAGCGGTAACTCATAACCCATGTCTGCTTGTTCCTCAATTTCCTCATTCTCCCTGTCACTATTAGTTTCTTCCACAAGAGTAATATTTCCTGAGTTATGACTATTTACCTCAGGATCCCTGACCGGGGTAGATAGCGAGGTGTCGCCGAACTCCTCGTCCTGCACATTGGAACTTGACGGCCCGGAGTTACCGCTAACTATCTCTGGTGGACCGACATTTAGAACAGGTTGACTTGGACTCGTCAAGTTTCCCCCCCCTGACTGTTGTGATTCTCTTCCTGGTTTGGTGTAGGCTCGGGTATTGGTGTAGGTGTAGGTTCGGGTACAGGTGTAGGTGTAGGTTCGGGTATTGGTGTCAGTAGCCAGCCTAGTGAGTCATTTTCCGGAATTTCTGGTCGCAGTTCATGGTGGTATACATGGTTCTTGTTTTAGGATCATAGCATTTGTAGCCCTTTTGATTCCGGCCATACCCTAGGAAAACACATTTAACAGCACAAGGGGAAAATTTAGATCGCTCGTGTTTGGGAATATGGACAAAGATGGAGCACCCAAATATCCTAGGTTCTAGACGAAGAGATGATGGGATAGTGGCTTGGGCAGATAGGATGTCCAAAGGTGTTTTGAAGTCCAGGATTTTGGTAGGGATACGGTTTAGAAGGTAGACAGCAGTGACTACGGCTTCTGGCCAAAAAGATCTTGGGATTCGGGATTCGATTAGAAAGGCTCGTGTGACTTCTAGAATATATCGGTTTTTCCTTTCTGCTACCCTATTCTGTTCAGGAGTATGTGGATAGGTGGTTTGGTGGACTAATCCCTTTTCAGTGAAGAAAGACTGCATTTTAGAATTGACAAACTCCCCCATTATCGGATCGAAGGATTTGGATATTGTGTTTGTATTGAGTTTGTACGAAGGTATAGAATTGGGTGAACTTGTCAAAAACTTCAGATTTTGTTTTTAAGAAATAAACCCAAGTCATGCGTGTATAATCATCAACAAACAACAAAAAATAGCGAAAGCCCGAAAAAAATGTTTCACAATTAAAGGTAAAAGAAGAATCAACTTAGGAAAAAGTAGACGGAAATATCCTATAGATGGGTGCCCTAACCGGCGATGCCAAAGCCAAGCCTGCTTATCAGTCAGTCCGTGAGACAGCAACACAGTACTCTGATGGGCCACCTCATCCACATAGTACAGTCCGTGTCGTTCAGTGCCATGCCCAACTATCGTCCCCGTTTGGGTATCCTGCAGTAAACAGAAACGAGGCTGCATTAGTAACTTGCAGTTCAATTCTTTAGTCGCATGACTAACTGACAATAATTTGTGAGATAGTGACGGAACAAATAAGCAATTCGAGAGTCGAAGGGTTTGGGAGATATTGATGGTTCCCTCCCCCTGAACAGGTGCCAGATCTCCACTCGCAGTTTGAACATGAGTTTTATTTGACTTGGAAATACTTTCAAAATCAGACATATCAAAAGACATTGTGTCAGTTGCACCATAATCAAAAATCCAATTTTTATTCTTTTCTCCTATTTCTGAGGTAGATGACATGGCCAAGGCTTCAAAGGAATTTTGGCATTTTATTGTGGGATGTATCACAAGATTTTCACAAGGTTTAGGGGCTGGAATGTGTTTATGAGGAATTTTGGAGAGTTTAGAGGAGTAATTTTTGAAGTGGGGTACGGGGTGCAATATGTGAGGAGTTTTGGGGCTGGAAACAATAAGTCTATGGGGATGGGGTAAAAAACGTGATTTGGCAGAACTTGGAGGGTTCAAATGAGAGAACCCCCCTTTACCTTCACTCCAAACCCTAGACGGGTCCGCCGCGTTTGCTTCTCCTCCAATCTGCACTCTCGCCGTCGTGACAGTGGCCACAGCTTTCTCCTCCCCGCGTCCGCCATAATTTCCGGTGGTGGTTGGAGTACCGAAGCCACCCGCCGCGTGCTCGGCGTAGGCGGCTTGGCCTCCGACTCCGCTGCTGCTGATGCCGATGCCCTCGGTCCGCCGCGATTCGCCGCCCTCTGGAGCTTGGATTTCTTCATTTCATCCCACCATTCGGGATACCCATGAATGAGGAAGCAAGTATCTTTTGTATGCCTCTTTCCTCCGCAATGGCTACAAAACAATTTGCTTTTATCTTCATCGCATTTGCGGTGATTGGCTGTATACCGGGATGGCGCCGGTGGTGGCGGTGGAGGCTGACTGGTCCTGTTGCAGTCGAATACGATCAATCCCGCTCCAATTCCGGAGCCTGGTTGTTCGGTAGGTTTCAATATTCGCGCATTGTCGACATTGTGCCTCACCATCGCGTATGCCTCTCGAGGAGTCGGTAATGGCTCTTTGTTGATGATATCCTTCTTGATTGATTCATACTGTTCATCGAGTGCGGTAAGAAACTGATACACCCTCATCCTTTGGGTCCGTTGATTGTTGTTCTCGATTGACGGAGGATGGTCAATCGTGCTTGGATCTCGGGCGTCTATGGATATCCACAGATCCTGTAATTTTTGCCACAATGCTTCCAAGGTCATTCCTCCTTGTTTGATCGTCATACATTGTCTGTGTAGGTCGTACACCTGAAATGGATCTCTCCCGCTGCCATACGTGATTGCCAGGCCCTCCCAAAGGTCCTTGGCGGTCGCGTATTGAGAAACTTCGTTTACAAGTTCGGATTCGATGTTGTTGATAATCCAATTGAAGGTGCAGTGATCTCTCTGCTGCCACCTCGGGTAATTTGGGTCGGTTATCGGCGGTTCGAGGTCTGAAACTCCTATTATGTGAGAGGTCAGCCCTTTACCGCCAATAGCCCTCTTCATCAGGTTGGCCCATAGGGGATAGTTGTTCCCGTTGAGCTTTGTTTTGATGGTTACTTCCCCCAGCGATTCTGGCTGGGTTGAGGGGTTTTTCGAGCTCTGCCCTGATGATAATTCCTTAAATTTCAGGAATTCGGCAAATTGTGCACCGAAATCTGGTGGAAAATTGGTTTGGTTTGAAGTGTTTGTGTTATGTGGATCTGTGTTTGAACTCTCGGTGGTTTCTGACATTTTGTTTGCTCACAGGGTTAAGGACAGGCGATCGGGAAAGGTAGCCTTGGGACGGTGATGAACTCTCTCTGAGTCCCCACCTTAATAACCTGCTCTGATACCATCTTGAAGATGGTAACCAAGAGGGATAAGGGATAAAAGGCTAGACATGGTGAATTACAGAGAACAAAGTTTATGATTATCTTATTTCTGTATTTCTGTGTGTTTTACATTGTATACAATGATCTCTTTTTATAGGAGAGAAATACAAGTATATTTGGAAACATATCAATATATTCTAGGTATAATCACTAATTGGTATTCTCCTAAAATAGATTTATTTCTTTCCTTGATTCTTTCATTGAATTGTGTCTTATAGGGTTTGACACTATTTATTACTTATCATTAATTTACTGAAAATGGGGTATATCTATAACTTTGAAATTTCTAATCATGATGTAGTACTAAAGTTTATTTTTATAATTAAATTATTAAAATAATTGAGCGGGACAGATGAGTGAGACATAAAATGTGGGACACTGAATCTTATCCATACCTCACAATCACTCATTATTTACAAAAAATCATTTATTGATACACATTACACACTAATTTAAGTATTTACTCATGAGATCATTTCTAAGAAACACAAACAATACAATACACGTTCTCTTTTGAGATGGTCGTGCAAGAAATAGCTTAAAGACTTGTCTAATTGAAACTTATGCAAAATATAAAATAGAGTGAACTACATAAATGGTCTCTGACGTTTCCATTTGTGACACTGGAGGCCGCCACAAGACTCTGACCTTAAACATAATCACATATCATGTTTTTGTAGCCAATTTTCGGACCAAAATACCCAAATGCCATGAAGGGCATTTCAGTCATATTACCCTTTCTTGCAGGCATACTCTGCACACAACTGCACTTTTACAGACATTAGCTCTGCACTTTTGTCAAATCAAAGTTGATGTTTCCCAAGGCTGTGTACTGTCCATCTATATTTTAAGTGTTTGAAATTAATTTCTCTTCTCTCACTGTAATTCATCCTTCCATTGTCTTTCGTCGTGTGATCCCTACCGTCGTATACTCTGTTGTCAATTCATCCTCTATAACTGAGCTTCAGATCGCAATTTAGGTAACTTGCACTATGACCGATTTGGGTTGATTTTTGGGGTGGAATTTGCAGCTGAATTTGGTTGTATTCAATTTAGGGTTTATGTGTGTTAGGCTGTGCCGTGCAATTTTTTTGGGATTTCATTTCAAATCAAAGTTGATCTTTCCCAAGCTGTGTACTTCCCTCTATATTTTAAGGGTATGAAATTAATTTATCTTCTCTCACTTCAATTCATCCTCCCATTTTCTTTCGTCTAATGCGTGTGATCCCTACGGTCGTATATTCATTTTTCAATTCATTCTCTATAGTTGAGCTTGAGATCGCAATTTAGGTAACTTGCACTCTGACCGATTTGGGTCGATTTTGTAGCTGAATTTGGGTCGATTTTGCAGCTGAATTCGGTTGTATTCAATTTAGGGTTTATGTGTGTTAGGCTGTGTCGTGCAATTTTTTAGGGATTTCATTTCATAAATAACGATGTATAAGTTTTTAATATGTTTTGGGTTTTAATTTCCAATTCAGGTCCTTGTTACAATGTCTTCTTCAAGTTCTCAATCGTTCGGGTCAAGTTTCAATTGGGATTGGCCTTGTCCACAGATTATGAACTGTAATCATGATCTTGAGGCTGAGCTTGTGATATCTAGGACGGCTGCTAATCCTGGTTGACGTTACTATCGTTGTCCAATATGGAAGGAGGATGATTGCAGATTCTTCCGTTGGTTTGATGCGGGTCTATCGCCAAGCCAAGACACTTACTTTCAAAGAATCAAGCTCCAACTAGACAAGTTTGAAGAACAACTCCGATGCAAGAATATTGTGGAAGGTGTTCTTGAAGATAAACTGCGCATGAAAAGTGACGAATGTGAAGATATGAAGTTAAAATTGAGCATGAAGACTGAGGAGTGTGTACGTCTTAATTTAGAAATTGTTAAAACCAAAAAAATATCCCGAAATATGAAGATTGTAATATTGTTGTTATGCGTTGTAATTATTTTCCTAATGTAATGGTAATTTTTTTTTCTTCAATCAGTAAGAGAGGATTTTTTGGTACTAAACCTTTGAAGTTCCACTGTAAGTATAAGGGGTAAATAAGTGACACTTTAATTATTGTACACAAATGAAGTTTTACAATCACGAATGAAGTTCCTGAATAGTTACGTTAGCATCTTTTGGTGAAATACCACCCTACGTACAAAACTTTTTGTTGAATAACACCCTACGTACAAAGTTAAAATATGCAGTACTCAATTAATATACGTATAGGTAGATATCAACAAATAAAGCATACACAAAAGTATAGTCATAAAATACAGACAAAACATGCAGTTAACTACAACTACATACAAGAGCCTTCTCATAAAGCATAGACAAAAACATAGTCATAATGTTTACCATGCATAGTATTTAATATTTGAATACAAGGGCCTTCCCATGATGATCCCTAACAAGCATAGTATTTAATATCTGAATAATGTTTTACAAAAAAAAGGCTTCAAGACACTAACAAAAACCAACACCATTGTTTAGACTTTTAAGGTTCCCAAATTTGATCACCGCGATTATTCAATCCTGATCCTCGCGACGGCCACAGCGTTGCGGCTGAGTTCTGGTCCGACGTGTGCTAGCCCTTAGACCAGTGTGATTGGTCTACAACAAACAACAAACCGGTCAAATTGACTGGCAATGTTTAGGAAATGAAAAGTGAAAAATTGATCTTGAACACTACCTCTTGGTTTGACCGTGTAGACCGACGTGTGCTAGGTTGTTCCCGCCGAGGTAGATTGGTCTCTAACAAACAAACCATTAAAATACAGGCCAACGGGTAGGGAATTCATATAATCGTACTGAATAATACCTCTTCATTTTGAAACACTGGGTGGCTCACTGGGCTGTGAACTCTGTCCAACTTCGGTTCGAGCATCTACACGGGGATCATTGGTGCATGTTCTCATGTTATGACCATCTTGTCCGCACCGACGATATCTGAGTACAAAGGTTCGTCGTAGTGACTCAGATCCATCCTCATGATGACGAACTTGGGGCTCTTCACGCCTCAGTTTCTTTGGCCGTCCACGCTGTCGCTTTGTCCTCGGGGGTGCCAGTTTAAATCCAACATCAGAAGTCTTGGGCCAATTATCCATCCCATTGATTGGGTACATGACATGCTTGTACAGAATCAACATTGTGGACCATAAATAATAGCGGGAGACATAGTCTGATACGTCCTTCTCATTCTTGTTGATTGTAGCGATGGCATGAGTGCACGGGATCCCAGTCAGCTGCCATGATCTACACGAGCAAGTAAATTCACGCATGTTCACTACATACTGGCCTGACGGTCCCGACACTTGGTACGAATCCTCTCAGTTCCATGTTGATCTCCAGGAAGAAGCCCTCACGTACAACTTATCCACAATCTCTATGATAACGGGCAGCAGTGTGTGATCGTATGTCTTGATCCACTGGTCTCTAATCTGAATCCTCTCTATTTGACTCGTCCGGATCTCCTCCAACATGGTAATAATGGCCAACTCTCGAGCAATTGCTATCTTCAAATTAAAGGTCTCGCATATGTTGTTGAGGATAATATCACAACAAACATGTGAAGAGAAATATGCCTTCACCCATTTTTCTTTTGGAGCAACACCGAGTAGGTATTGATGTGTTTGGGGATATATAATCCGCAATGCATCCATCCGCTCCACATACTGTTCGTGGGTTGTACTCGACGCAAGCTCCCATAATATTTCCCCAAAATTCTCCCCGATGAATCTCTTCTTGAAGTTGTTGTATATGTGCTGAACACAGAAGCGATGCTCGCTCTGTGGAAATCCTCAAGGATGGCTTTTGCAAGACCCTTCCAAAATTCATGTAACACAACACAACACAACATGTATAAGCCACAACACAAACACAAAATCTATAATCACAATCGAACTGTTAACCTATAGGTCAAATCACAGCTAAAGTATTATTATCTAAAAATCACAATTACAGTATACACTTTTTACTGAAATCACATTACTCGTACCTTTTGCTGATCAGACATGAAGACGCATCTTGGGGCATTCTCATGTATGCGAAGGTCCTCTGCTAGGTAGCCGAGGAACCATTTCCACTGAGCATAGCTCTCAGCCTTAGTCACCGCCCACGCAATAGGCCATCAACCGTTGTTTGGGTCAATTCTCATGGCCGTCATAAGTTGGCCTCTGTACATACCTCTCAAGAAACAGACATCCAAGAAGATAATTGGATGGCAAAAACGCATCCAACCATTTTTCAAAGGCCCGAGGCAACAATAAAACGTCAAAAATCTCGGGTCTACAGCTTCAGGATCCTTGAAGTTCTCGTAGTGTATATGCACACTCGAATCAAGGTGTGTCCGTTCCAATTCAACTTTGTAGTCGAACAGTCTCCGGTATTGGATGCCCGCCTTGCCAAAGATACCTTCTAATGCACTGTCTCTAGCGCGATATACCTTTATCCTACCAACTTTCAGCCCGAACTCCTCATCCACACACTGCCGTATAGCTGTCAATGGAATGTGGGGATTCTCTTTGATTTTCTCCATGTAACGCTCAGCTAGCCACTTGGACGTGAGCCATCTCTGATCCAACACTTGCGAGCACGTGTGAGCATGATCTCTCTGCATATTCACTACCACAAATCGGTATTGTTGTGGGTTTTGATCTTCCTTGTATACACATACCATTCGCATGCCTTGCCTTTACAAATGGCACGAAGTCTCTTGCCATCATTTTTGGATACATGTACACATCGTCTGGTCATTATCGCGTACTGGCGAATGACATGATAGAAGAAATCTCGATCCTTAAAAAAATCACCAGGCTTCCAAGCTGGAAGCTCATTGGTCAGCTTGAATGGGGTGTACTTGATACCCTTTCTACGCAACCCTTCCAAATCCTCTAGATCTTGTAGATCTTGTATCTCATCCACTGTTTCTTGCTCGTATAGTGGGTTTGTATCCGACGAGTTTCTTTTTTCCACCACAGGGGAAAACTTTCGCCTTTTCTTGGACCCTCCGCTGCCTTCACCAGTCTACTGTCCAGACCCTTGTGGTTCGGTCTCTGGCTCCGCACTCCACTGTTGTCCCGCTTCCTGTTCCTGTTGTTGTTGCCGACATAACGACTCGTAGTATGAGGTAAACATCTGTTCATCTCGACACATGTTGGCCAACGAGATAAAATGACTGACCTCATCAGCATCATCATCTTCATTATTTCCCTCATTATGAAGATGAAATCCGTCGGGAACATACTCGAAAGAAGGACAATAAACATCATCTTGGACAACTTGTTGGGGGTACTTCTCCTACAACCGGTACGGGTTCTTCAGACGATGCTTCAGTTGGAGCTGACTCTTGCACATGGGTGTCAGCTTCGGACATGAACAATTCATGGGTAATGTCCCCAACGATCGAAAAGAATTCGTTGTCTACCCGTATGTCCGGCTGTGGTTGACAACCACCGTCCATGACCGGTTGGTACACGTCTTCATCTACAAATGCTCCTGCCCTATCCGAATCTGGTTGGTGAACTACAGATTCAGATTCAGTTGCAGGTTCATCAACATGGACACTTGGACTAATCGGATTGGAATGGTCAACAGATGAAGGTCTAGGTACATCCTACAATACACAAAATCACAAATGAGGTACTAAATCACAAATTTGGTACACAAATGTACACAAATGAGGTACACAAAATGTACACAAAATCACAAATGAGGTACTAAATCAATTATGTAAATCACAACTCATTACCTCTGGTACGTGTGCATGAGAGTCTCATCCTCCAACTTCTCCCACTTCTCCAACATATCCTCATCCAACTTCTGTTATTAGTCGGAACCTAGCTAGTTGGAGTTTAATTACTCTATGAATAATAAATAAGAGTTTCTTGCTAAGTCCACTCTTGGAGAATAAAATATGTTAATTAATTAAGTTCATAGCAGACAATAATTAATTAATGGATGTTTCTATCTTAAGCACGGGAAAAAAATTGAACGCGAATAAAGGAAACCCGAAATACTTGTAATTTCAGATTTGGAAAGACAGTGCAATATTACTTCTGTAGTGGCTGCTTGTAATATTCCAATATAAGCTTATATTAAATTGTGGGTTCAATTTAATTAGTAAAAAGCTAATTGGGTGAGGCCTGATCCAAATTCTTCCTTAGATCCCTGACTGTGCCCAATATGTGACTTATATAAATAGGAGAATAAAGGAGACAAAAAACACACCTTTTTAGTAGTGATAGATTTTTGATTTTGAATAATGTTTTGTTGATACCTTCTTTTAGAAGAAATTTAATTTTAGTTTCTAAATTGGTTTTTGAGGGATATTCGATTTCTTTTAATGACAACTGCATTATTAAGAATGATGGTTCTTATATCTGTCGTGATATCATGGAAAACAATCTGTAAACAATCACTTCTACACAGTTTAATAATCGCAAATAAGAACTCAATACAACATAGAAAATTTCAAAGAAACGAAAGGAACCTTCAAGTTCAATGAACGAAACGTACTTGTGGCACCTTAGACTTGGTCATGCCAATGAAAGGAGGATCCATTCTCTTGTTCAACAAGATCTTATCAAAGGTCTAGAGGAGGAACCTTTTCATAAGTGTGAGTCATGCTTAGAAGGCAAGATGACCAAAAGGCCTTTTAAGGCTAAGGGCAATAGGGCCAAGGAAGTACTTGAGCTCGTTCATTCCGATGTATGTGGACCAATGTCTACTGAGGCAAGAGGTGGTTTTCGATACTTCATCACATTTATTGACGACTTCTCGAAAATTGGATACGTCTATTTGATGCGTCACAAGTCAGAGTCTTATGACAAGTTTAAAGACTTTAAGACTCTTGTGGAGAAGTATCATGGAAAGAATATCAAATGCCTACAATCTGATCATGGAGGCGAATACCTCAGTGCCGAATTTTTGGACTACTTATCGGAGTCGGGAATTGAATCACAACTGACTGCGCCGGGCACGCCCCAGCAGAACGGCGTGGCTGAAAGAAGGAATTGAACCTTGTTAAACATGGTCCGTTCGATGATGAGTTTTGCACGGTTACCTATTTCGTTTTGGGGACATGCCTTGCTTTCTGCAAGTCACATTTTAGACAATTTACCATCAAAATCCGTACCTAAAACTCCATATGAGTTGTGGACTGGGCGTAAGCCCAATCTAGCACATCTCAAGGTTTGGGGTTGCCCGGCTCATGTATTGGAAAATGATCCAACTAAGCTAGGATCAAGGACGGAGGTATGTTTGTTTATAGGGTACCCTAGAGGGACGAAAGACTATGAATTCTTTAGCCTCCGAGACAAGAAAGTCATTGTGAGTACTCACGCGACATTCTTAGAGGAAGACTATGTAATGAATCATAAACCCAGCAGTGAAGTGGCTCTTGATGAGCTAACTTCTGTCACAAGTTCCATTAACCAAGAATAAGTACCAAGTGTACAAACAATTCCCGAAACTTCAACTTCTACTCAAAATATTGTAGTGCCGCGCCGTAGTGGGAGGGTCTCGCAAGAGCCCGACAGATACATTGGTTTGGGATAATCTATGGATCACTTCTCGGACAGCAATGTATTAGATCCCTGGAACTTTGCGGAGGCGCAGACGGATGTCGATCATTGCGAATGGGTGAAAGCAATGGATTCAGAACTACAATCTATGATAGACAAAGACGTCTACGATTTGTCCGTCCTACCCGAAGGCTGTACTGCCATTGGGAGCAAGTGGATATATAAACGTAAACGTGGACCCGATGGACGAGTTAAAGTCTTCAAAGCAAGACTAGTGGCCAATGGGTATACCCAAAAGGAAGGCATCGATTATGATGAGACCTTCTCCCCAGTGGCTATGCTCAAATCGAGCCGGATACTGTTGTCTATTGCAGCTTATATGGATTGGGATGTATGGCAGATGGACGTTAAGACTGCGTTTCTAAACGACAGTCTTGAGAAGACCATCTACATGGAACAACCCGAAGGAAATGCCATAAAGGGCAAAGAACACATGGTTTGAAAGCTTAAGAAGGTCATTTATAGCCTCAAGCAAGCATCTAGATCGTGGAACCAATGTTTCGATCAAACTGTTTGCAAGTTTGGATTCGAAAAGTGCCTAAGTGAAAGCTGCGTGTATAAGAAAGTTGATAAGGGGAATGTAGTGTTCTTAGTTTTATATGTAGATGACATTCTTCTAATTGGAAACAATAAAAAGATGTTGTCATCAGTTCGAACATGTTTATCAAACCAGTTCGAGATGAAGGATATGGGAGACGCGGGACACATCCTCGGGATCAAGGTTTTTCGGAATCGAGAGAAGAAGATGTTGTGCTTATCTCAAGAATCTTACATCGAAACAATACTTAGTCGTTTTAGCATGCAGGATGCCAAGAAAGGTTCCTTACCTTTTAGACATGGCATCCATTTATCTCAAGAGATGTGCACTAAAACGCCGTCGGAGATACAGGAAATGAGAAGGATTCCATATGCTTCGGCAGTTGGAAGTCTCATGTATGCTATGCTTTGTACTAGACCTGATATTTGCTTTGCTGTTGGCATGGTGGCAAGATATCAGTCGAATCCGGGCCAAGGGCATTGGACTGCCGTAAAGACCATACTCAAGTACCTTAAACGGACTAAGGACTATGCTCTAGTTTACAATGCAGCCGAGCTCTGTCCTTTGGGATATACTGACTCAGACTTTCAAGCTGATCAGGACTCGAGAAAATCTACTTCAGGATATGTGTTCACCTTAGGAGGTGGAGCCGTAATTTGGAAGAGTGTGAAGCAGAAATGCATCGCGGACTCGACCATGGAAGCCGAGTATGTGGCCGCTTCAGAGGCTGCAAAAGAGGCTGTATGGTTCAAGAACTTCCTTATGGATTTAGGTGTGGTTTCGAATCTGCCCAAGAGCATCACCATTTATTGTGACAATTCTGGTGCTGTGGCTAACTCGAAAGAACCTAGAGCTCACAAAGCGAGCGAACACATAGAGCGGAAGTATCATATCATTAGAGATATAGTGCAGAGAGGAGACATAAAAGTGGTCAAGATTGCGTCAGAGAACAACGTGACAGATCCTTTTACAAAGGCTTTGGCGGTGAAACCGTTCGACTGCCACGTTGAAGGGATGGGAGTTCGACTCATTCAAGACCTCAACTCGCTTTCAGTATAAGTGTGAGAAATTTAGACGTGTGCACTACCATTTTGTATACTCGAAAGCTGTTTTGAGTATAAGTGGGAGATTGTTAGGGTTTTGTATACTAGAAATCACCTTTCGAGTGATTGCATACTGTAAAACTCTAATGGTTATTTTCCAATAAATGCAACAGATTATTTTTTTCATAATGTTGTTATATTTTACATTTAATGGTTGTTTATTGCATATTTAAATGTATAAGCAAACGTAACAAAGTCTAAGTCTTTCTTTTAGTAGACCGGTTGTGGGCGTCGTCCAATTTAAGGTAACACGGTCAGTTCTAAATAATGAAAAATAAGAATTTCACAACCTAGATAGGCCTAGACTACCTATCGCGAAAGGTTGCAATGTCAGTCCGATTATTTCTAAGCCTTATTGAAATAAGATGACGTTGGTGTGGTATAGCACTGAATGGATCTAACAGCAAGACGAGTCTTTATGCTATCTACTGAAAGACGAGGTCTTGATAATTAATTTCTTAATCAATGTACGTTAGCATTGAGTATACGATATTAAGTATCCACTACTTTGACTTACCAAAGGTGCGGGTTTTTCGTAACCCAACGATCCAGGTATATTGGGTAGTGGTGATCATTATCTAGAGGTGCTAGGATTGCTATTATGTTGAAACGTGCGGGAGGAGAGTCTCGTTTGATAACATCCACAAGAGGAGCTCGAAATAAGGTTTTACTATTCGGAACCTAGCTAGTTGGAGTTTAATTACTCTATGAATAATAAATAACAGTTTCTTGTTAAGTCCACTCTTGGAGAATAAAATATGTTAATTAATTAAGTCCATAGCAGACAATAATTAATTAATGGATGTTTCTATCTTAAGCACGAGAAATAAATTGAACGCGAATAAAGGAAACCCAGAATACTTGTAATTTCGGATTTGGAAAGGCAGTGCAATATTACTTCTGTAGTAGCTGCTTGTAATATTCCAATATAAGCTTATATTAAATTGTGGGTTCAATTTAATTAGTAAAAAGTTAATTGGGTGAGGCCTGATCCAAATTCTTCCTTAGATCCCTGACTGTGCCCAATATGTGACTTATTTAAATAGGAGAATAAAGGAGACAAAAAACACATCTTTTTCCACTTACAAATTTTCGTCCACTCCTTTGAGAGAGAGAAATCGAAAATTGCCTTCCTCCGTGACCTGAGTCCTGTCTTCGTTATTCAAGTCCTAATACGTTGGTGAGATTTGCCCACACTAATATCGGCATATAGTCCGGGACACCAGTCAGAAGATCTGAGGTCTTGTATTGAAGATCTTCACATGGAGACGGAGCGAGCCATCATCGATTCTTGATTGAATCAACGAGGTAAATTGGCTAATTCCGTAGTAAGCATGTTTTAGGGATTTTATATGCTAAAGCATGTTTTAATTCAAGTTATGAGCATGATACATGTGAAAATTGCACGAATAGAATTTGTCTAAATAATCTGCTAAATAGATCAAATTCATGTGATCGGATATTGAACGCACGCTTCCGCTGCCAACCCCTTCAATTACCAGGCCCATGTTAATTTGATGGGGAGTTGGAATCCAGATGAGAGTTGGAATCAAGGGAGACAGAGGGATGCACCATGGAGAAACCATCCCAATTTTAGATGGTCTGACAATGACCCGACCCAACCACCTCGACAACAAAACACCCAGTTTACACAACAACCAGAGAGGCAGACTAACTGGTCTGGGAGAAATCAGGAGGGGCAGAACAACTGGAACAACCGGAATCAGGGCGATCATTCTAATTGGGGGAAAAGGAATCAAAATCACCAGGGGAGCTCTTACGTACAGCCACACCAAAGGAATTACCCAGGAAATTATCAGAACTTCCAACCTACTTACCAAGGGAATCAAGGGCCAGGAAATCAGTACAACAGCAGTTCAGGAGGTCAGGGATACTTTCACCAGAACCAAGGGAGTGGACCGAACCTGGGTCAAGGACCAAATCCCGGCCAACCCAATTCCAAGCCACAAAGGAATCTTGAGGATATGGTGCATGATTTAGTCAGTTCTTAACAGCATATACAAAATAACATGCAATCCAACAATCACATGGTGCATAAGCTTCAAGATGCTCAGTTGGAGCAGAAGGCAGCAATGGATATGTTGGCAAAGCAATTGTCCCAGATCGCAACTTCCTTGAACGAGATGCGGGGTAACGAAGGAAAGATTCCTGCCTCAGTAAGGCCACCAGATAAAGCTAACATCAGTCAAATCACTTTAAGATCTGGATGAGGTTATGAAGGTCCAGTGATGAAGATGAATGAAGAAACACCTTCCGAGGAAGGCAAGGAAGGGAAGAACTCAGTCCCTGAACCTGGAAATTCGACGATAGGGAGTACCTTAAGAGGAGATAACCTTCAGGAAGGTGATATGTGGAAACCGCTACCTAGTGTGGCTGAACCATTTTTCCTAGACCCAGAGCCAGAAGCGGAGAATGAAGAAGTGAGGAAGGAAACGGAAGAGCTTTCAGCTGGAGGGTCCACAGGTACAGGGAAACAATTGAAACCATTCCCGCACCGAGGAGAGGCTAAGAAGAAGAAGGATGAACCGGTGGATTTTATGGATATCTTTGGGAAGTTGGAGATAAACCTACCATTCTTACAGGCTTTGAAATTGCCGGTCTTCAGCAAATTCATAAAGGAGTTCATCGCTGGGAAGATAAGACCCAGTGGGAAGATACTGATTGGAGAGAACGTGTCAGCAGTGATTCAGAAACGCAGGATGCCTTCGAAACGCACTGATCCAGGTATGTTCACCTTACCTATTTCCATTGGTGATGTCAGAATTGAGCATGCTATGTACTCCCTCCGTCCCGAACTACTCGCACATTTCCTTTTCGGCACGGAGATTAAAGAATGAGTGTATAGAAAAGTCAACAATTGCGGCTGTAGGTGATAATTTTTACTAAAAATGGAAAGAGTGCAAATAACTTGGGACGCCTAGAAAGGAAATAAGTGCAAGTAGTCCGGGACGGAGGGAGTATGATTTAGGGGCATCGATAAATGTTTTACCGCTTTCCATATACAAAAAGTTGGTAGGAGTAGGAATGGTGGATACAAAAGTGGTGATCCAATTGGCGGATAGGTCGTGTATTTGTCCAGAGGGAGTTTTGGAAAATGTTATAGTCAAGGTCCATGATTTTCTGTATCCGGCTGATTTCCATGTTATTAAAATGAGTGATAATGAATCTGCTGAGTCTAGCGGCGTGCTCTTAGGAAAACCTTTTCTGCGTACCGCTAAAACCATTATCGATGTCTTTGATGGAACAATATGCTTGCACTATAATGAGGAGAAATATACATTTATCATAGATGAAGCAATGAAGAAACCTTTAGATGTTGAGAATTTGCATGCTGTCGATGTTATTAACCCCCTAGTCTAGGAATATCTTGAGACCGAGTTGATGCATGAGCAGATTGATAATTCAGAGTTAAGTCACTCTATTGACAGAGAGGTAGCTGGTTGGTGTGAGGCAATGCACATAAGGGAATTAACGGATGAAGAGTTAGCCGAAGCTATTTCAGAGTTTTGTAAAAATTCGGGGTCAGCCAGGTCAAGAGAATTAGCCCAAGTGGCTAGCATGGAAAATTCTTCTGGGTCTGCTAAGGGAATGATAAAAGATGTGACAGAAAAAAATCCCTTGCCCCAGGAAACAAGTACCCCCAAGAAGGAACTGAAAACACTCCTACCAGGCCTCAAGTATGCCTATCTGGAAGAGAATGAGACTTTCCCAGTCATCGTCAACAGCAACTTGACCGAGGAACAGGAAAGAGATCTACTGGAGGTAATCAGAAGGAACAAGAAGGCAATAGGATGGAATCTCTCAGACCTAGTAGGAATCAGTCCGGATCTCTGCATGCACCACATTAGGTTGGAAGACGGTGCGAAAGCCTATAGGGACCCACAACGCAAGCTGAATCCAAACATGAGGGAGGAAGTTCTGAAGGAAGTTTTGAAGCTGCTTGCCTTAGGCATCATCTATTCCATACCAGACAGTGAATGGGTCAGCCCAGTTCACATGGCACCCAAAAAGTCAGGAATTCAGGTAGTTAAGAATGACAAGAATGAATTGGTACCCAGTCGACTTGTCACTGGATGGAGGATGTGCATCGATTACAGGAAGCTGAATGAAGCGACTAGGAAGGATCATTTCCCATTACCCTTCATTGATCAGATGCTAGAGAGGCGGCTGGAAAGCAATATTTTTGCTTCCTTGACGGATACAGTGGATACATCCAGATCTATGTAGATCCCGAAGACCAAGAGAAGACTACATTTACTTACCCTTTTAGCACGTATGCTTATAGAAGGATATCGTTTGGGCTGTGCAATGCGCCAGACACTTTTCAACGCTGCATGATGAGTATCTTCTCGGATCTCCTGGAGGATTGTATCGAGATTTTCATGGATGACTTCACCGTATATGAGAACTCTTTCGATTCCTGTTTAGCTAGCCTGGACGTAGTATTGAGGAGATGTCAGGAAAAGAATTTGGTCCTTAACTTCGAAAAGTGTCACTTCATGGTACCCGAGGGAATCGTCTTGGGGCATGTAGTCTCGGAGAAGGGCATACAGGTGGACCAAGCAAAGGTCGATGTAATCTCGAAATTGCCCTACCCTACAAATCAGAAAGAAGTCAGGGGATTCCTAGGGCATGCAAGTTTTTATATAAGATTCATAAAGGACTTCGCGAAGATTGCCCAGCCGCTCACCCATCTTTTGCACAATGATGTGGATTTCGTCTTCAATGAAGAGTGTAAGAAGGCTTTTCAATTACTGAAAGATAAACTAGTATCTACCCCTATCATCAGGGCACCCGACTGGAGTCAGCCGTTTGAAATAATGTGACGCAAGCGACTTCGCAGTGGGGGCTGTACTAGGTCAAAGGATTGATGGAAAAAGTTACGTGATCTTCTATGCCTCGAAGACACTCAACCAGGCCCAGAAAAACTATGATACCACGGAAAAGGAAATGTTAGCAGTCGTGTATTCATTCGAGAAATTCCGACCATACTTACTGGGGTCGAGAGTGATAGTATTTACCGACCACGCGGCTATCAAGTACTTGCTGGTGAAGAAAGAATCAAAGCCAAGGTTAATCCGTTGGGTGTTACTCTTGCAAGAATTTGATTGGGAAGTGAGAGACAAAAATGAGACAGAGAATAAAGTGGCTGACCATCTTAGTCGGATTTTCCAGGGAGAAACGGAGGAAGCTATACCTGACGCATTCCCGGAGGAACATCTATACTACATAGGGAAATCTCCTAGACCTATCAGTTGAGAGAAAATAATGGCGATAATAGGTCCAGGAGATGCTGAAAAAGGAAAGTGTCGGTTGAACGCGGAACCATGGTTCGCAAACCTGGTAAATTATTTGGTCACATGAGAGGTGCCCAGTTCACAAAAAATTTCTCGGGCCCAGAAGATGAAGATTAAAAGCGAGGCTAAGTATTATTTCTGGGACGATCCTTACTTGTGGAGGATGGGAGCTGACCAGGTATTCAGGAGATGTATCCTTGAATGGGAGCAGAGGGATGTGCTTAATCATTGCCATGCGTTGGCGTGTGGAGGTCATTTTGGACCAAGGAAGACTGCGAGGAAAGTCCTAGACAGTGGATTTTATTGGCCTACATTACACAAGGACTCTTTTGAATTCTGTCAAAACTGTGAGAGATGCCAGCAAACTGGAGGAATTTCAAAGCGAGATGAGATGCCGCAAGTCCCAGTAATCGTCTGCAAAATCTTTGACGTCTGAGGGATGGATTTCATGGGCACATTCCCATCTTCGTACGGGAATACATACATCCTTGTGGCCGTAGATTATGTTTCAAAGTGGATAGAAGCCAATGCTACCACGTCTTGTGAAGCCAAAGAGGTGGCTAAGTTTCTTAGAGCTAACATTTTTAACAGGTACGGTGTGCCCCGAGCTATTATATCTGACCAAGGGACACATTTCCATAACCGAACCATAGAAGCTCTGATGAGGAAATATAGAGTCCACCACAGGCTTTCTACCCCGTACCATCCTCAGTCTAACGGGCAGACAGAGATCTCGAACAGGGAGATCAAGGCAATATTGGAAAAGACGGTGAACCCGTCAAGGAAGGATTGGAGCAAGAGGCTCGGCGATGCATTGTGGGCTTACAGGACTGCATATAAAACTCCTATTGGGATGTCGCCCTACAGGCTGGTGTTTGATAAGATGTGCCATTTGCCCGTGGGAGTGGAGCACATAGCATATTGGGTGGTGAAGGAGATTAATATGAGACCCCAGGCTTGTGAGGAAAAGAAAAAACTGCAACTTCAGGAGCTGGAAGAGTTAAGGCTGGAGTCGTATGAATCCGCAATGTGGTATAAAGAGAAGACAAAGCTCTGGCATGATAAAAATCTCCGGGTCAAGAAACTACAAGTGGTTCAGAAGGTTCTCCTTTTCCAATCCAGGCTCAAGCTGATGCCTGGGAAGCTGATGTCCAAGTGGATTGGGCCGTACACAATTATTGGCCTTCGAGCAAATGGAGCTGTGAAAATCCAGGGAAGTACCTCGAACTCTACTCCTTTCCTTGTTAATGGTCATAGAGTGAAAGTTTTTAGAGATAATTCGAAGTTGTGTGTGGTGGAGGAAGTGCCACTACGCGCACTCTCTATTATCGCCTAATCGGTATAGTGAGTAAGTGCTCTCGACGAATTCCTGGGTCAGGTAAATGAGAATGCATTTTTAATCTATACACTGAACCAGGGGATCTCGAGAGTACTCAATTGAAAGTGTAAATAGTTTAATTGCTTTCCAAAAAGTAAAAAATTACCAAACAAAGAAAAATCTAATATTCCAAAAATATTTTCGAAACAACAAACTTCTTAGGGAAATTGTTTTGTCACATATTGAATCCTTGACCTGGGAGTTTGTCGTTTCATTTTTGTTTTTCCAAGTGTGGTATTGCGGAGAATATCATTTACATGGGGGTGGAGAGATTTTCGGACCAAAATTTGGGAGGGAAGTTGTAAAATTTTCAAAATTCAAATTTTAACTTTATGGGAAGGCGTACGGTTGTTTACATCACGTCTGCAACCGTCCTGCAGCTGTGCCCTACCCTTACCTAAAATACCAATTTTCCTCCTTATTCTTCTTATTTTCCAATCTCCAAATTACCGAAATCTCTCTCTCCACTTTATTCTCCCCCAAATCTTTTTCTCTCGCAATACCCACATTCCGTCTAACCCTAATCACACAAATTCTTCCAAGTTCTTGTGTTTTTGCAGAATTAGAACATGTCGAAGGCACCTACTCACACCGAGAAGGCCGGGAACCCCCCACCTCCGCAGATTCCGACACGGTGGCGTTCATGGCGGATTTAACAAGGAAGTTTGGTAGTGCAGAGGAGGCGATGAAGGCCTTCGCCCTCTTCTTGGCGATGATGGAACATGCCAAACCTTCTGCAAAGACAATTGAAGCACCGCCACCGCCGACGATTCCAGAAGATTCAACGGCTCAACCCGCGATTTCGCATGCAGAAGCCGAGCCGACCGCCAAGGTGCCGGAGAAAGACGCAGCGGTGGGCGATGAACTGGAGGTCGAGGGTGGTTTGGCCGGAGAACTTGAGCGTATGGTGGTTGGTAAAGAGAGGACAACACATGTTGTTGAGGGGGAAACCCCTGTTACTGAGAAATTAGTTATCGAGAGGGAAAACCCTAATTTCGTTGGTGATTTGGAGGGGGAAACCCCTGTTGTTGACAGAACAGTTGCTGAGGGGGATATCCTGGAGAAGTTTGTGGGCGGAGAAGCCCTTGTTTTTGACCAGTTGGTTGCTGAGGGGGAAACCTCTGTTTATATTAGGGGGGACCCCTAGTTTGGAAGAGGAGGGGGAAGAGGCCCCCGTTCTTGCTGATATTTCGGTGCCCGAGGAAAGGGGCTGAAGTTGGTGGTAGATCTGGTAGAAAGTCTAGAGGATAAAGACTCGCCATTGGATCAGAGAGAGGCCAGGCGTAGGGCCGCCCAACCTACAGCAGAGGAATCCCTTGCCCCAGAGACAGGGGGCGGACAAGAGGAGGAGGCCACTTGGTCTAGCAGGGAGGAGGATGAGGCAGAAGAACGCCGCCTGGCTGCGGAACACAAAAGGAAAGGAAAGCATGCGGCTACCTACCAGACCAAGAAGGCCAAGAAGACCGCAACGGTCAAATCTGTTGAAGATCCACTTCCCGCCCCAACAAAAGTTCCTTTCGCTAAGAAGCAGGTTGGCCCTAGTCCGCCTAGTGAGTCTGAGGATGAAGCGATGGATGAGCAAGAGGAAGAGCTAAATTTCGAACCAGAGGAAGTCTGGGTGACAAAAGGGCTGTTAGAAGCGATGGGGAAGTTTGATGATCCAAAGAGGGCAGCAACCTACAAGGAGCGGAGCGGTTTTGGTAAGTTGGCGAAGTCTGAGAAGCAATACGATCCGGAAGAGCTGCGGGAGATTGACTCAGATGAGGAGTTCCGCCAGTATATTGGTGCTATTGGGTTTGATTGGCTATTGAAACATAGCACTGCGGAAGTGCCGGCAACGTTAGCACGAGAGTTCTTCTCGACATTCCGGCTGAAACCCACCACCGACCTTGACGCGGACTAGATCACCTTCCGGCTGTTTATTGAGGAGCACGAGATGAGTATCAGGGAGTGGTCCCTACGGATGGGGTTATTCACTCGCGCCGAGGATGATGAGGGCATTTGGAACGAGCGCATGGTAGGAGCTCCGAAGTACACCCCGGGGTTTAAGGCACAGTCGGCATGGGAATACGTTACCCACCCAAGGTGGGAACGTTTAAAACAAGCTATTGCAAGGGCTTCCATATTGAAAACCGCATTCTCCGTTTTGCCCAGACGTTTATAAGTTACAACCTGATGGGGACATCCAACTCTGCCTTGATCACGACAGACCTCTACTTTACTTGGTGCATGGCGAAAGGTGTAAAGGTACACCTGGGCTACTGGTTGGCTCAGGTTTGTCATCAGATGGCCGCCAACCCTTCTCGCCACACGTATACTTGTCATCTTCTCGGTGTTTACCTCCAGTGCAACACGATCATGAAGATCGCCAAGTTTGCACCCGGGGTAGTCATGTGCGAGCCCCCGGAGTTATTCAGCGTCGATTATTTTTTCAACAAGGGCCTACTTTACATGCACGGGAAGGATGTCTGTTTCTATGAAGTGGGAAGGATGGAACCCCTGGTGAAGATGGAGCAGGATGGTGTCGAAACAGTGACCAGCGTAGATAATGAAGAGATGAAAAAGGAGATGGGCATGATGCGGAAGGAGCTCGGTGGAGTCCGGGAGGAGATGATGGCCCTCAGGGGTAGTATCACCGACTTAGTGGGGAGGTCAACCGTGCAGTGCGATCGCATGGCGAAGCTGTTAAGCTGATGATGATGATGATGACCAATTGGCTGGAGAAAGTGTTTCCCCAGCCCCAGAAGAAGCTGCCCTCTGGACCCAGCAGCGTACCCACACAGCCAGGGCAGGGAAGCTCATCTCTCCAGCAACCCCCACCAGCGTCCAAGCCCCTGTTAGCCCCATCTGCGTCCAAGCCCTTGTCTGTGAAGAAGCACGTGTCAAAGCAAAGTGAGAAGGAAAAAGAGAAGCCGGCGGAAGAAAGTGAAGGTGACCCGCCCCTACGTTCCACCCCAGTTTGGCTCCCGCGGGGGCAGACCCCGAATTGAGACCCACCAATGACCAAGTAACTTTTACTTTTTCAGTTTTAATTTTCGTTTTCTTTCCGTTTTTATATGTTTACATGTTTGTCGTTCTAAGTTTGTGCTTTTGTGTTTGTTGTTCCAACATGCTTCGTTTTGTATATATGTGTATGTGTTTTCTCCCACTTAGCCCAATCTTTGGTCTAAGTGTGAGAAGTTTGTATTTTTCTGGCATGTTTTTGGTTTTTGTTTTGTTCTAATTTCTCCCACTTAGCCCGATGCTCGATCTAAGTGTGAGAAGACTGTCTTTTGTGTTTCTGTTTTGTTTGCATTAACTGCCTTTTCCCCCCCTTCACTAGGATAGCTTGGGGACAAGCTTGAGTGAAGTGGGAGGGGGATGGAGTTAGTGCAGTCTGTGTTTAATGTGAATATGAGTCTTTAGGTCTAGGTTTTATGTTTGTCGCATGAGCTAGTGAATACAATAAGACAAGATTCCCTTAGTAAGAGTAATTCAAGATAGGATACATGCCAACTTTGATACCTTTTTCCTTAATAAGCTGTGATCGGTTTGGATGAAGTAAGGACGATAGAGGATGCCTTAGATAACCTAGTTGTGAAGCCCCACTATAAAAGTGAGTTATGAGCCTATACACTTTGAGCTAACATGTATAATAAAAAAAGGGCCGCCACTGGATGTTTAGGGAGACTGCTAACATGTATAATAAAAAAGGGGCCGCCACTTGATGTTTAGGGAGAAGAGTCTGAAGGAGAAAAAAAATTGGGAAAAGGGTTCTGGAGGTATAAGCTCGACGAAGTCCAGGGGAGAAATAAAATAAATATTCGGAGGTATAAGCTGGACGAAGTCCAAGGGATATGAAAAATATATATATATATATATATATATATATATATAGGGAGATGATCAAAATAAGTATGTGTTTAAATCCAGAAATGCAGACCAAATCTCAGCCCTAGGATTAGATGATCTAATGGTTAATAATTAACCAAAAACACGGAAGGTCATAATTAAGCAATTTTAGGTCATATTATAATATTTGGATTTAATGTCATACTAAGATCGTTTTAGGTCATGCTTTGTTAGCATGACCTACAAATTACCTAATTATGACCTAAAAGTGCCCTAATTATGATATTGTTCTGCGTTTCTGTATTTAAATCCAGTTTTGCATAGATCAAAACCCTATATATATATATATATATATATATATATATATATATATATATATATATTGGGTAGTGATCTATGGCAAACACCCCTTAACCAAATAACTAGAGAACAAATCATAGCCACAAGATCAAGAAAATCAAGGGCTAGTATTAATATATGTAATTTTCTAATTTAAGGAGAAATTAGTTCCCTCAATCACAAATTTACTCCACAATAACAAGGCGGGGGTATAATTGTCACTTCACATACAAAATTGAAATGGCGTCGGTCGATCAATTCCAGGCCTTCTGGACGGCAGGAGATTTGCTTGGAATTTCAATTGGTGGAGCCATAACTGCAGGTGGCATAACAAGAAACTGATTAATGAAAGCTAACATGCTTGACAAAGAGTTCACTGAAACTCTGAAATGGATCTCGTCGACCTCCGGCACAGACAGATTCAGCCAATACTTCGCCCTAACCATCGCCGGCGACGGCGAATCGGCGTCATTGTCGGGGTCGTCTTCGATATCGATCACGTCGTTGTTCAGGATTGCGAAATTGAGCGTGGAGGCCTATTTCTCGCGAGTCCAGCTGCTACAATCGGCCTCGTCGGCGGCGGCATTATTGTTGGCGGAGGTCGTCGTCGTGGACGCCACCGAATCTGCAGCTGTCAACGTTGTATTTATCGTTGTTGTCTCATATTATAAGAAAACAAATTGTTCCATCAGTAGAAACGAAAGATGCTAATTTCAAATTAATCATTTTGTTCAATCAATTCCTCTCATCACAATTCACAACCACCACGTTTTATTTAATAATTATAGCATATCTAATTTTCTTTCATAATTATAATTTGAGTAGTAATTATTTTAGGCAGAATGAACATTTGATACTACACTACACTACAATGCACACTTGATGTGTTTTGTAAACAAGAGTGAAGTAAAATCATGCTAAGAGTGATGTGTTGTGTAAACAAGAGTGAAGTAAAATCATAATAAGAGTGATGTGTTTTGTAAACAAGAGTGAAGTAAAATCATGCTAAGAGTGATGTGTTTTGTAAACAAGAGTGAAGTAAAATCATGCTAAGAGTGATGTGTTTTGTAAACAAAAGTGAAGTAAAATCATGCTAAGAGTGATGTGTTTCGTAAACAAGAGTGAAGTAAAATCATGCTAAGAGTGATGTGTTTCGTAAACAAAGAGTGAAGTAAAATCATGCTAAGAGTGATGTGTTTTGTAAACAATAGTGAAGTAAAATCATGCTAAGAGTGATGTGTTTTGTAAACAAAGAGTGAAGTAAAATCATGCTAAGAGTGATGAGTTTTGTAAACAATAGTGAATTAAAATCATGCTAAGAGTGATGTGTTTTGTAAACAAGAGTGAAGTAAAATCATAATAAGAGTGATGTGTTTTGCAAACAAGAGTGAAGTAAAATCATGCTAAGAGTGATGTGTTTTGTAAACAAGAGTGAAGTAAAATCATGCTAAGAGTGATGTGTTTTGTAAACAAGAGTGAAGTAAAATCATGCTAAGAGTGATGTGTTTTGTAAACAATAGTGAAGTAAAATCATAATAAGAGTGATGTGTTTTGTAAATAAGAGTGAAGTAAAATCATGTTAAGAGTGATGTGTTTTGTAAACAACAGTGAAGTAACATCATGCTAAGAGTGATGTGTTTTGTAAACAAGAGTGAAGTAAAATCATGCTAAGAGTGAAGTAAAATCATGCTAAGAGTGATGTGTTTTGTAAACAAGAGTAAAGTAAAATCATGCTAAAAGTGATGTGTTTTGTAAACAAGAGTGAAGTAAAATAATGTTCCCTTTTCTTTTCTTTGTTAAACGAATTACGGTGCAAGAAATTACATTAATACTTCAATCCTACTTCGTCCGTATGCTCAACTATATATAGTACTAATAATTGAACTAACAAAATTATATTTACGAATTTCTTACGAAAAACTGATCCAAGCGATTGATTATTACTCGAATTTAAAAAAATTTATCTGTTTCGAGAAAATCAAATAACTACAAATGATACAATTCTAATGATCATAATTGATTTTCATAAATGACAAACAAATTCAATTCAAACAAAATGGAAAGAAAAGATGAAATAAAAAACTACTCCTACTAGCAATCTCATTAATATATAAGAACAAAAAAAAACCCGACAATTATGTGTGAATGATCACACGCCTCAAACGAAAAAAGCTACTACTATTAATTGAATGCACAATAATAAAAAACATAAATAAAGAAAACGATGAGGATAGTGGTTGATGCTTGAGCAGCAGTTGATGAAGACTGATCTTGATGTGGTGGCTTCCGGTAGTAATAGGGAAACCGCGGCACTATAGGCTCCGGCAGCGGCTGTGCGCCGCCGTAAGTAGAGGTTGGTGGTGGATCGTATGGGAAGATTCCGGCAGGAGGGGCTTAAATTTAAGTCAATAAATTTAAGATCGTTCCATATGCTGTTGGTGCAGCGTGATTGCAAGCAACAAGATCTCTTCATTCTCCTGATCAGGATACAGAAAACTCTTTTTTCGTAATGTAATTTCCAAAAATACCCTTGGCCTATTTTATATTATTAAAATAAATAATATTTGTCCCATTAAGATGTGTGGCTGAGATTTGTTCTCTAGTTATACACTTAAGATTAGTTATATCTTGATCACTACCCTATATATATATATATATATATATATATATATATATATATATATATATATATAGGGAGATGATCAAAATAAGTATGTGTTTAAATCCAGAAATGCAGACCAAATCTTGGCCCTAGGATTAGATGATCTAATGGTCAATAATTAACCAAAAATACGGAAGGTCATAATTAAGCAATTTTAGGTCATATTATAATATTTGAGTTTAATGTCATGCTAAGATCGTTTTAGGTCATGCTTTGTTAGCATGACCTAAAAATTACCTAATTATGACCTAAAAGTGACCTAATTATGATATTGTTCTGCGTTTCTGTATTTAAATCTAGTTTTGCATAGATCAAAACCCTATATATATATATATATATATATATATATAGGGGAGCGTTATTCTCCTTTTCACATCTTAGATCCTTTTTCCTTCTTAATATTACGCGTTAGATCTAAGGCATCAACGGATCAGATTGATTCTATAAAACTGGTTCCGTGTTGCATTATAGAATGTGGTTGTATGCATTACAGGGTTATTATTGACATTTGACGGAAAAGTAACTACCACATTTTGGTATCTGCGAATAATGCACCACATGGTCACGAGTAATGCATATAATTGACTATATAATGCACAATATGTGAACTGCAATGCATACGAATAAGATGTACCATGTTATGATGTTTGGACACACGTTTCTTGTTTCCCCTAAGGGTTTAATAAGCTTAGGGGCTAGGGTATAGTACGTAGACACGTATGTAATCTTCACATGGTAACGAGTAATAGATATAATTGACTATATAATGCACAATTTGTGAACTACAATGCATACGAACAAGATGTGCTTTGTTATGATGTTTGACACACGTTTCTTGTTTCCCCTAAGGGTTTAATAAGCTTAGGGGCTAGGGTATAGTATGTACGCATTAATAACAAATTATAAAACGATACGAATAATTCACCAAATTGTCACGAGTAATGGATGTTATTAACTATATAATGCACAATATGTGAACTGCAATGCATACGAATAAGATGTACCATGTTATGATGTTTGACACACGTTTCTTGTTTCCCTAAGGGTTTAATAAGCTTAGGGGCTAGGGTATAGTACGTAGACATTACTAACAAATTGTTGTTATTGGAATATACGTATGTGAATTATTTGGTTTAGGTAGTGCATTATGTAGCTGTTAATTGTCATTATCTCAGTATATTATGCATTATTAGAGGTATTGTGTATATGGGTTAATCAACGGATTGAAGATTACATACGTGTATTTAGTAATGTCTACGTACTATACCCTAGCCCCTAAGCTTATTAAACCCTTAGGGGAAACAAGAAACGTGTGTCAAACATCATAACATGGTACATCTTATTCGTATGCATTGCAGTTCACATATTGTGCATTATATAGTTAATAACATCCATTACTCGTGACAATTTGGTGAATTATTCGTATCATTTTATAATTTGTTATTAATGCGTACGTACTATACCCTAGCCTCTAAGCTTATTAAACCCTTAGGGGAAACAAGAAACGTGTGTCAAACATAATAACACAACACATCTTGTTCGTGTGCATTGCAGTTCACAAATTGTGCATTATATAGTCAATTATATGCATTACTCGTTACCATGTGAAGATTACATACATGTCTACGTACTATACCCTAGCCCTTAAGCTTATTAAACCCTTAGGGGAAACAAGAAACGTGTGTCAAACATCATAACACAGCACATATTGTTCGTATGCATTGCAGTTCACATATTGTGCATTATATAAGCAATTATATGCATTACTCGTGACCATGTGGTGCATTATTCGTAGCGGTTTCCAGCCTAGATTAGATTACTATTGTACCCTCATAATGCACAAAATAGGACAAATAATGCAACACGGGATTAATTACACAATGTTGATCTTGACCGTCCATTTCTCTAATCTAATGGCTGATATTAAGAAGGAAAAAGGAGGAAATATAAGAAAAGGAAATGAATACATCCCTATATATATATATATATATATATATATATATATATATATATATATATATATATATATATATATATATATATATATATATATATATATATGGTCATGATCTATGGCAAACACCCCTTAACCAAATAACTAGAGAACAAATAATAGCCACAAGATCAAAAAAATCAATGGCTAATAGTAATTTTCGAATTTGATGATATATTAGCTCTCTCAATCACAAATTTACTCCATAATAACAAGTCAGGGGTATTATTGTCATTACACCATCAAATTAAATCCAAAATTGTGTTAGTCATTCAGAAATTCGCGCCGATTCAATTCGTCTCTCTCGTTCTCCTCTGTTCAATCCGTCGAAAATCGCCGACTCAACCGCATTCAAGCCGTCGCCGTCGCCGATTAAACCGCATTCAACTCGTCAGCATCATCTACTTTGTCAAACAAATGGATACAAATCAAAATGATTTTTCGAAAAGTAAGTTTCCTACTGATTAACAATCATTTCTAGGTTTTATTTTATATCTGATTTAGATTTGTATTCTTTGTAGCTTTCGAACGAACAAAGAAAAAAACAACCGGAAGTTCCGTTTCACTTCACTCAGGCTCGAACCGTGAGTCATTCCTACTATTTATTAATTTTAATATACAATATCTTCGTTTGTTGTGAATATGAAAACCGTAGTTTCTGTGTTTAGATTTATAGTTGTTTCACTGATGTTAAGTGATTATGAAAACCGTAGTTTATGTAGTAAGATTTATAGTTGTTTCACTGATGTTTAGTGATTATGAAAACCATATGGCCTTTGTATTACGTTTACATGGTTAGATTTATAGTTGTTCTGCAAAAAAGAGTGAAGTGTTTTCTGAACAAGAGTGAAGTGTTTTCTGAACAAGAGTGATGTGTTTTGTGAACAAGAGTGAACTGAAATCAGAATAATAGTGATGTGTTTTTGTGAACAAGAGTGAAGTGTTTTCTGAACAAGAGTGATGTGTTTTTGTGAACAAGAATGATGTGTTTTTGTGAACAAGAGTGATGTGTTTTCTGAACAATAGTGAAGTTTTTCCTGAACAAGAGTGTAGTCTTTTCTGAACAAGAGTGATGCCTTTTGTAAACAAGAATGATGCGTTTTCTGAAAAAGAGTGAAGTGTTTTGTGAACAAGAGTGAAGTGTTTTATGAACAAAAGTGAAGTGAAATCAGAATAAGAGTGATGTGTTTTGTGAACAAGTGTGATGTGTCTGATTTTTTGCTATATTGATTTTTTTCCTCATATCCATGAAGTTGCTGCAGCCGGAAAAAGGTCTAAGATGCGTGAAGATAGACTGCTACAAAGTGCTGCACGTACAACTGAAATAAGCACAATAAATCAACAGGATGTTCTTCGAACAACAACTTATGCCGAAATAAGGTCAAAAAAGAAAAATGATATGCAGAAACCAGAGAGTGAGTTTTGTAATTATTTATGTATTGGGCATAGTTATTAATGTATAATTTTGAGCTATATTAAGTGTGTATTCATGAATTTGATCAAAAATCTTGTATGTATTCAGCCTCAAAGCGTGGGAGGTCACAATGCATCGTCAAACCAGAAATGCCTGCCAGAAAGAAACAGGCTAAAGCAAAGAGTGACAAATCTATTACTTGTAAAATCAGAAGACCTAAATTGGTCATTAAGATAGGGGTGAAAGTTCTGGTTGATGCCATTGAGAAAATGAACTCCAAACAAAAAGCTGCTCTGGAAGAGATGGGTTTCGGACAGCTTGTGCATTTGAAGATACGATGTATTCCTGCTGACATGGCATTTTCACTACTTGAAAATTTTAATCATGACAACTGCTCCAGAATAAAACTTGTTGATGATCAACCATTACACATCACTGAGGAGGATGTGTATGCTACGTTGGGACTACCAAGAGGAGAGTTGATGATTAAAAGAGAAAAGAAGCATGAAATGAATGATGTGATGAAGACCATTGTCAATGCTAAGAAGAACAAAGCAATAACCCCAGCTGATTTGCAAGAGCAGCTTGATAGTGATCTAGAAGGTGGTGAGTGGTTTAAGAAAATATTTCTTATTCTGTTGGACAATGTTCTGATCTCACCAACTGCCAACGGAAAATGTCTTGGCCGTATATTGGACGATATTGGCAACATTTCAAATGTGAGGCAGTACAATTGGTGCAGCTACGTCTTGGATACGCTAATCACAGCACATGATAGCTGGAAACTCAAGAACAAATCCACCCCATTCACTGGACCAATCACTTTCCTCTTGGTGAGTTTTCTATTTTAACCACTCCTTTATAGTGAAGTAAAAACATGCTTAGAGTGAAGTAAAATCATATTTAGAGTGATGTTTTTCACGGTTAAGTAGTAAATGCATGGTTAGAGTGATGTGTTTTTTATACATGAGTGAAATCAGAATAAGAGTGATGTGTTTTGCGAGTGAAGTAAAATGTAAATAAGAGTGAAGTGTTTTGTGAACAAGAGTGAAGTAAAATCAGAACAAGAGTGAAGTGTTTTGTGAACAAGAGTGATGTGTTTTGTGAACAAGAGTGAAGTAAAATGAGAATAAGAGTGAAGTGTTTTGTGAACAAGAGTGAAGTAAAATGAGAATAAGAGTGAAGTGTTTTGTAAACAAGAGTGAAGTAAAATCAGAATAAGAATGATGTGTTTTGCGAGTGAAGTAAAATGTGAATAAGAGTGAAGTGTTTTGTGAACAAGAGTGAAGTAAAATCAGAACAAGAGTGATGTGTTTTGTGAACAAGAGTGAAGTAAAATGAGAATAAGAGTGAAGTGTTTTGTGAACAAGAGTGAAGTAAAATGAGAATAAGAGTGAAGTGTTTTGTAAATAAGAGTGAAGTAAAATCAGAATAAGAGTGAAGTCCTTGTAATGCATTTTATTATTGATCTGTTTTTGCAGGCATGCTATGTAGATAGGGTTGTCTACAGAACAAGACTGGTGGTTAGAAGATTCCCAACAGAATTCATTCTTAAGGAGAGAGGACAGATGGAATTTGATAATGGAGGCACCATTGGAAGAGGAAGCATAGAAAGTATCATTGATCCTGTCTCCATTGAATCTTTATATGCCAACAAGGATTCAATAACTGTCACGACCTCTGTCCCTTCAACTGATGAAGCAACTTTACCTGTTGAAGCCCCCCTTCAACTGATCATGTTCCTTCGTCTGATGAAATTAAAAGTTCAATTAGGGAGGCTGCAGATGCAATTAGTAAAATGATGAGGTATATAAAGGTTGCTCCAGCAAATACCAATAACATCAATTGCTTCAAAGTTGCAGCTATAAATGCACTAAAGATGGTTGGTGTGGAGGTTGATCAAGGGGACCAAGCTGTGTCTAATCCAATTGAAAACATGACACAAGCTATGGAAGAGGATCAAGAAGATGATCCAGAATGGATTCAGCTTATGGAAAAACTGATGGAAATCCATGATGAAAATGCAAATTAGTGAATGAAGGCACAACAATTTTGCCTGATATTAACTTGGGAAAGAAACCAGTAAGTTCAAGATTTGGAACAGAAACCATGGATATTTTAAACAATTTGATTGTGGTCTGTTGTACTTTAACACTTGACATTTGATTCAGAGTGAACTAAAAACAATTTGTATTATGTTCTGTACTAATGCATAATATTTATTTACTTTTTTGACTTTTTATTCTTATGTTATATTGCATTTCACTATTTGCAGGAGACAAATGAATTTTATGAAGATGTAGCTAAACCAACATCACAAAACACACAGATGAAGGTATAAAAAAGTGCTTCGAGTGATGTGTTCCATTGTTAAGTGAGGTTTTTGTGTTGCATGTGTATAATGATGTGTTTGTTAACAAGAGTGAAGTGAATTCAGAATAAGAGTGATGTGTTTTGTGAACAAGAGTGAAGTGTTTTCTGAAAAGAGTGATGTGTTTTGTGAACAAGAGTGAAGTGTTTTCTGAATAAGAGTGATGTGATTTGTTAACAAGAGTGAAGTGAAATAAGAATAATATTGATTTGTTTTGTGAACAAGAGTGAAGTAAAATCGAAGTAAGAATGATGTGTGTTATGAACAAGAGTGAAGTGATTTCTGAACAAGAGTGATGTGTTTTGTGAACAAGAGTGAAGTGTTTTGTGAACAAGAGTGAAGTGAAATCTCAATAAGAGTGATGTGTTTTGTAAACAAGTGTGAAGTAAAAATCGTGTTGATAGTGATGTGTTTTCATTTCTTATTATGAAAATAGGACGACATTGTGGATGCCCAAATTGCATCTGCAATAGAAGCATGCATGGAGTTATATGCTGATGATGATTGTGTTCAATCAGAGTTAAATGTATCTGGCAAAAATCCTTCAACCGAAATAGTAGTTTACAATCCAGACATTGTAAGTGTTAAACAATGATATATCTCATCCATTCACCAACACTTTTAACAAACATCAAGTGAACTATATGTCTTATATAGTGATGTTTTCATATCATTCTTGCCCTGACAGGTAACTGCTAGGATTGAACAAATGGAGATACGTTCAAAAGCTGAGAAGAGAATATTAGCTGCATTGAAATCTCTATTCCATGAAAGAGTGGTTAAGGCTAAAACCAAGTTTACCTTGAAAGAGTCACAAGCCTTTTTGTGGATTATGACAACAAATGAATTAAATGAGTAAGATTTATATTATAGTTCTGATTTAGAAAAAAAACATACAAAAGATGTGCTAACACACACACACATGTTTGAACAGGGACACCATAGTGTATGATGATGATGTCATAATGGTAACAAAAAGAGAATTTTGTTCACTGTTGCCACATACGCTAATAGAAGTGGGTGTGATAAGTGCATGGGCTTCTTATTTAAATAACATGGAAGAATATAGGTCCCTATCTTCATCGAGGCGCCTCTTTTTCACAACATACCCAATGGTAAGAATAGAATAAATTTTGAACAGTATTGTGATTATGAAAACCGCAGTTTCTGTGGTAAGATTTATAGTTGTTTCACTGATTTTAAGTGATTATGAAAACCGTATGGCCTTTGTATTATGTTTACATGGTTAGATTTACGAGTGAAGTGTTTTGTGAACAAGAGTGAAGTAAAATCAAAGTAAGAGTGATGTGTTTTGTGAACAAGAGTGAAGTAAATTCAGAGTAAGAGTGATGTGTTTTGTGAACAAGAGTGAAGTAAAATCAAAGTAAGAGTGATGTGTTTTGTGAACAAGAGTGAAGTAAATTCAGAGTAAGAGTGATGTGTTTTGTGAACAAGGGTGAAGTAAAACAAAGTGAATTATTTCAATCCAAATTTAACTTGTCTCATCTTTCAGCTGTATACAGTTGTTCACCGGCTTGATGGGGTCGACCTCATGACCATAATTGATAGATTCTGTGACAATTTACAAACTGAGGTTGAACAAATTCCGCATTTCAAATGGGCCGACGTAGATTTGGTAAATACTGAACACAATTGATTCTTTATTATATTCTCTAGTTGTTTTTATTCTGAAATTATTATTATTATCTATGTAGGTGTTCTTTCCAATTTGTGCTGCGGAACATTACTATACCATATGCTTCAGATTTAGTACTAACAGTATAGTGCTGATTGACAATTCAAAGAATGCTGACGATGTGGACATAACAGTCAAATATGGTGGCATACCTGAAAATGTGGTAAGTATACACGATATACAGTGCAGTATTTTTGTGATTACAATGAATTATAGTTCTCTTTATAGTGAACTACATCTGATATTCATGATGATATATTGCAGAAATTATATTTTTGTCATTATTTGACAAAAATAGGGTATCACAACCAAAGCAAATCAATAAAGGATGTGAGGATAATAAGGCTCAAAATGCCTTGGAGAACAACATCAAATGTAGAAGATTGCGGAGTTTTTTTTATGCGACATTTGGAATGTTATCATGGTGAGCGCGAACAAGATTGGAAGTGTGGATTAACTACAAGAAGCAAAGGAATACTCCAAAGACTGAGAGCAAAGTATTGCAGCGCATTATTATTGTCGGAAAAAAACCATATGTCACTGAATATGTTGTCAGTAACATCAAAGCATTATAAAGAATATGGGAAAACCAATAACATAGATGTGGAAAAAATGATTGTAAACTTCAAGCGTTCATGAACTATTGTAGAAAACTTCATCAGTGAATTAACAAGTACTTATTTTACATTAATATCTTGTTTACTATTTAATTCACTGTTGTGTTTTGTAAACCACTAAATGATGTGTTTCGTGAAGAAGAGTGAAGTAAAATCAGAATAAGAGTAAAGTGTTTCATGAAGAAGAGTGAAGTAAAATCAGAATAAGAGTGATGTGTTTTGTGAACAAGAGTGAAACAAAATCAGAATAAGAGTGATGTGTTTTGTGAACACGAGTGAAGTAAAATCAGAGTAAGAGTTATGTGTTTTGTGAACAAGAGTGAAGTAAAATGACAGTAAGAGTGATGCGTTTGTGAACAAGACTAAAGTAAAATGACAGTAAGAGTGATGCGTTTGTGAACAAGAGTGAAGTAAAATCAGAGTAAGAGTGAGGTGTTCAATGAACAAGAGTGAAGTAAAATCAAAGTAAGAGTGATGTGTTTTGTGAACAAGAGTGAAGTAAAATCAGAGTAAGAGTGATGTGTTTTGTGAACAAGAGTGAAGTAAAATCAAAGTAAGAGTGATGTGTTTTGTGAACAAGAGTGAAGTAAAATGACTGTAAGAGTGATGCGTTTGTGAACAAGACTAAAGTAAAATGACAGTAAGAGTGATGCGTTTGTGAACAAGAGTGAAGTAAAATCAGAGTAAGAGTGAGGTGTTCAATGAACAAGAGTGAAGTAAAATCAAAGTAAGAGTGATGTGTTTTGTGAACAAGAGTGAAGTAAATTCAGAGTAAGAGTGATGTGTTTTGTGAACAAGAGTGAAGTAAAATCAAAGTAAGAGTGATGTGTTTTGTGAACAAGAGTGAAGTAAAATCAGAATAAGAGTGATGCGTTCTGTGAACAAGAGTGATGAACTTACTGGCACTTGAGCATTAGTACTCAAAAAATTCGCATTGAGATAAAATTCACTCAAAAGTGTAATAAAATGAATCATTAGTACTCTAAAAATACTACAATGTGAACTATTTCTATACAAATCCTCATTGCCTCTGATTTGACTTCTCATTAACCTTTTTGCAGTTCCTAGAATCATGGTGTCCAATCTCATGACAGTTTCCACACTTTCGGCCTGGTTTCATTGCTAACTTTATTGCTGACTCCCTCTTCGATTTCTTCCTACTTCCACTTCCCTTTGTACTAACAACCTCAGGAGAATGAACTTCAATATTGTTCGGGACATGTGAGCCATAGAAGTTCTCAATCATTGCTCTCTTCTGTGTGGAAGACAGAACAACATCTTCGCCAAGAAGCTGCTTCCTACCTTCTTCAATAATTGCAGCGAATGCATTGATTTGATCAATGTTCCCTTCAATGCTTTGTGCTGTTTCAATGAATAATCCATACAAGTTTTTAAATGCAATCTTCTTCTTGTCCACAGCAAGGTGTATTTCTTGATCATCACAAAAACCTCAATGTATTGGCTTCACAAACTGTGGCTTCAACCATCTTCCTCCATGCAACTTCTCGGGTATCAACTTAACAAAATTATGTTTCAACACACAAAATATATGGCTGCACAATAGACCAAGTCTTTCAAATTTTTTGCATCCACACAAATAGGTGTCATCACCAATGGAGTAAGTCACTGTCCATGAGTTTGAATCCTTGTCCTTTATGTCATATACTTCAATATCTGTATTGGTAGACACTCCTAGAGTTGCACAAGACAAAGAGAAACATGCATATACTATCTCTTCTTGAATTTCAGTATATGCACTACCACTATATATCGTCGATGCATGCTTCTCGATTTCCAATCCTGCTCGCAAAATAGGTACTTTTGTTGAATCATAGTATTCAAGCTTTGCACTATTACTTCTTTGAGTCTCCAGAGCATGATTATAGTTCATATAAAATTGCATAAGGTTAGCCCGAGACTTTGAGTACCTTTTGAAGAAGTTATTCTGTGATTCAGATATAGAAGTTGTCTTTATCAACGAACTCATCAGAAAATCACGGAAAAAGGCTGGAACCCAAAATTTTCTGGATGCAAACATTGATGAAAACCAGACATTATTGGTCAGCCCATATCTTTCCATTATAGCATGCCAAGTTTCCTCAAATGCATCAGGTTCTATCAACTCTGACCATACACATGCATTCAGTTCCTTCTTTAATTGTTCACTACCAAGCATGTTCTTTGGCAATTTGTCAGCAACTTTATTCATAACGTGCCACATACACCACCGGTGTCTTGTATTGACAAGGACCTCCTCAACAGCAACTTTCATTCCTAAGTCTTGGTCGGTTACAATGAGTTTGGGAGCCACACCCATACACTTTACAAATTGGTTAAATAACCATGAAAAGGAGTTGGCATTTTCCTTGGACAAAAGGCCAGCAGCAAATGTCACAGGGCGACCATGATTATCCTTGCCCGTAAAAGGAGCAAATATCATACAGTATCTGAAATGAAAAACAATTCACTATAAGCATGCAGAAAACACATCACTCTTTTTCACAAAATACGTCACTCTTGTTCAGACAATACTTCACTCTTTTTCACAATACACTTCACTCTTGTTATGATTTCAGAAAACACATCAATATAAGCATGCAGAAAAATACATCACTCTTTTTCACAAAACACGTCACTCTTGTTCAGACAATACTTCACTCTTTTTCACAAAACACTTCACTCTTGTTATGATTTCAGAAAACACATCAATATAAGCATGCAGAAAAATACATCACTCTTTTTCACAAAACACATTACTCTTGTTAAGAAAACACTTCACTCTTGTTCACAAAACACTTCACTCTTTTTCAGAAACACATCACTCATGTTATGATTTCAGAAAACAATTTAACAAAAGAGTAATTAGTGTGCACATACCTGTTTGTTGAGTATGTCGTATCAAACGAAACAATATCTCCATACAAATGGTAGTTTCTTCTGGCAGTAGGATCACACCAAAACAATCGTGTCATCCTATCCTTTGAGTTGACCTCATACTCATATGTAAATGCACTACACAACTCCTTCTTCCTTCGCAACTCATTCAATAACATTTGTGCATCAGCTCCTTCCACATATGCTCTAAGGTCACGTCTATAGTTGCGCACTTCTAAAACAGTACACCCTACATAATCTAATCCACCAAGCACTTCTTTAAGTAAGCTAAAACTTAAAGTTGGACCAATATTTGCATTAGCACAATCGAGGATGAATTTCTGATGGACTAAATCCAAATTACGGTTCAAATTCATAAAACGCTTATGGCGTTCCTCAACCATCTCGTGATTATGTTCTTCAACGAAACTTTGTATAACATAACCAACACCCATAATATACTTCCAAGACACTTTAGCATTACAATAGCACTTAATAGAAGAACGCTTTCGTTTCACCTCAGATTGTTCACTGTTTCTTTGCTTTGTACCTTCTCGGCTACACACCACGTAAATCCAAGTAGTGACATCTTTTTCCTTTTTCGATCCCTTTTTACGGGTGTCAAATCCAACATATCGAGCATAATTGTTGTAGAAGTCCAATGCACGATCAAGGGTCATGAAACTTTGTCCAATTTTTGGTTTCAATTCATCTGGGCATTTTGGTACGCAAACCACTGTAAAAAACACATCACTCTAATAATGAGATTACTGCACTCTTGTTCAGAAAAAGACTTCACTCTTGTTCACAATACACATCACTCTTATTCTGATTTTACTTCACTCTTGTTTACAAAACACATCACTCTTGTTCAGAATAAGAGTGATGTGTTTTGTGAACAAGAGTGAAGTGTTTTGTGAACAAGAGTGAAGTAAAATCAGAATAAGAGTGAAGTAAAATCAGAATAAGAGTGATGTGTTTTGTGAACAAGAGTGAAGTGTTTTCTGAACAAGAGTGAAGTAAAATCAGAATAAGAGTGATGTGTTTTGTGAACAAGAGTGAAGTAAAATCAGAATAAGAGTGATGTGTTTTGTGAACAAGAGTGAAGTGTTTTCTGAACAAGAGTGAAGTGTTTTGTGAACAAGAGTGAAGTAAAATCAGAATAAGAGTGATGTAAACACATCACTCTTATTCTGAGGGCATCACTCTTGTTCACAAAACACATCACTCATGTTCACAAAACACATCACTCTTGTTCACAAAACACATCACTCTTGTTCACAAAACACATCACTCTTATTCTGATTTCACTTCACTCTTATTTGCAAAACAACTGTAAATCTAACCATGTAAACATAATACAAAGACCATACAATTTTCATAATCACTTAACATCAGTGAAACAACTATAAATCTAATCACAAAAACTACGGTTTTCATAATCACAATACACGAAAATATTGTATATTAATAAATAGTAGGAATTGTTATAGAATTGAACAAGAGTGAAGTAATTGTTATAGAATTGAACGAATAATGATTACCTTTAGAAGTCTCAGCTTCCTCGCCCGAAGATGATGAATCGGAATCGAAATAATCTTCGTCCGACCTCATAATTGAATCCATTGATTTGAATCACGATGATTGATTTGAATCGCGATGAACGGATTGAATAACGAATTGAATCACGTCGAATTGAATTCAATCGCGATTTGAATGAAGTAATAAGATTTGGAACGAAATTTGGAAAAAATCGGATCGCAGGTTTGGAAGGAAAGAAAAGATCGCAGATTATGGAGTAATTTGATCGCAGATTTGCATGTTTTGATCCAGATTTAAATTAAGAAAGCAATTTCCAAAATTACCCTCAACATATTTTCTATAATTAAAATAAATAATATTTGTTCCATTAAGATGTGTGGCTGAGATTTGTTCTCTAGTTATACACTTAAGATTAGTTATACATTGATCACTACTCTCTCTCTCTCTCTCTCTATATATATATATATATATATATATATATATATATAAAAGGGGAAGAGAAGGAAAAGAAATCCAATGGCAGGGAGCAATAGTAACCTGGGACTATGGAAGGAGAAACTCTCATAACCCGAAGTATCAGTGGTGTGGCAATAACTTAAGAGTGAATCGATCCTAACATGAATGGTGAGGAATGAGTGATCGAGTGAATCCCACAATTGGGAAGTCAATAGGCTATCTTGACGAACTGAGGATTAAAAACATAACTTACTATATTCATCTTCTAAGACGAAAAAATCCAGCCGAGGATCTTGATAAGGCTAATTTCATGCATCGGTTAATGGGTTAAATTCAACAATTTACGGGGTCTAACGCATTTTTAAGCCAGGTGTGTGGAAGATATCGCCAGGCCAAGGAAGAAAGGAAGACAATTGCCTGGCGAAGGAAATTTGGCAATAAAGTGAACATTATGAAGTAAAAGTAGATCTGTTTACTTCCGAATATTTGGCAATCTGTTTACTTCGTCTAGTAGAAGTAGATCTGTTGGTTTCCGATTAATCGTCAGTTTCCGACGTCCGAATTATTATATTTTGTTTGAATCTCGTTATTTGCTCTGTTTTCTCCATGTTCGTGTTTGAATCAGGCAACGAGATGCAGATTGTGGTTTGTTAAATGCAGAGTTAGTTAGTTGCAGCTTTTCATACGTACCTTGCTTTTTCTGGAAAATGGTCCCCACTGCATGTTTACTTTCTGTCTAGCTAATTTAGGTAGTCGTTTACTAGGTCGAGGAAGTTTGTTTGAGGTATTAAAGTTACGAGTATGTTCGAAGTTTGCAAGATGTTCTCGGTTTCCTAGGTCTAGTGTTAGATTTTGTTCACAAGTCTAGTAATAGCTTTCCTCAACCCAAAATTGCGTGGCAGCAGCCAACCTCTTTTCCAGAGTCTCTTAAATGTCTTCTTACGCATCCATCTTCGTGGGATCGATCCCTACTTCCCTGTACTAATTCATAGTATAGCGGGTTGAGGCTTTTGAATGCGGAATTTGTGTGTCCGACGACCGAGACTTCCAGGATCCTCTGAGTTCCTAGACCTTGTGATCTAGTGGATTCTCTGGGTTTGCGAAGGTTGACCTAGCACAAAAGCACACACTAATCATTCCGAGCAGTTTCAGATCTTGGATATCCCAGGTTTCTTCTTCCACATCTATGACTTCCAGTGCATGTCTCGGTGGTGGTCGTCGTGGTGGCGGCTATGGCGGGGGTGTGGGTTCCTTTTTACGACGAGACGAATTCCATGATGACGATGCGCCTGAGGATCCAGCGCACTTCTGTTTTGGCGCTGTTCATGCAAGAGAGATTTTTACAGAGGGGAGCAGATAGAATGAAGAGTGAAAATAAGTTTGTGAAATTTTCGGGCGGGGTGGGAGAAACTGAAGACTGAAAATACTAGTTGTGAAATTTTTGAAATTTATTTGATAAATAACAAATGGAGTATTGTATACGTGGCGTGTATATGTGGTATAACTGCATACAAACCGCCGCTGACGCACAGACGTCAAATCTCGACAGGTTGCAGGCCGCCACTGCAGATTTCCGTTTGATATGACCATAATGCCCTTTTATGGCTGAAGGGTCTTTTAGTCAGAAAAAAACATGATATAGATTATGTTTAAGGTAAGAGTTTTGTGGCGATATTTTTTTTTGTCAAGGACCTGCGGATCTGAAGTGTCACAAATGGAAACGTCATAGACTTTTTATGTAGTTCACTCTATAAAATAAAGGCAATAGTTCAAACACGAATGTCGAAGATGAGGTGTTATTCACTCCTGAAAGCAGAAATTGGTGCCTATTCTTGCCATATAACAGTTACGCTCTGCTTGAGATGGGCTCAAGAAACAATCATATGTGATTGTCGTTGCCGATGCCATTGCCATTGCACGCTGCTTCTTCTTCTAACCAAATTTTTACAGCCAAGCAAATGCTCTTAGGTTGCTAATGTACAGCAAAACAAAACATTACAAGTTGAATTACATCAATGCAGGTTAAACTTATCGAACTGAAGTTACAGCACACAGTTACGCTGCGTGATGCAAAGGTTAGAGAGATCATCCTTTTAGCGGCTTGTAGAGGACGACAGTCACATATTTGGACTGGAATCGGTGAGTCAGGCCAAGGGCAACCACAGACTGGGTTGATCGTTCTTTCTCCATGAAGAGGTGGTTCAGCACTACATGCTGTGGCCTTGAAGCACTAGCATCTTTGTTGCTTTCTGAGCTAAGAACACTCGATGACAGTTGAGGTGGAACCATCAACGGATCCTTTGCAAAGTATTCGTCTCCTGGAAAATCCTGACCGTAACTTGACTCAGGTGACAGGGGAGCCTCAAATTCTGCCACACTATCAAGGTTTTCAGGAACATAGTCCTGCAGATTCCACAAACACTTTATTGGTCAGTAAATCTTAATAAAAACTCCGCTGTGTTCAAACTCTAACTTGCAAATTTGGTATAAACCGATATTCATCTGCACAATCAATGTAACTTGTTTTCTAGGACATCATGAGATCAAATCTATGATGTAGACTTGTTCTCAGCTTCACACTCCAAAAATGCTAAAGATGAAAACATATGCTACATTTGTTGAAGGAAACGGTTTGGCTATTTAGTTGAGGAAAATAATTTTCTGACTTTTAGGCATCCTGCAACCTAGATGGGGTGAAATATGCCAAAGAAGGGGCTGAGTTCTATACTATTTATAGAAAGAGCGACTAAAAGGTTGAGTACTGTGATATACTTTTCAGATGTTAGACTATTTTTGTTAAAAACAATGAAGGTTGTCTCTCTTAGCATTTTAGCCATTCAAAAACATACATCAACAGATAAAAATGAAAACTACTAATATCCCTAACCAATGTAAACATCAGCTGTCTAATATCTAGATCATAAACCAATCATCAATACTCTCTATTGTAAAGAAAATACGTGTTATGGTGTTCAGAGGCAGAGATGCTGGTGATTGAGAGGAAAGTTTGCTTGCAAGAGTAAATCTGTAAGAAGGGGCAGGATGGGATGCTGGTAATGGAAGAAATGGTAAAGAGGAATTTGAGGAAGGCAATGCCTTAGCTTGAATAGGTATGGGAACTGTTAAAGGGTGGAACAAGGTTCGTCTTGTTTTTCTTTTCTTTTATTTCTACTCTATATTTTATTTGCATAACTCTAAATATGGAGTATCTTTTATATAAGACATGACTACTTCACTCTCCTGCTATCAGTTACTACAGGTTTCACTGACCTTTTTTTTAATTTCTGATTTGAATTTTACTCATGTCTCATAGTCAGATATTCTCAAATTCACAAATTTTAAAAACTAAGTACTCTGGGTAATATTTATTTTTGTACTACTAAAAGTATATCCATTCATGCAAAAAACAAAATCACAAATCATAATAACTCACAAAGAACATAAAGACTTTGGTAAAGGATATACACAAACTGTGACTCAGAAAAATGCTAAGTCATTACTTACACATCCTTACATATTTATAACTGCACAAATAGCTTAGGGATGTCATTGTCCTGACACATTTCAACAGCAATAATGCAAGACAACTAAGATTTAAAGTCATTTCCAGCATAATGTAAGCAAATTTCATTGAAGTAATGAATAATAATGCAGATTGTAAGATGGAGACAAACATTGAGGGGGTTTAAAAAATTGGAAAGTAATAAGGCTAAACCTTTGGGGGTTAACTATGTCATTACTTCTTAACCTACAAAACAAATCCTTTTTTCTGAACTAACACATTGTACTGCATGATGCCCAGTAGGCAACCTAGATCGATAGATTGGGCCGGAATTCAGGTGACTATAAGAATCACATGCTGATTCTGAGGAAATCTAGATCTTTTCGCTTCAATCAGCAGAAACTACAATGAGATCTCAATTTTCAATTGGTCACTAGAACATATCTCGCTAAAATTTCAACTTTGAAACAATATAGTTGGTATACCTTATCAAGTATACTGATATCCCTAGGCACTGATTGTGAGAAAGACAAACAATTATGAATTACGGCAATGACTAAAGATTAGCTACAAATCTCATATATATATTTAATCTATATACCTATTAATCCATTATACATTGTTTAAGGTTTACAAAATTTGGTTTGCCTATAATATTTTTGTTATATAGTATACTGTATCTAATTTGAGGGAATTAGTGTAATATGGCATATTATGTTTAATAATTACAATTAGAAAATGTGTATTCCTACAAAGCTGATACCTATAACACCCTTAATTTACCTGTAAAGAATTATACTACACACACTCCCTACATCTCTTAAAAATATGAAATTTTGAAGGAGCACGACTTTTAATGCACAATTGGTAGAGTAAGAGAAAGATGGAAAGAAAAAGTGATTGAAGTATTGTTGATGGAGAATGGGTCCCACCTCATTAGAGAGAATTTTTTTTCATAAATTACAAAGTTCATAAATTTTAAGGGACAGAATGGAAATGAAATAGTCACATTTTTAAGGGATGGAGGGAGTATTTTATATATTTGATACTCCCTCTTCCCACTACCAATAATCTTAGTAGTGGACGACGCATATTTTAGTGCAAAATTGGTAAATTATGAGAAAGATAGAAAGAAAAAGTGGTTGAAGTATTGTTAGTAAAGAAAGAATCTCTCATTATAGAGAGAAACTTACTGAAATATAAAGGGAGTATATTTTGTGGATGGCCCAAAATAGAAAAACAAGACTAACGGTTGCGGACGGAGGGAGTACAAGATAAAAATCCTTTGTATATAATATACTCGGAATCGTGATGATTTTTATCTATTTATATATATCATTTAAAGTCCAATACTCTTTTGTGAGTCGCACGTAACATCGTGCTAGTACATAAAAAGCCTTTCAAAGAGGGAAAAATGGGAAAATGCATCTGTCTTGCAGAAAGAAAGATTTTGCCCCTATTGTTCTCACTCTAACTTTCTCCATGCTGACCTCCATAACCTCTTAGATAATATTTTCCTCATTTTTCTCTAATTTCCCCTTCCTGCTCTTAGCTTCACTGACAACCTACCCTACAGCTGTATACTACACATCAGCTCGCATCAACTAATCTTGACAACTCCAATACCAAAGTTCTAATAGCCCATATATACGTTTCTCCAATGATTTACCTATTGGGTGACTGAGTTTAGGGAGTCTCAGTAGAGGAGGCAACACAGTGAAGAGATAGGGTATATGGTCATGGAGCTGACAAAAATGTTGTAGATAGAGGAAGAGCAGGTGATGCAGGAGGGATTCCATGGCGGTTAGGAACTTCAAGAGTAAGTCTCCCCATTTCCCTCCTCTTATAGGTAACTTTATTAATTGAGTTGACTGTTTTCATCCACTAATACATAAATTTGTTTTCATCCACTAATACATAAACCTACTAAATACATACCTATGTTAAAAATACATATTGCATGTTAATTATGTCTCGTCTTTGAATTGAAGTTGCTATTGAAAAGGCCCAGAAAGGGGAAAAAACTCCAAACCATCAAGAGTCAAACTCCTAAACCCTAAACTCCAAACCATCAAGAGTCAAATTACCATGTCTTTGATTGAGATATATGCATTGGGTTAAGCATTTACTTACGTTGACATCAAGAAGATTACAAACATGGCCGCTCTGATCTGTTTCAGTTGGAAGATCGGGGATATATCTCACTTCACCATCCACGATAAATCTGTAACGAAATATGCCTGACGGCAGCACCAAAAGAATAGAATGATCCTTGCCTGTTCTTTGGAGCATTTTCCTGCAGGTAGAATTTATAGTGTAAAAAAAAAAAGCAAACAGCTCAAGAGAATGAGTGCATATATTAAGTAAATATTGCTGGAATGAGTAGATTCACCTTGTCCTCCAGTTGTCCCATGAACCCTCCACAACCACGCTATTTCCGCCAAAACTCCAAGTTATTATAGTTGGTATACCTTGTTCAAGGGGGTGATCGACAGCTCTTTGAGCTTCATTCTGCCTCAGTGGATTGAGTGACTGGCCATCATTTCTTTGCAAAGGAATTACAGGGGCCTGCCTAGGTATAGAAAAAATCAGGTACATAACACACTATAAAATTATTAAAGATGTCTTCCTGAACAAAAAGATACAGCAGAATTTACATTTAGGTGGTGATAGTGTTAAACGCACTTGAGGAAACCACTGATTAATACATTTGGTAAAATAATGCCAATATAGACAAACACCAGACAAGGGAAAATACGTAAATAGGTCTACTGTGCTAGATCTAATAGTACAATAAAAGATACTAATAATTTTTACATGCATCAAAATGAAGAATAAGGAGACTGACAGAGTATATTTTATAAGACAGACAACAACAGAGGACCAAGACGAGTGCAAATAGGACTCAAAACTTGAAGTCTTGAATTACTCAAGAATTAGCACAATTTTGAAGTTTTTTTAAATTCCTTTCTGATAACATTGTATCCAAGTTAATAATATCGTTAGAAACTAACCTAGCTTGTGCTATGCGTCAAATTCACCTTCTTCTAACCACTAAAGTCTACACAAGCTTAGGGTACAATGATCCTATCCCATATTGTCAATTAGATTCATGTCTACTTCCTCAAGTAAATTCTTTTAAATTTTTAATCATTTTCCACCTTTGGAGATCTAAATGGAATAGGTTAAAACAAATGTACCAACAAGGTACAAAGCCCTGTCAGAATCTGAATAATGGATCTAAAATTAAGAGATACAAAATTCTGGATACCAATAAATGGTTCTGGCTTGCTATTACTAGGTATTCCTTCTCAAGTTCACAATTTTGTTCCCCATATGCAGAGCTCCTATACTCATTCCTAATTCCAATTGAAGATCATGACCAAAATTTGCCCTGTGTCCCTATTTTCCTAGCATGGATATTGAGTATTAAAATAAATTCCCTGAGAACAGACTTTAGAATAATTTTCCTCTTCTGATGCTTTATGACCCACAAAGTTAACTACCTTAATTTCCTTTCAAGTTCAACCAAAATAAAACTGAAGACTCATGTAGATATTAACACTTGAAACATCTAATAACTGATATACATAAGTGAAATAGATAATAGATAATATAAATAACAAAGGTAAATATGAACTTATACATATGAATACTGATTACTGTGCATTCATAGACAAAATAAATTTATGATTAATTAGTCATAAATCATAATTACATTAGACAATGTTATATTATGTAATTTACATTCTGCATTTGGTAGCATGCATTCATATATCTGTGCATATCAAATATTAAAACATTCTCTGCGCATACAAAACAAAATATAAATCCATAAACACTTTACTTTGCACAATAATTCAGTTAAGTACTAGTCTTCTACTGATCAGATTTGAAATCTCATGATCCCATTTTCTTCTTTTCATTCTTCCTTTATTGGAGAATTGGACTATCCTGAAACTTTATATTCTATGATTTATTATTCTCGAAGAGCCGCAAATCAAACATCTTACTATCTCAAATCCAGCACTAATCAATAAAGCGAGATATTATCGGGATTCTGATATTACAATAGATGTCACAGATGATTAGATACAAGGAATCACATCCATTCTATTACTCCACTATACACTTCCACCTTTTCCTTGTGTACTAGACCGCCACATGATAACTTTGAGAAAAAGCCTAATGGTACAGATTCAGGAAAGTGAAATATTTGTAGGACTATCTGTGGCTCAAGTTCAACACAAACCTAATGGTACCAAATGCCACAGGTCAGGGATTATTAATAAGAATGCTTATGAAAGGACTTTAAACTTTTTTCCAAGACCAATAGCAGAGGACTTGAAGAATAATAATATGATGTCACATCAGATAAGAGACTGCATAAGTTCAACAGAAACTAATCATATGCATTTATTTGGGACCACTCATTTCAAGGCTGTATATTTGTTCAGCACAACAACCGACTCCAATGAACCACAGGAATTTAAAAGGACAAGACGTGCTAGATTCACTCCAAGACCACAACCATGTGTGATGACAATAAAACACGTCCCATGCCTAGATTTATTTCTTATTCCCACATTATTTAGAGTAAGTAAAAAACATTAAAATTAGTAAAGAGAGATCGCCACATCGGCTATATACATCCACATTGTAAGGATCCAGAGAAATGCATGCTCTCCCAGCGAAACAAGGTGTCATTAAGGGAATTAGGGATTGCACACATGCACTTGTACCCTAGAAACATACACTCTTACACACGGAAACAATTGAAAAGAAAATCAAAACAAATGTTAAAGAGGCCGATCATGAGATCTCTATAGGAAATTATCTTAGCATCCACTTAATGATTGGCTTGTCTAGCTACATATGTTCAGAAAGAGCTTTTGCATTCGGATCATATGTGAGCCTCGGTTCTCGAAAAGGATAATACAGTTCACATCAATTTCAACATCCGACAGTGACAATAATTGATAAGAATTGGCTTTGATCTATTGAATTACAAAGCTAGATATATGCTATTGATATTAGTATTTCACTTGCCACAATAAGTAAATGCAGAGTTGACCTGGCTCTAATGATTTCCAAGAGCACAATAGCGACACGATAGCAATTTGCAAAACCAGATCTCCGCAAGCAACAAATTAATAAGCATAGATTACTAACATCCGTGCAACATTCTTCAGCATTAGCCAAATAACGCTTACTAAAGCTGTACAAAATTATACCGATAAATCCAGCTGCAGTTGGATAAATAGCTGAGATCGACACAGAGGCACGGATAAATAGCATCTAGAAAGAGAATGGGAGACCTAACCTGCGACGAAAACAAGAGAGGAGCGCGAGACTGATGGGGATCACGCGGCGGAGAGCTCACCATTAGATCAGAGGAAGCAACTCGGATTGTCGGCGCGTGGTTCGAACCTTCGGAGACTTCGTCGCCGCCGCCATTTTCACAGCCTTCTTTTCCATTCGCATTTCCCATGCGAGTAACGCAAGTGCATGTGGGTGAATGCGTATTCTGCAGGTGTGGAGAGAGAGAGAGATAGAGAGGGAGATAGAGCACGGCAGGTGGTGAGGTGAGGGTTTTAGAGGGATCAAAAGGGCGGTGTTGGGGCGGAGGAGAGGGAGGCGGAGGGATAAAACTGGAAATATAAGCAATGTCAACTAAGCAGGAAATTGAGAGGATAGATCTGAGTACGTGGATTAATCCTGGTCGTCAACTTTGGATAAGAACTATTGTCGCTGTGAAATCCTCGTCGTTCAATTTCTGATCGACGAGTTCGATTGACTCACTTGCGTGTCAAATCATCAATTTCCTTGTTTAATCATTATCATTATAGTTTACTAAATCGAATGACACCAAAAAATAGAAAAAATACACTCCATTCGTCCCTCTTTAAAAAGACATTTTTAAAATCCAAGATTTTAAGAAAATTGTGTACTCCTACTAAATAAGTTAAGTGGAAAAAGTGAATCAATTAAATATCAATAAAATAAATAGATAAAAATTTAAAAAAATAAGAAAGAATAAAATAAAATAAATGAAGAGTATAAAATAAAGAAATAACTCAACTATGAACACTTACAATGTGAAGGACGAGTATTATATTTGCCACGCGTAAAGCGAAGCATTCCTATTTCAACACGTAATTCCATGTAACTGTGAGTTAAATTGAGAAAAAGTTAAATAGAGATGATGTTTTTATTTTAGAAAACATGTCATTTAAATAGAACAATCTATAAAAGAAAAATGTAACTACTTTAAAGAAAAAGTAATAAATTCTACTTCATCCATCCCAACCTAAGCGAGATGTTTAATTGTCGCATGTATTTTAGAAAAATGATATACTAATAAATAGTTAAATTGAAGCAAAAGTAAAGTAAGAGATAGAATATTGTAGAAGAAAGTTTCGTTTACATTATTATCTTTTTTACTTTACTTTCTCTTCACTTTAACTATTCATTACTATTATTTTTCCAAAATATGTGAGAAAATGAAACGTCTCGCTTAGACGGGGACTAAAGGAATACTATTAAAAAATTAATTTGATTAATTTTGTGAACGTATTAAATAACAGAACTTGGACGAAGGAAATATATACGTTTTGGATATTTAAATTCATTTTAAAATGGATAAGGTTACATGCATATTAGCTTTTATTTTATTTGATACTCTCTATAACTAATTTCTTTTTAATTAAAATTTTAAAATTATGGACTTTTTATTTGTGAAAATAATTTTTAAAAAGGGACTCATTCTCAACTAATAATATTTTAATTATTTTTTTAAATTTATTCTTATTTTATTCCTTTAAAAGTTTATATCTTTAAGTGGTGAAATAGAAGATAGTTACCCACATGCTCATATGACATATCATATCCAAATTAACAAATACTCCCTTTTATAAGAGCATCAATGTAGTCATTTTACTTCAACTATTTACTCTTAATATTTTATTAAAATAATCTCTTTTACAAGGAAGTATATCAATGATGTTTTTGCAATGATTGGGATAATAAAAGTGTTGTTTCTAATATTGAAAAGTACGGACTCTACCTCCCTTTTGTAGGAGCATTTTCACGATTTATACTAAATTCAAACTCATTTTAATGTAAATGTCATATCATATAGTATTGATTTTACTTTAACTATTTATACCATTCTAAAATTAAAAAGTTCATACTTTTTCACGGACAGACTAATAAAGAAATACGTTTCTATACTTTTCAGAGATGGAGGGTGTATTATTTGTGCAGCCCAGCGGGTCAACCCCAAGCCCTCCGGGTTTACCTGCTTAACCCGTCAGCCCGAACGGATTAGCCATATTTCTAATCGAGTTGTAATTTTTCAGTCATAACCCTCTTATTTAAGTGAGTTAATCAGGCCAAGCTCATCATGTTCGGATTGAACTGACATCCCTACATATATGTACAATAACTAATCGTTAAAAGTTACACCATACTAAGAACAATGAATGCTCCGAATATTTCATTTGTGTTGCAATCGTGCAAAGTCTTAACCGATGTTGTTAAGATATCAATGTTTTGTAGTTCCACACCATCACCAAACCGCTAAAATACTTAACCGTCAAAATCTAACCCCCTCGCCTTCGATTTGGAAGTGTTTACGTCTATTTATTTGATTAAATGATAAATTGATGTTAAGTGTACATATTAAGACAAATTGTAGCTAATATATATGAGGCATTCCATCCATCCGACTAACAAAGTTGGATTAACTAATCTCGTTATTATATTGGGATTCAAGTTTTGAGATAGTCATTAAATAGTAATTTGCGGCTACAAATTACTTAATCGTCCCAATTAAGTTTATGTAATGATTATATATATCTTCTCTTATATATTCGATTTTGAAATATGTTGAACTTAGTTATGTACCTAGACATATGCAAACTAGAGTGAACTCAAGGATACCAAAAATTATACCAAATCTCACCTTTTAAAATCACATTTGTCCATTCGGAAAAGGAGAAAGAAATGTTGACCTTTATTCTTTTATGTTTATCAATACACTTCAAAAGAACTAAAAGAGGACCGACCTATCTTTAAAGGGGATGGAAGACCATCAATTAATTTGTAGATAAAATACAAGCAATTAATGAGTAACAATATGAGATGTACAGTAATTAGGAGTATAAGAGAATGCTTTGTATCTTCGCATCTCACTAGGAATTAAGTTAGATGGATTTTGACGCAATATACTCCCGTCACGTTTAGAGCATCTTCAACTATTACACTAAACTCGAGAAATGATATACTACATACCTAAGTGAGCTCTTTATGTAAACATCATTCCCGTTTAATGTATATTTAGCGTTGTTCATTTCGATTTATATATTTAGTTTGAGTCTATTACGTTAAAAACTGTTATTGAAATTTTAATTTCACAAAATTTATAAAAATCAAAGCTCGATTTGCTCATTTTCTCTATAATTTCAAATAAATTAATAAAATAACAAATCAAACTTTATTTTTTTATGAATTTTGTGAAATTAAAAATTTCAATAACAAATTTTAATTTATTAGAATCAAACTAAATATATAAATCAAAACGAACAACGCTAAACGTGCGTCAAACGAGAGTGGTGCTCACATAAGATATGTAGCATATCATTCCTCCACTAAACTCAAACCCATTTAGTGTAAATGTCACACTAATTATTGATTTTATTCTAACCATTTACACTGAATTCAAACTCAAAAGAATATTCTCCACTCACTTACTATTCATACTTTTCAAATCATACCTATATATTTTAACTAAAATACACACTAATTTCATGACCCTTTATCAATAACTTAAATTAAATTAAATAATATATTAAAAATTAATGATTCTGCAAAATTTTTAAACTAATAAACAATTATTAATATTGAAAATTATGCATGCCTAGTATTAAGAATAATAGTGTACATTTCTCAAAAAAGAATAATAGTGTACGTGTAGCAGACTAGTAGTAGATTACTATTAATTTGACTTTTTCTCAACTATGTACGTGTAGTGTTATTAATAATATTAATTTAACTAATCATTTTTAATATTATACTAATAAGGGCCAGGCCAGCCTACTAATTAATAACTAATCAAATGCTACCAGAATTAAATTAGGTTATTGATAAGTCGTATTTTAGGCCTTGGTTACTGGTCAGTATAATGTGCATAAGTGGAATATATCTGCAAAACAGTTGCTAAAGTGTGCAGGGAAAGTGTTCTAGCCAGTATGAGAATGTTAGGAGAATTCAGGTGAAAAGGGCGTCAGGATGTTGCTATCCTGACCAGTATGCATGCTAAAAAGGCTCGAGATGGAGAAGAAGGATAGCTGGGAAGATTAGCAGCAAGCAAGGGGGCAAAAGAGTCATTTCATGTTTGAAGTCTACCCTAAAAATCAAGGGAGGCCTCCCTATAAAAGGAAGCCACTTGGAGAGAGAATCATCATCAATTAGTTCATCAACTCCTACACTTAGTTAGCAATCTCTCTTCGGTAGATCAATCCTTCAGCATTATCTTTCATATTCTCGTTCCTCGCCACAGCCATGGTCACTTGAAGAGCATCAGTTCGCCGGAGTTCCATTCTCTTGTTCCAGTCAGCACGCTTCGTAGTGTTAACAGTTTCATCGCCCGGAGTGGCAAAACAATCTTTATTGCTTTCTTAGTTAATCGCACTTTATTTTCTTACGTCGGATTTGTTGCACTTTCAATACTTGCTTACTTTGAAGTCTTAGTTGTGATCCAACGTTTCTAAGATATGAAGTTGTTTTTGTGCATCGGTTCTTGTTTGCTTACTCCAGCCCAGAATGTGCCCGAGAAAGACTCTTAGAACCCGCTTTCTAGCCATATATACCCAGATATAACCCCTAGCCCCTGGAATTGTGTGTGTGCAAGGCATAAGGCAAGGAGGCAACTGGCCAGAAGGACATACAATAAAGAAACCAACTAGAGCGAAAAGAATTGAGAAGCAAGGATAAAATCGACCAGGAAGTCATTCCAGGTCCAAAAAAAAATAAGAAGGAAAGAAGAAAAATGTGAAGAAAATGGTCGAAAACACTTGACCACACAAAAATGAGAAGGAATAAGGGTGGCGAAGCCACACGACGCTACTGACCAGTTGGGCATCAACATCAGAAAAAGTCCAGCCAAGCAGAGATGACGGCCAAGAGCCTGAGCGCACACAGCTCCCCCACATCGAAATAAGATAGAGATTTTTGAACCTTAGAGCCTTAAGAACAACCACCCAAACACTACAAGCCAATAGCCCCGTTACAAGCCTTAAAGACCTTCGGTAGCCGCACGTGAGATCTAAGTCCAAAGCATTTGTGGTGCAGCGCTATGAGAGAATACAGTCCTAACATCCCCAGTGAGGAGTGAGCGACTGAGAGAATCTAGTGTTAAGCCGAGAGTGTGGGTGATCTTGACAAGCGGATGTACTGACTGGGAAGGAAGGGGGGACGGTGGAAATTCAAGGCTATCTAAGGCCGGATTGCACCTAATCCCAAGGGGAGGGATGGTTGAAAATATAGCCCAATTACTTACTGTGTTTACGGTGTTAATGTGTTTAAGTGTTTTTAGTTCTGTTTATGTGTATGTGTCCGTGCTTATGTGTTTTTCTTTGTGTCATAGTTTAGGGTCTAGGTAGGATAGAGTCGGTGAGGGGAGTAACCAACCTAGAATTCGACTTACTTCTTTTGTTTGTTCTTCACGCTTGAGGACAAGCATGTGGTAAGTGTGAGCAGTTTGATAAGTTGTATTCTAGGCCTTGGTTACTGGTCAGTATAATGTGCATAAGTGGAATATATCTGCAAAACAATTGCTAAAGTGTGCAGGGAAGTGTTCTAGCCAGTATGGGAATGTTAGGAGAATTCAGGTGAAAAGGGCGTCAGGATGTTGCTATCCTGACCAGTATGCATGCTAAAAAGGCTCGAGATGGAGAAGAAGGATAGCTGGGAAGATTAGCCGCAAGCAAGGGGCAAAAGAGTCATTTCATGATTGAAGTCTACCCTAAAAATCAAGGGAGGTCTCCCTATAAAAGGAAGCCACTTGGAGAGAGAATCATCATCAATTAGTTCATCAACTCCTACACTTAGTTATCTATCTCTCTTCAGTAGATCAATCCTTCAGCATTATCTTTCATATTCTCGTTCCTCGCCACAGCCATGGTCACTTGAAGAGCATCAGTTCGCTGGAGTTCCATTCTCTCGTTCCAGTCAGCACGCTTCGTAGTGTTAACAGTTTCATCGCCTGGAGTGGCAAAACAATCTTTATTGCTTTCTTAGTTAATCGCACTTTGTTTTCTTACGTTGGATTTGTTGCACTTTCAATACTTGCTTACTTTGAAGTCTTAGTTGTGATCCAACGTTTCTATGATATGAAGTTATTTTTGTGCATCGGTTCTTGTTTGATTTCGTTCTTTTCTGCCTAGATAGCTTAGATCTAATAGTTACGGTAATTTCCAGTGTTGAATCGCTTGTTTTCATTTCTGTAGTTAATCTCTCTGAGTTTGCAAGTCTAGATAGCTGTTAGATTTAAGATCTGAAATGGTTAAGTGTGAAAGCCTAGTTTACGTGATTTCTGTCACCTTTCATGTCACCCAGTAAGTTTAGTTGCAATGTCGGTATTTGATCTTTTGATTTGAGGTTTTAATTGTAGATCTGTGTTCATGAAGTTGTTAATCTGTGTTTCTATGGTGATAATTCTGGATTTGCTGATCTGATTTGATTCATGTTGAAGAAGATAACATCTCCATCCAACTTTGGGACCACTTTTGCTTTTTTAACCACTTTTTATTTTTGTCATTTACTTTTCAGCTGTTACTTTTCAGATCTGTAGGCCTAGTCACCTAACTACCTTTTCCCTCTGATATTCCGTTTAGCCTTTTATAGTAAACTCGTACCTTCCACATATTCCTAAACATCATGTTCCTCACTCTCACGTACACAAATGCCTGTCAAACATCTTTCACACCTCCTAGTCAGTAGAGTACCATCTTAAATTCCAGCCTAGATAAGTCTCAACCCAAAGCGTGGTAGCTAACCAAACCTCTCTAGAATATCACCACAATTCCCAAAGCGCATTCATCTCTGTGGGATTCGACCCTTACGTCCACTATACTAGTCAGTAGAAGTGGGTTGAAGAATTATTGATACCAGGTTCAGGCATAGCTGGGGTTCCATCCTGATCAGTAGGATACATCATGTGCTCGACACGACACCTGACACAAACCTGCTCTTTCAGTTATTATTTCATACTCTTCTTCTGCTTCACAACGCTGCTTCTTCCTTTTAAGTTTTTCTATCTCCGTATTTTAATTTCTTTTCCTCCCATTTTTCTATTGTGATAATATAAATTGAATTGGACTTGAATGCAATAAATCAAAATCTGAAAAGTATTTTTGGTATACTTTTAGTGTAAACCTAAAGATAAGTATTTTTTCTTAAAAAACCTATAATAAGATTGGTTTTGCATATTTTTCTACTGCATTTTAAATTTACAGTACTATTGGAGATAGTCTCACAAATTCTCACTACTACATTTATTATAGGGAAAAACACAAATATGGTCCCATAATTTTTGGGCTTGTAACGCTATATTGGTAAAAAATTCCAACTTGTTAATTACTATGATCCTATCACTACAAAAGGTCAAAAATCCAACCTGTTAATTACTAGTATGATACTATCACTACAAAAACTTACTCCATATTTTTTAAGAACAAAAATATTAAGATGCAATTATTAATATTCAAAAATATTTAAAAATAACTATAATTTAGGATGCTTTTATTTAAAAATAACTATAATTTAGGACGCAAAAAAAGTCCTAGATGAAGGGGTTGTCAGCGGAAGCATGCGTTCTAACGGATCACATATACGGATCTATTTTGCAGATTATTTAGACAAATTCTATTCGCGTAATTATCACATGTATCATGCTCATAACTTGAATTTCAAACATGTTTTAGCACAAAAAATCCCTAAAACATACTTGCTACGGAGTTAGCCAATTTACCGATTTGATTCTCCAAAGAATCGCCGATTGCTCGCGCCTTCTCCACGATGATCTTCAATACTAGACCACGGATCTTCTGACTGGTGTCCCGAACTGTATTCCGACATCAGGGTGGGTTTGATCTTATCGAAACACTAGGACTCGAATAAAGAAGACAGAACTTTCTTACGGAGGAGGAGCTGAAAAACTCACGGAGGAGAGCTGAGAAATTTTCGTCCCCTACACTGTATATGTGAGGGACCAAATTTTCATCACATAAAAATTGTATCTCTTCTGTCTCCTTTATTCTCCTATTTATAATAGTTCATATTGGGCCCAGTCAGGGATCTATGGAAGGTTTTGGATATGGGCTCCCCCAATTAGCTTTTTACTAACTAAATTGAACCCACAATTTAATACAAGCTTATATTGGAATATTACGAGCAGCCACTACAGAAGTAATCAACTTCATCTTATTTATCGTACATTGATTAAGAAATAGATATTTATTAAGACCTCGTCTTTCAGTAGATAGCATAAAGACACGTCTTGCTGTTAGATCTATTCAGTGCTCTACCACACCAACGTCATCTTATTTCAATAAGGCTTAGAAATAATCGGACTGACATTGCAACCTTTCACGATAGGTAGCCAAAGCCTATCTAGGTTGTGAAATTCTTCTTTTTCTTTTGCGAAGCATTGCATAGAACCGACTGTAGTTACCTTAAAGTGGACGACGCCCACAACCAGTCTACTAAGCAAAAGACTTAGGCTTCGTTTACTTCTTATGCATTTAAATGTTTATAAAACATCTTATAAACGCACAAACAAACACAATGTAATAATATACTGATTCTATTCGTGCGAAATGCTCGAATAATACTGAATCAGGTCAAAAGTGGATTGTAGAGTTTTTCGGTACACAAGCAAGATTCTATTCGTGCGAAGTCGCTCGAAACGTGCTTTTCAGTATACTAACCCTAACACTAAGTTGAGGATATATTATCTTAATTTTTTGGTTTTTAGGGCGGTTGTATTTATATTCCCTAATTTTGGTTAGAACATCAACAATAAGGATACTTTATGAAGTATCGGTGTTATAATTAAATACACAAATTAGCATCCTTACTATCTTTATCCTTTCCATTTTGTTGTATACTATGTTTCATTTAATATGACAATCGTATACAAGTATACAATATATATCTATCACACTCTAATATCTTATTAGTTTCTTTAAAAAACAATATTCCATTTTTAAGACTTATATGTGGCATATATAAATGATATGTTATAAACCTTACGTGTGAGCATTATGTGTAGCATCTTTCTGGTTTACACCTAATTACTAACTAGCATTATTTGTTTTCTTTTTATATACTACTCCACATTTTTATTTTAATATATCAAAAGTTTGCTAATGTAATTATTTTTATATATTGCATAAAAACAAAAGCTCAATTTGTATGTTTCTCTATACTTTCAAATAAATCAGTAAAGGAATACATTAAAATTTGGTTTTATGCAATTTTTAAATTAATAATGTTAATAAAAACTTTTAAGGTATTAAATACAAACTTATATATAAAATAAAATAAATATAACTAGTGTGGACTAAACGAGAGCCATGTTCGGTTCACATAAATTATGTATTAGTAATTTCTCTCTAGATTTAGCATCCAAATTCCTGAGGTAGTAGTAGTAGTATGTATTATTACTTATTATTACTTAGTAACATATTATAAGTTTAATCATCAAACTGCGTTTTATAAATATAATTAATATCAACTATTACTTATTATTGATTCAATCATCAAACAAATTTTTTTGGAAAATGTATATGAGATTATAATATCGTACTAGTGTATAAGCTTACTAAATACTCTCACCGTTCCTGGTTAATTGATGCATTTTTTTGGCATGGAGATTAAGAATAATGTGTTAAGTGCACGGTGAATAATAAGTAAGAAAGATGGTTATTTTTTGTCAAAAAATAAATGACTCAATTAACTTAGAATTTCTCAAAATAGTAAAATGACTCAATTAACATTGCCCGGGGAGTAAATAGAATAGGCTTCGCTTCTCCTGTTGCGAGAAGGCCAGGAAAAACCCTTGGAATTGCGGACTAGCCTTGATTTCCCGTTGTTGTGATTCGATTTGCTGTTCAGTTCGGAACGGGAGGATAGCGCACGCCTACCCACGACTTTCAAGTAAACGAAGCGAGATGCAAGGGCTCTACTGTTGTTCCCATGCGCGGATGAATGCTATTAAGGCATTCCCCGCTTTCACTTGCGCGAGATTCTCGATTTGACCACATGGATGGATTGCTATCTTCCATACGAGATAGGAGGAGAGTTCGTTAACAAGGCATAGCCTGATCTCGCTCAATCCCGGGCACCACCGTCTCCCCGGTAAACTGATTCCATTCTGCTACTAGGGTTCCAAACCTTCCCCTTAGCTCTATAAAGACCTTTTCAACTCAAAAAAAAGATACTAAGCGGAGTGTTTCACGCGTTAGCTGGGCCCCTGATCCGCGTAGACCAAGGGCGAACACTCATCGTTTACGGCATGGACTCAAAGGCTACAACCAGCAAGAGGGTAACTACTATTCTGAGACATTCGGTCCAGTTATCAAGATGGCCACGGAGGATATAAAAGACGTTGCCCTGAGACAAATCATATGAATGGTGCTAATTCCCATGTTCTTTCTAGTCTCGTTTGGTTTCGAGAGCATCCCTCTCCCCGTCCCTTACTCGTTCTTTTGGAAAGCCGTCATCCTGGAAGCGAACCATCTCACACCGAACTGTATAACCTAGATCTGAGCTACCTGGATCAGTCCAGTCGGCCGGTAGTGGAATCAGAGTACCATTGATCAGTCATTCCCTCTTAATCATATCAAAGTGATTTTATTGAATGCTATACTGGATTTTATTTATTCAGGAAAGTCCATATTAACGTAATATATACAGGAATATTAATTATATTCCTTAACAAAACTAAACCTTATTGCCACTAATTTTTTTTGGAATAATCGTTTTTCTCTTAAAGTTTGAATGCTCTATTTGTTGCAACTTACAAGATGGGTATTGTATTTAGGTTATATAATTTCATAAAAAATATGTCCTTAAATAAGAACATATAAAGATCATTTCGAATTGATCTCTCACCTGCACCGCAGAAAGTGATTAGGGCATAAAATGCTTCATTGATCATTGAGTTCATTTTATTTTTGAAAGAATGTTAATTCAGCTCATCCAATATTATAAAACATTTAATCCCTAATAAAATCATATGAACATATGTATTATTTATATTTGTTAGATCGTTATATGTTTGGCAATGATGAAAAACGCGGTTGCTACTAATATACTGAAAGTCAGAAAGAGGGAAGAAGCAATTAAACTGTAAAAGCATATAAAATAAGCCCAAATCATTAAATAAGACAGCAAGAACCAATAAACCCTAACAATATCTCATCTTTTTCCCATCAAATTGAGATGAACCTCAATTTGACCAGCCAAAGATTTGAACAGCTTTTCTGAAGTACACTATAGAAGTAAAAATTAAAAATCAGTTCCATTTCCTTAATTTGGATGCTGCCTTGAATTTTTTTTTCTTCAAACAAATCCCACTAGAAATCCCATTTTGGAAGCTCATTGAGGTCAAAATCAAAGACTGGTTTTTTAGGCTGGTCACCTTTCCCCACCTCATCTCTGGCCTGGCCAGAAATCCCAGCAAACCCTTCAGATTGTTCTATATAGCGAGATGGTCCAAATTCATCGCCATGGTGGGACTTGGCACATATCTCACAAGAAAAAGAATTTTGTGATTCGATGATAGTGATTTTATGATGAAAATCACCCCTCTTGCCATTGACCGACAAGGGATCCTCACCCATGACCGATTTACCCCTGGTAACAGATATGAGGTCATGAGGAGGAGAGATTCCCTTGTGGTCAAGTGGCTGAGGAGAGCCCTCCGGGGGTGGAGGGGGCCTCATTCCCCTCCAGCCCCGGTCGGGGTGCTTCCTCATGTGGCAGTGCAACGACTTGTGGGTGGGGAAGGGTTGGTGGCAAACCGGGCAAGGAATGAGGGTTTTCTCACCAGTTTCCTCACCTTGGAGCTCCATGGATTCGTGATTCCTCTTGTTTTTCTTCTCCGCGTGGATCTTCGCGTGCCCTCCTAGCGCCTTCGGGCTGCTGAAAGACCGGGTGCAGGTAGAGCACTCGAAACGAACAGTATTCTTCTATTACTTCAGAATTTCATCAGAATCAACAGATAATTTTTGTTTCTTTTTTTTTTGCTGTATTGGCTTCCTTTCGAAATTATTAATATCATTTTTAATTCGTTGCTTTGATTTAAAGAATTGATAGTAGTACCTTTTTTTTTTGGTTGAGCTAATAGTTACTCGGAAAAAAAAAATCTCTCCATTCGCCAATCGGGTATCGAAATCCGGCTGTATTAATAGGAAAATAATTGGAGCCAAACGAAAAATATATTATTGTCCAAGTGGAGTACTTATCTTAACAGATTATCGCATGTTTCTATTTTACAATTTGCATAAATCAAAGCTGAATTTGTCGTTTTATTCATTTATTAGAAGTTAAAAAATAACAAATTAAACTTTGATTTTTATAAAATTTGTAAAATTAAAGTATATATTAACACATATAGGAATGTGATCAAATGCAAACTCTAAAATATTATACAAACTTCAAACTTTGATCTGGATCGTTAGAAAATATTAACAGATGATAAAATAATTACAACAAAAAATGTCAACACAATGTCAACGGTTGATGCCTGGAGGGACTAGGAAAGAGATCGAAAACACGAATAGAATGCGGATCAAGTTATATGGAGTGATAACCGAACCGATTGGATCAGTTAGCAAATGTCGTTGCCACTTAATCAATGCACTCTAGCTCTCGCCCTTTCCGCCTTGCCAAAGTAATTTATAACTCCCAATTTTGCATAACTTTAACAGTAAAGCGGCAAGTTCGGAGTCGATCCCACAGGGAAGTTGGTGTGTCGAGTGTGTGAGTAGTGAATAGGGGGTTGGCTGCTGCCATGCTTTAATTTGGGAGTTTTAACTACTGATTTTTACTCTAGACAGAATTTAAGTCACTAGCTTGATCAATGGAATTCTAACTATTGGGTCAAGTGATTTGCAGGAAATAAAAGAAAAGTAAATGCGCGGATTTAAAGCGAAAATAACTTGATTAAACTAAAAACTGATTACAGCGTGAAATTAAACTAAGCTAACACTTGGAATCTAGAAAAGCGATAAACTGAGAAGAATCTCAACGGGAAACTTAAGTCACGCTAACAGAAATGAGTATTCTGCAGCGACCATGCGCTCCCTATGGTCGCCCTTCTAACTAAGCTATCTAACTAAGCTAGAGAATTGAACTAAACTAAGCTAGAGAGCAGGACTACGTTAGATAACTATGCTAAACTAAACTAGGCGGAAAGTAAAGTGTCTCCTCTTTTCTTGTGGTGGCACGCCCTCTATTTATAAGCTCGATTCGGCCTCCAGCTGGATAACGATCTTGTCAGGGAATATTCACTCATTCTGAGAATGAGCGACTCATTGATTGCTACGTGCTGTTCTTCTAGAATGTCGACGCTTTTTGGTAATAAATTCGTGACTCAGCTTCGTCCTTGCGTCTCATATTCCATCACGTGTCCCCTTCTAGAACGTCGTCCTTGATAACAGAATGGTGTGCTGTATCCAGCTCATTTCCTCACGTGTTCTTCTTCCAGAAGCCCGTGGTCCCCTCCTAACTGCTTGATCGATCCCCTTGATCAACTCCCCCGATTCTGAGCCTTTTATCGCCTTTGTACTTGCTTGATCAGGTCGGCCTTTAAGCCTTGGTCAAGTGGTAATTCTGTACATTTAACACTTGTTTTGCGCGATAAACCGATCAAGTAGCATGAAATAAGCCCTATCAAACTGCTCACACTTAAATTTCAGGCATGGTTTATTTATTTTTTAAGTAAAAGAAAAGATGAAAAGAAAAACAAGACTTTAGATAAAGACACGTATTCACATGTATGCATTAGACCGAATAATTTTCCAACAATCATACCCGAGGTCGAGGTCAATCCATTTGTCAGTAGCTTGTGTTCATTCTCTTTCGCCTTTGCTTGATCAAGGTGTCAGCTTGTCAAGATTGCTCAATTCAAAAACCACTGTTGGATTCACTCAGTCACTCATTCCTTACCTGAGAAGTTAGGACTGTTCACTCGATGTTGCCATAAATTTAATACCTTGAATCGGACTGCACAAGATAGTTCCTTAAGGTCTTTGTTTTAAGGTTGTAACGAGACTCAAGGTTAGTAACGTATTAGGGTGGGGTCCTAGGGGTTCTAAGTTCAAAAATAAAAAATAAAAATTTTTAAAGAAAAATCACATGAGTCAAAAAGCCAAAGATTGCCTAGACTCGCTGGATCAGAATTGAGATATTTTTTTTTCTTTGGTGCTCCTTCTTGGTCAGATTTCGACCTTCAGCCTTATATTATTTTTTGTTTTTGATTTTCTGGGTCAGGTTACAACTATTTCATGCCCTTTTCTTACTTTTTTTTAAACCTTTTCATCATTTCCTTTTTATATGATCAATGATCAACCCGATTGTCTAACCTGATCAACCTGGTTGCCCCTCCTTTTTCTTGCTATCCCCCTTCGTTACCCTTGACAAACTCCATCTCTTTGACCCTCTTTCCTCATGTGATATGAAACTTTGAATTTGGTTTTAAGGCTTCAAAGAAAGGGAAAGAGTGTATAAGCTCGAATTGGCTAACTAGGGGGTGCCTTGACTAATGAGGCGGGTTTGTGGAACGAAGGAAGAACACGGCTCAAATGGTTAAGTCCTAATGCCTTTAGTCATTACTACTTGTGCAATTTTCATCTCAATATTAAAAATCAGCCTCTCATAATTTTTCTTTTGTAAAAATAGTAGAAAGTGTTCTACTTTTGGCTTGTAACTCACATATAGAGAGGCTTCACAGTTGGTTTAGAAATTGAGCGTTTCTATCATACTTGCGTCATTCAAATTGATCAAGCTTTTGCAATCAAGTTTTACATGTGAGCATACTGAATCATTTTTCTAATTCTCCCAAGAAGTAATCAAGTCTTCCATTTATCCAATTTCATGCATATTGCCTATTTTATTACTATCTGGAATTTGTTATTTTTCGAAAAAAAAATTTAGCATGTATGATTCTACTGTAACTAACCCGTCCCCCTCCCCACTGCATATGAACTCGTCCTCGAGGGGCTTGATGCAGTGGAAATAAGGGTTAGGCACATGCAACGGCATAACAACAATCAAGGGAAACTTCTCACACTTAGACCGAACACTGGGCTAAGTGTGAGAAAGTGCCAGCAATCAAAACATGCTAATAACCACATAGAAATAAAACAGATATAGGCAACACAGAAAATAACTTCCATAAACTTCTCACACTTAGTCCAGACACAGGACTAAGTGTGAGATTGGAGTACACAATTTACACAAAGAAACAAGGTTAAGGGTGATAGTACTGCCTTCTAGATAGCTGAATCAGGGGAATGTTGCGCTCCTTCCTTATTGCCTCCATTACACAGGCCTTCCTTATTGCCTCTACGGCTTCGTGCTTATCGAAGCTCCTCCTCCTTGGTATTTTTATTATTTTTCTCATTCGGGGAGGGGAAGCAAAAGACCTGCTGGCAGCTTTAGTAAGCCCCATACCTTAATTGGTATGGTGGCCCATATTAGGGGGAGGAAAGATACTTGCTTCCCCCTTCCTCTTGCTCACTTTCTCTGCTCTCACCTGGTTGCTCTCCACAGTCTTGCTTGCTTCAATGACTGCTCCGGTCTCTTGATTTTCTCCTCATCCACTTGTTGTCTTGAACCCTCAGCTTCAAGAAGCAGCTGGTTCATTGCCTGGTGGCGCGTTCTTCTTGGGATGGAGTCTTCTTCTGTGGTGATGAAAGGTTAAATTCTGCCTCCTTTCGTCGTAAAGGGAGATCACTGGGACGAGGCAGCCCCTCTGTTGGTGGTGGCGGAACAGGGTCCTTAGACCGAGAAATCCTTGGGCGAGCCTTTAGGGCGCTGTGAATCTCCACGGGAAACTTCTGAGTACGGAGTCCACACGTCTTATGTTAGCCGGGTCCACATATTGGAGTGGGCCGATGAATCTAGGAGGCGATAATGGGGTTCTGGTGGTTGGTGGACTCGGTGGTGAAAAGGATCTCTGATTATTACTGTCGAGACCGGCTCCTGAAGAAAACGAGGAAGTATTGGAGGTCTCGAGTTGATTGCCTTGCATTTCTTTCCGAATGAAGATAGCACAAATGTTCTGAAGATATTTGATGGAAAGTGAGATCCGGAAAACCCTCTTTTATACTCAAATTCCGACTGTTGAGATCCCCGCTTATTGATATCTCTGCGACCTTTCGTGTACCGGCGCGCCTTTTTAGAATGCCAGATGGCAAAGCTTCCCCGATACGCTTCCTTCCTCTCTCCAGAACGTCCTTTCATTTCAACAGTCGGCGCCGCCTGACACCTCTCTACTTACTGCACATGTCTCGTCATCACCCGCTCTTATCAACTCAATCACTGTTCCACTAATTAAATTCAAATTGCACTGATCACGTGAATCATTAAATCTCGATGACATCTCACGTTATTCCACTTGATCAGTTCCTTTCCTCCACTTCCGACTTTTGATTAACGAAAATAAAACTAAACACACTTAATAAAAAAACTATTTACAAGGATTTGACCGGGTTTCCTTGGAATGTTACTTGATCAGATTTAGAGATTTAGAAATTATTGCTTGATCAAGCAGACCATCCATGAATACCCGATCACTCCTTATACCTGTTTACTGGTACAAGCTAGGCATTAGTAGTGAAATGTCGTCCACTACAAACGCCTTCTTTTCGTTCCTTCCGGGTAGCTCGCTTTACTCCAAACCGTTGGTCCTTCCTGCGAACTTTGCCCTTTTAGGTTTACGTTGCTCCCAGTTTCTCTGTTTACCTTGATCAATCTCCTTTCCTAATGAATATTTATGTTTTCACATTTTTTTCTGTCAACTGCTTCCCATTCAAACTCCTGTAGAAGGAGTAACCATCTGATCAAATGCGGGTTTGATCCCTTCTTCGACGATAGGTATTTGATGGCCGCCTGGTTTGTATACACCGTCACCTTGGAACCGAGTAGGTGCTGCCTGAACGCCACAAATGCAAAGACTATCGATAACATTTCTTTTTCTGTTCCATTATAGTTCCTTTGCGCCTGACCCAATGCTTTTGACGCGTAGAGGAAAACATAACTTTTCCCTTGGATTTTCCGACTTAGTGTTGCTCCCACAGCACAGTTACTAGTCTCACACATCACCTCAAGGGAGTGATTCCAGTCAGGACCACGAATTATAGAATAACTCATCAATTGTTCCTTCAGGAATGGGAACGTGGCTTTGCAGTCATCAGAAAGTTTAAACTCCATGTCGTCCTGGGGAAGCTTTGTCAGGATCTGCGTTCCCCCGGCAAAATCCTTGATACGTCCTCCACGGCCCTTAGCGTGCCTTAACAAGATTCTGATATTCCCCTGGTTAATAAGGTACGGAAATTTTTCCACATGTGTGTGCCTTGCCATGACTGTCCCATGTTCCGGCCAGTTTGAATTTTGCTTCTTGGGCATCAGCCAGGGTTGATGTTGGAAGAGTAATTCTTCCTTTCTCTGCAATTGTGGTTTGACTGTCTTGTGATCTGTCTGATTGGACAGGTCCTTGATTGCCATCGGTGATGCTGGTACGGAAAATAGTTGCCTTGTAAACGAGGGATCCTTCTTCAGCATTTCTTTTAATGGAGCGGCTTAGTCAGGTGGTTTCTCAACCCTTCTTGGCTGAGTAATCTCTCTTGCCTCAGCTGGTTGTGACGGCTGGCAAAACTCCATAATTGCCCTTCCAATGGCTTGGCCATCCATTGCTTCAGCCATTGTCGTATCATACCATTCTGCTGCCTCTCTCTTCAGCTGTTCGTCTTCAGCGGAACCAGACGGTGGCTCTTTGAGGGATTCCCTTTTTGGATACTCCTTTTTTCGAGGGCTGATAGCGTTTACTATTTGTATGCTCTCTCTGTCCTGTGGCTCTCTTGCAGCTGCATTAATGCCGACTGTAAGTCGCTCTCCTTTAAACTCCAGATTAATTATCCCATGGCGGACGTCAATGACTGTGTTAGCGGTGGATAGGAAAGGTCTCCCCAAAAGGATTCCAATAGACTCCTCCGCTCCTGGTTCCGTCATTTTTATAACAAAGAAGTCAGCGGGATACATGAATCTATTCACCTTGACGATTTCATCTTCCAGAACTCCCTCGGGGTAGATGCAGGATCCGTCTGCTAGTTGTATTTCCATATTGGTTTGGACGAGCTTAGCGTTCTCCAGCTTCTTGTATATAGGATACAACATAATATTGATGGAAGCCCCTAGGTCGCACATTGCGTGCTTCATTTGAACGTTTCTGATAGAAATTGGGAGCGTAAATACTCCTGGGTCAGTTCTCTTTGAGGGAAGATCATCAGGTTGGATCTCACCGGTTACTTCCTCTGCTTCGACCCTCCTTATCTTTTCAGCACCATGTTCACATATGTTAGACTCTTCTTTCGCTGTGACTTGATCAGGGGCGCTGGATTCAAGGTTTTTACTAAGACTTGCCCTGGATGCTGGAAAACTTGCAGTTGAGCTCTGATAAACTCTTTCTGATTTCAGAGAGACTGTGTTAACATTCTCTCGCCTTGCTGGAGGTTGCACTGTAGCCGGAATCTTTCCATCATTACCTCTCAACTCACCTAGTGACATGGCGACCTGAGATAACTGCTTTGTAAGCATTTCTAATGCGGCTCTATGTTCCTTCTGGGCTTCCTGTATTTCCCGCACAGCATCATGAGGCTGATGTGGAACCATCATATCCCCTGGAACTTCATTTTGCTGCATGTTATTTCTCTGATTAAATCGGCCTCCTCCATGGCCTTGCTGGTAGAAACCGGAAGACCCATATTGCTCTGGTTGGTTCTGGGACAGATGGTTTTGTTGACTTCCTTGGTAGTACTGTAGGTTCCCTTGGGATTGCTGGGTTCCTCTGTGGTACTGCGGGACATAACTCACCATTTGATTACGTGGTTGCCTACCCTGGTTGCCATACTGATGAGCTTGGTGTTGGTACCCCCATTCTCCTTCTTGTTGTCGGTTTGACCAGTTAGGTTGTCCTCAACTTGACCAGTTCCCTTGAGGTCCACTTGACCATCCTGCCTGACCTCCCTGCGTTCTATTTCCTCCTGTGTTTGGTCTATCCAAGATTCGGGCTGGCCAGTTGGACTGCCCTTCGAAGGGTTGTACTTGTTGAGGTACGGTTAGTTGTGGCTAGATTTGATTCTGATTAGTCCATCTGAAGTTGGGGTGGTCCCTCCACGGAGCATCTCTCTGCTTCCCCTGGATCCAGTTGCCATTTGTGTTCCAGTGGCCTACTGCGTTCACTTGCTCTACCTCAGGGGGGAATTCACAGTAATAGTAATGATGTTCTTCTTGAGGTGACGGCTGCGGTACGTACTGTGTTTCCTTTGGTGCAGTTGGTGGCAGTGGTCTCATTTTTTCTACTGCTTCCAACAGTTTCTTCTCCATCTGCTCGAATCGAGCCTCCAGCTTTTCATCGTTGCGCGCCTCTGCTGCGTGCACTGCTCCTCTCCTGTACTTCCCTCGAGAGGTTTCATACGACCGCTTAGCCTCAATCAGCCTCTCCAAAATATTCTTAGCTTGGCTAAAAAGGGTTTTTGAGAAATCCCCTTGTGCTACGAGGTTGAGGTCGTTTTTGCTATCCACCGTGAGTCCGCCATAGAAAATCGAGTGGATTTCCTTCTCTCCCAATTTGTGGTTAGGGCATGCTTGAAGCAGCCCTTGGAACCTATCCCAGTACTGGACGAGGGGCTCGTCGTATTCCTGTCTGGCTTATGTAATTTCCCTTTTTAAGGCACTTGTTTTTGATGTTGGAAAGAAACGATCGAGGAATATCATGCGAAACTCAGCCCACGTTCTGATGGATCCTTCCGGCAGCCTTGACAGCCAGCCACCCGCGTCCCCCTTCAAGACAAAAGGAATAGCTTTGAGTCTGTAATCTTCGGATGTGGACCCAGCTGGCACGGGCTGAATATCACAGTACCGGCAGAATTCGTCCAGAAAGCATACGGACATTCCTTCGAAAGGCCATAGAAGTGGGACAAGACGGCCAGTACTCCTGATTTGATGGCAATGGTCCGCATCCCAGGAGTAGCGGTGATTGCATGCGTGGGCTCTCTCTCATCATGAGCATGTAGAGAACCGATCCCCGAGTCGTCGATGACAATGGCCATCTCTGCTTCCGTTCGTTTTGGGGGTGGTGGTTGTGTTTTCTGCTCGGTAGTTGCTGCTGCTTCTAATGCAGCTCTGCGACGAGTGATGACAATGTCGGCTTCCTGGACTCTCCACTGAGTGTTAGTTCTTCTGTATATCAAGGGATGATTCCAGTAATCGCCTTGGTGGTACCTTCTCATCAACAACAAAAACAAAAAATGAGAAACAAAATTATATACACCTACGCACTACGCACAAATATAAAGTAACACCATGCTTCCCCGACAATAGCGCCATTTTGGTGTGGCTAGGAAAAAGATCAAAAACGCGAATAGAATGCGGATCAAGTTAGATGGAGTGATAACCAAACCGATTGGATCAGTTAGCAAATGTCGTTGCCACTTAATCAATGCACTCTAGCTCTCGCCCTTTCCGCCTTGCCAAAGTAATTTATAACTCCCAATTTTGCACAACTTTAACAGTAAAGCGGCAAGTTCGGGGTCGATCCCACAGGGAAGTTGGTGTGTCGAGTGTGAGTAGTGAACCGGGGGGGGGGGGGGTTGGCTGCTGTCACGCTTTAATTTGGGAGTTTTAACTACTGTTTTAATCTAGACAGAATTTAAACTAGCTAGCTTGATCAACGAAATTCTAACTACTGGGTCAAGTGATTTGCAGGAAACAACAGAAAAGTAAATGTGCGGATTTAAAGCGAAAATAACTTGATTAAACTAAAAACTGATTACAGCGTGAAATTAAACTAAGCTAACACTTGGAATCTAGGAAAGCGGTAAACTGAGAAGAATCTCAGCGGGAAACTTAAGTCACGCTAACAGAAATGAGTATTCTGCAGCGCTCTCTTTGGTCGCCCTTCTAACTAAGCTAGATAATTGAACTAAACTAAGCTAGAGAGCTGGACTACGCTAGATAACTATGCTAAACTAAACTAGGCGGAAAGTAAAGTGTCTCCTCTTTTCTTATGGTGGCACACCCTCTATGTATAAGCTCGATTCGGCCTCCAGCTGGATAACGATCTTGTCAGGGAATATTCACTCATTCTGAGAATGAGCGACTCATTGATTGCTACGTGCTGTTCTTCTAGAATGTCGACGCTTTTTGGTAACAAATTCGTGACTCAGCTTCGTCCTTGCGTCTCATATTCCATCACGTGTCCCCTTCTAGAACGTCGTCCTTGATAACAGAATGGTGCGCTGTATCCAACTCATTTCCTCACGTGCTCTTCTTCCAGAAGCCCGTGGTCCCCTCCTAACTGCTTGATCGCTCCCCTTGATCAACTCCCCCGATTCTGAGCCTTTTATCGCCTTTGTACTTGCTTGATCAGGTCGGCCTTGAAGCCTTGGTCAAGTGGTAATTCTGCACATTTAACACTTGTTTTGCGCGATAAACCGATCAAGTAGCATGTATTTCACCCATAAACCGATGCATGAAATAGGCCCTCTCAATGCCGTGTTGAAATTGTGTTGACATCAAAATCTTGAAATTTTACACTGTGTTGACATTGTGTTGATATTATATTAAAAAGTTGGAATTTGTACAATATATGAGTTTGCATTTTATCACTGCCCTTAACATATATACCATATTTTAACTATATTAAAGTACTAAACTGTAGGGGCTATAATCCACTTAGCCCCTGTTCGGTTGCCCCGACAGAGTCTCGATTCGTATCTTTTCATGGACAATCTGTTGTTCGGTTGGCATTATTGTCATGCTCCGCCGGCCCGTCGGCCCGCGTCTTCTTTGTCTCGGCCCATCTCGGTGCAGCATTATTTACCTTAATCTCGCGACTGTCCATCTCTCCCCCACCCCTGCGACTAAACTTATCTGGCTTCTCCTACCTTTGCTAACTGTCGTCATGGATGTGGATGAGGTCGACAATTTGTTCTTGGGGTTGGGAAATTTTGGTTTTTGCATTTGGGGTTGGAGAATTTTTGGGATGTGGTTTTTTTATATGAACTTTTTTAAAAATGTCTAGTGGTTATCGACACATGTCAACCATGCACTATACAATAGTTATGCAATCCTAATATTTTGGTCACACGTACATAATTAAGATTAATCAATTTTAATTTTTTTTAAATTTTTAGAGATATAAATATAATTAACCTTATCAATCCAATATTTTATATTGAAAAAAAGATATCTTGGACATGATCTTGTAAACCAAACAAAAACATAAAATCTAATATTAAATGAGTTAATGTAATTAATCTTGTTTACCAATTATCAAACTAAAGTTATCTAAGATTAATCTAGTAAACCAAACCACAATCCTTAATTCAATATTAGTTTAATCCTAGATAAGGCCCATCCTAACCTATCTAATACTATATCTATGATTATTTAGTGTCGCCAACCGAACATGAACTCACTGAATTGCCTTAGAATGTTCGAGATAACATATATACATATTGTGTTTGGAATTTTTTATACTTTCTCCGTCCTCGAAAAGTATGAACTATTTTATTATTAGTTTGTTCTTAAAAAGTATAAACTTTTAAATTTTGAAATAGTTAAACAATACAATATCCTTACACATTATTTTATTTACAACTTATACTATTACACAATACTAGTAATGATGTGGAACATACTCTCCAGTAACACTATTTATAACACTATGTATCTCTCCCTCTTACTTTAACAATTATACTGTGTATATATTAAAATTTGTGTGGAACTAAATGTTCATACTTTCCATGGACGAAGATAGTAATATAGTTTTGTCACGTATAAACTAGGATTTCAAAAAAAGTATCTTACTTATTTAAATGATTGGGTGTCCAACATATTTCTACTTATCTCAAGTTAGGCAGCGAATTAGTTTTATCGAGGGTTGGACATTTATTTTTAAAAAAATGTCAAACTGTGAAAATATATCTTATGCATGATCTGTTAAATTATTTCAGAAAGCTGGTTATTATAGGCATGAAGTTGTTTGCTATATAAATATATCTAAATTAAAAATGGCATATATATTTGTTAATATAATCATCGCCTCCAATCAAATTCAGCCAAATCAGGCGTCGGCACATGCGAGACCAATGTATTAGCAGGTGGGGCATATTCCCCTAAATTTCCCCACATACATATAAATAACTATATTTTCACTACTATAATAGTACTATATATTTGTAAAATGCTAACAAATGCTAATGTACACCCAAGCTCATGCTGTCACGTGGAATGAAACATGCAATATTGTAAACACTAAAATGCAAAAATTTCCCCACATACATATAAATAGCTATATTTTCACTACTATAATAGTACTATATATTTATAAAATGCTAACAAGTGCTAACATACACCCAAGCTCGTGCTGTCACGTGGCACGAAACATGCAATATTGTAAACACTAAAATGCAAAAATTTCCCCACATACATATAAATAGCTATATTTTCACTACTATAATAGTACTATATATTTATAAAATGCTAACAAGTGCTAACGTACACCCATGCTCGTGTTGTCACGTGACACGAAACATGCAATATTGTAAACACTAAAATGCAACATACATTTGTAAAAGTGATAGATAGATTCCAGCAGATTGCAGATTGCATTTTTTATTGTTGAGTTTTACATTTTAGATATAGACTGTTTAATTTGCATTTTTTATTGTTGAGTTTTACATTTAAGATATAGACTGTTTAATTTGCATTTTATATATAGACGAATTGCGTTTATATTTAGTTTATTTTGTATTGTAGATAATGTTAAAATGCAAAACTCAACGATATAAATGCAATTTACCTATAACTAAAATGCAATCTGCAGAAATGCATATATAGCTTCACAAATGTATATTGCATTTTAATATTTACAATATTGCATTTTTCGTGTCACGTGACAACACGGGATTGGATGTACGTTAGCACTTTAATTAAGGATGTTTTGCCCCTTGAGGCTATTTCCTAGCTCCGCCCCGGTCGGAACAACTACAACCTTCATCATCGCTATTCTATAAACTCATCAAATTTCAAGTCATATTAAACAAATTAACCTTACATCAAATCCTCACATTCAGTCAAATAAAATAATAGAGAAATAAATCACACCGACAGTTGAAACAATCCAACACAAGCAACATAAGCAAAAAATATTTGAAACTGAAAGGAGAATTCTGGAGCAATACTTTTTAGATACTACATGATCCATTCCTTAAGCATGTTTGTGTACATATTTGTGTTTAATAATTGTGTGCTTTATGTTCAACTGTATTTTCCGTTTAACAATATGATTGTTTTTAAATCTTATGGCAAATTTAGTGATGAATATATCCTTATTGCAGTAAAAGTAGCATCCATCAACTTAAAACTACAAAAGAATTTAGACCCTAAGATCTATTGGATTGGATGATTTTATAATAAATAATTAGTGTCAAGTGGCATCTGTTCAGTGTGTTGAATGCTTGACTAATAGGAGTGCAGTTATTTTTTGCTATATCTTTCCAAGTAAATGGTTTCTTGGAATATTTAGAAGATTATTAAAAATGATAAAAGATATCAAGAAACTCCTCGAATGCTAGATAGCAAGAAACATGTACCGAGCAACAAGTCATTCGGCACCGTGATTGGGTTTGCAGCAGAAGATTTAGCAAAAATAACAAATTCGCATGATTGAATCTATTAACGTCGTTATTGGATTAACATAATTCGCGTTTGAAATCACAAGTTGCATGCAATGCATTGAACGCAAATAACTCATGTAAAGGAAATTTAAACCTTATATCATGAATTATACGGTTTAGAATTAATTATCGTTAATTAACTCTCCAAAGAATAGAAGGTGACTCGTGACTTCTCCACATGATGATTATGCATGCTCAACTGTAGTTCTTCTAATAGTAAAGGCCAATTTTGGCCCTAAACATATGACCAAAATACGAATTTGGTCCAAAACATTCACTTTTTAAAAAATAGGTCCATAACAAATGAAAATGTCGCCGAAGTAGTCCTTTTTTTATGGTTCAGTAAAAAACTAACAGTCAATGTTAATTGCACAGTGGCATGACCGTTAGTTTTTTGACGGAACCGTAAAAAAAAGACCACTCCGACAAGAATTTCATTTGTTATGGACCTGTTTTTCAAAAAGTGAATGTTTTGGACCAAATTCGTATTTTGGTTATATGTTTAGGACTAAAAATTGACCTTTACTCTTCTTCTAATTAGTTCCAGATATCAAAGTTTAATTATCGTGTGAAAAAAACTTATAAAACTAGAAAATGACTTGATCTAGAAAGAGACATAATTCTCTTTTGAATAGAGATGAAAATTTCAAATTCCCCATAGTATGGAATCCGAAAATTGCATCTTGGAGGCTAAGGTTTCTTAAATCTTTTGTCTCAGGTTGATGGGGTACGAACTAAACAAGCCCAAGGAGGAGTATGAGTTCGGCATTACCAAAGAGTTCGGAGGAGTTCGGCATTACCAAAGAGTTCGGCCTCAGCCTACAGCTCGGTAAAAGCCAACCAATCAAGCTCTGCTCTCAGGTCGGCATCAAGCTCTACTCTCAGATCGGCAACCAAAGCAGTTCGGTCTCAGTATTCGACCGAACAAGGAGTTAGTGGACCCATGCAGGATTTCCACAACTTCCAACACACCCACTACCACGTGGCGTCAACTCAGGCCACGATCTTAGGCCATGACCTACACGACCTCCACGACCTAGAGTGATGATGTAAGCCACGATCTTAGTTCAATGTATAAATAGAACTTAGATCTGATAGAAGAGGTGAGAATCTCTCTAGAGAAATAATCATATAGCAAGTCTGTGTTGTAAGCTGTAATTCGCAGATCAAGCAATACAAACCTGCCCCCATTTCTCCCCGTGGACGTAGATTTACCTCAGTAAATCGAACCACGTAAAATTCTCTGTGTCGTAATTTATTTTTACGAGCATTTATCATCATCAAAAATTCGCGGAATCATCACTGGCGCCGTCTGTGGGAAACAGAGAACCAAATTTGTGATAAAGCGAATTTTTGACCATTTTTTCAACCCAAAAAATGCATACCAAATCGCAGAGTACCCGTATTCCTGCCCGTGAGAACCAGGAGGAAGCCAATCCACCCCATAGGTCTGGAAAACAGCCTAGGGATAAATCCACCACCAGTTCTCATGGCGGAGGAACAAGCCGCTCCAAAAGCCGTCACACCGAGTCTTCCCAGCAGCCCGATTTGAACGAGGCTGTCAAGCTGTTTTTGGCTGAAAAGCAGGAGGAATTCTTAACCTTCCTGCAGAGAAGCCAAAAGCAGCCGGAGGCGAAAACGGCGGATTCTCCCTCTCCCTCCATACGAGACAGTCACTACCACAGTAGTATCATGTCTTCCAGAAGAAAGAATCCTCGGTACCGGAATCACAGGAGAACTCCATCTCCTCCATACCGAAGAAATGTCGGGTTCGCCATGTACGGAGCATTGAGGACTCCGTTCTCGGACGATATTACCCGAACTTCCCTACCACAGAACTACCGAACTCCGTCGATAACCTATGACGGACTCGTGGATCCTCATGATTTCTTGGGACGCTATCAATATAACATGGCGAACCAGGGTCTCAACGAGGTCCACATGTGCAAGCTGTTTCCCGAACTGCTTATCGGGAACGCAAGAAGGTGGTTCGATAGCCTCCCCAAAGGCAGCATTAGATCCTACCGAGATCTAATGGATGCTTTCCACAGGAGGTTCTTTCAGAAAGCGGAAGCCGGAAGCACTTCGGCTCAGCTGCTTTCTATACGTCAAGGTCGCGACGAAAAGATCAGCGATTTTATGACGAGATTCCACAAGGAATGCCTACAAGTAGATAATCTCAATGATCTACTTGTCATTTCGGCATTCCAAAATGGAATCCTGCCCGGAGCTCTCTACAGAAAGCTCGTGGAGTGCGGTCCGCAAACAGCTCAAGAGATGTGGGACATTGCGGACGAGTTTTCTCGTGCCGATGAGGCAGACCGTCGAAAACGGTCTTTAGACAGCTCATTTAGAGAAGACAAAAAGAAGCCCGGTCATAGCGATCAGAGGCATCCTCGCCGAACACCTTCTCCACTAAAGGAGAGATAGCGGTCATCCGAGGTGATCGAAAAAGAGCAAGTGTGTTCGCAGATTGCGCTTAAAAGTGCCGAGCAATCAGTTCGGCACCATCGAGCATAGCAATCACAGCAGCCGGAATCAGAGGCCGGCGAAATGACCGAAGTCACACCGGAGCCGAACTCGATGGTGTACGGCGCTGAAGCCGTGATTCGGTTGAGATCGGCATATCCAGTCCCCGAACTCAATTTCTCCTCAGAAATGAATGGTGACGGACTGAGAGCCGAACTAGATCTTGCCGAAGAAAGAAGAGAATTGGCCTGCCTAAAAGCAGCCAAGTACAAGGAGCAAGTAGCCCGGTATTACAACCAAAGGGTGAAGAAGCTGCAATTTCAAGTGGGAGATCTCGTCTTGAGAAACAACGAAGTAAGCCGAGCAGAAAAGCTGGGCGAACTCGAGCCCACATAGGAAGGTCCATATCGGGTGTCAGAAGTCCTCGGCAAAGGGTCTTAAAAATTGACTCACGCGTCAGGAGCACAAGTACCCCGAACATGGTACGTTTCCAACCTCAAGAAGTTCCATTTGTAAGAGACAGTCCGGTCAGTCAGTCTTATGTGTTTTCTTTGTTTTTTACTTGTTCTTGTCTCTACGTGCGTTGTGTCTGTCTATGTGAGTGTCGTCTCTTACAAATAAAACTGAGGTATCTCGTTCTTCAAAGGCTGATCCCCTTTTTAGAACATACAAGCCAACGATTGTGCGTCAAAGCTTCTAAAGAGGATACAAGACCACAATTCAGCTTAAACAAGCAGTTCGTCTGAAACGAGCTGCAACAAGCCCACGATTGTGTGTCAAAGCTTCTAAAGAGGATACAAGACCACAATTCAGCTTAAACAAGCAGTTCGTCTGAAACGAGCTGCAACAAGCCCACGATTGTGTGTCAAAGCTTCTAAAGAGGATACAAGACCACAATTCTGCTTAAGAATCAAGCACTTCGTCTGAAACGAACTGCAACAAAAGTCCGATTCTCGCGATAAAACTTGCCTGAATTAGGACAAGGGAAAGTCCAATCCACGCGATAAAACTCGCCGAATTAGGACGACCAAGTTCGGTCAAAGCAGTTTACCTCATAAGACCGAGGACGACCATGTCTAGTCAAAGAGGTTTACTGCATAAGACCACTTCGGTTAACTGGGAAAGTCCGATCCACGCGATAAAACTCGCCGAATTAGGACAAGGGAAAGTTCGATCCCGGCGACGAAAATCGCCAAATTAGAACACAAAGACGAGTCCGGTCAAAGATGTTTATTTCATCAGACCAAAGACGAGTCCGGTCAAAGATGTTTATTTCATCAGACCAAAGACGAGTCCGGTCAAAGATGTTTATTTCATCAGACCAAAGACGAGTCCGGTCAAAGATGTTTATTTCATCAGACCAAAGACGAGTCCGGTCAAAGATGTTTATTTCATCAGACCAAAGACGAGTCCGGTCAAAGATGTTTATTTCATCAGACCAAAGACGAGTCCGGTCAAAGATGTTTATTTCATCAGACCAAAGACGAGTCCGGTCAAAGATGTTTATTTCATCAGACCAAAGACGAGTCCGGTCAAAGATGTTTATTTCATCAGACCAAAGACGAGTCCGGTCAAAGATATTTATTTCATCAGACCAAAGACAAGTCCGGTCAAAGAAGTTTACTTCATAAGACCGAGGACAAGTACGATGAAATTTTTTCGCTAAGCTGTAAATACACAGTGTTAGAAGCGAAAACAAAAACAAAATTTCATTTTCAAATCTTGTTCGGCACACAACTCCGCTACCCTACAAAATGGCGTTACGCTATTACAAAGGACTATTCTAATGTCCAGGGTTGCTGAAGTTAAGCCACCTATCTGCAAAATCCTCTGGAAGCCGATTTCGGTTGTTCCGAGCCGATGAAGAATAAGCAGGTCGACGAGATGCTATCCTCGACCCAACGCCTCTTCCCCGAGCTCGAGAAGTCCTAACACCTCGGCGATGAAGAGTCTCTGCAATAAGCATCTGCTGATCTTGCTCGCTCATAGTCACAACTCCTCGGCGAATTTCAGTCCGTCCCTGTCTTGACGATTCCGGTTGCTCCTGAGCCCGTTCTCGTCTTGACGTTTCCGGCTGTTCCGGAGTTCGTTGTTGGCTGGGAGTAGGATTTTGAACAAGGGAACCAGAGGTTTGATCTGGAGTGCGAGCATCTGTTGGCGCGATATGCCGAAGGAATCTTTCTATGGAGGGGCGCCGAGAAAGAACAATGTTGTACCGAGAAGCCCAGCGCCGCAATGATGTCACGACTTGTTGGCAAGCCGAGCTCTCCAGCGCATTGTTCCTCCGGAGTACATTATATTCCTCCCACAGTTCGTCAACTCGACTCTGAGCATCTGATATGGTCATTCCCCCGCGCACACGGATGTAATCCTCGTACGCAGCCCTCTCAGCAATGGTCGTATTCAGCTCGGCCTCCAGATCATTCTTATCGGACTCTAAGTCCTTATTATCGGCCTCCAGCTTCACTAAACGAGCCAGAAGCTCGTCATTCTTCGTCTGATCGGCTATAGCTCTTTTCTCAGCTTCGTCTAAAGCCGAAGAGTACAGCCGTTTCCAGTGAAGTATCTCCAGCTCCTTCAGAGTTAAGAATACAAAGCAGCTACGTCAGTTCGGCATTTCAGCTTACCGAGCAGGTAGTAAACCACAACAGGAGTAAGAGAGTACGAAAGGCTAAACGAAGACACGAGCAGAAAGAAGAATTTTTTCATTCATAAGAAAAAAAAATTTTTCTATACAAGGAGGGCTTCAAGGCCATTTTACATAAAGGAAGAAACTAAACTAAGAGAAGGGAGACGAAATCATACTTCGCTAGCTTCGTCTCCGCCTTCTCGGTGAGGTTCAGCTTCCTTCTCCTTATCTGCTTCAGCTTCAGCCTCTGCCTCCTTGCTCTCCCCAGCCTGCTCGGCGCCACCGTAGCCGATCTGCTGCGCCTCCTGATCGGCTTCCTTCTCCGGATGCCCGGCTCGCTCGACTTCGGCCTCCCGCTCCAGCGGCTCGGCCTCACCCTCTCCGTTGTAAGTCGAAGCGGGTGAAACGGGTCCCACGGAGGCAAAGATAGCCTCCAGGTTCTCGTCCCGATCAGCTCGACAACTCCGGACTCGGTCTGCAGAAAGCAGGACCGAGGATGAAGCGAGCTCCTCAAGGAGCGGCAGATTCTGAAGCCGAGCTGCTATCTCTCGGCTGTACAGAGGCAGCACGACATCGGCCCCCTGCTCGCCCTTATCGGCAATTAGCCTTACCAGGCTACCGACAAAGGCCGAGAACTGGCTGCTCAAAAAGAGTTTCTCCGTGTAAACACGGAGAGCCTCCCCTTGGGCAACCACGGCAGCAGCATCGCTCCGCTTCGCCTGCTCTCGCTGGATGACGAGCTGGTTTTTGGCAAACTGAGCTTCATCCTGGGCCGAAATCCTAGCAGCTCTGGCCTTCTCAAATTTAGCCTCAGCCTGTTCGGCCCGATGACAAGCAGCCGCCAACTTCCTCTGCATCTCGGCATAGTCATTGGACGCTTTGGAGAGTTCGACGGCGACGAGCTTGGAGAGCATATCGTTCCTCTGAAAATGGACAAGGAAAAAAGTCAACAGAGGGCACCAAAAATACAGGACAGAAGCCAAGCCAAAGAATCAAGAAGACAATTCACCTCGGCGAAGTCCGTGGGCCATAAAAATGGCTCACAGATATGCTCCGAAGGAGGCGCCAAGACCACATCTTTCTCTGGCGCTCTCGGGGGCTTCTGGGTCCTCCCCTTCCTACTTGCCGAAGTCGACTCCGGCTTCTTTGGACCCGAAGAGGTCTTTTGCCTCTTCGGATTCTTCTCGGCATCAGGCGCCGAGCTGGTAGCCTTCTCTTTCTCCGGCTCCTCAAGCTCGGAGGACTTTCGGATAGCCTTATTCAGCATGAACACTGCCAAAAAGCAAGAAAACAAGGTTAGTTTTCTTCGTTAAAGCAGTAGAGCATGAAGATAAAGAGAAATCCTCACCCTCGGCCTCTTCGTCCGAAGACGAGATATTGAACACGAGGTCGCCCTTAACGAGCTCAGTTTCCGAATACTGTTTCCTAATCATAGGAATCTTATTGAGCTCGCCCTCGAGCTCGGCCAACGGTTCTAACCGAGGATGGGGAATCACGGACTTCGGCCTTCTCCAAGGAAAGCCCGGAGCCGAAGTCCTATTATAAAAAAAGAAACGGTTTTGCCATTTCGGCCACTTGGTTCGGCAGAAGGCCCTAAAAGGCTGTAAGGGGATCAAGTAGAACCAAGATCCCTTCCTTTTAAACTGGAAAAAATTAAGGATTGCCCTCAGAGACAGATCCTTATCTAGCCTACGCAGTTCGGCAGCAAAAGCCGATAAGTGCCTCCAAGAGTTCGGAGTCACCTGACCTAAAGGGAGTTGAAAAAAATCAAGAAGCTCTACAAAAGGTGGGGGAAGAGGAAAACGAAGCCCGCATTCTAAGCAGGCTTCGTAAACGGTGGCATAACCCTCCGGCGGGTCGTTAGCCCTATGATCATCGTCGGGAACCACCGCCTTCCCCCCAGGTAAAAAATATTTCTCGTGAAGGGATATCACAGTATCCTTACTCAAGATACTGTGAAAATACTCTACGGTCTTCTCCCCGGATTCTTTCCGGCTAGAAGACCCCTTATCCCCTTTCCTACCGCTACCCGACACCGAAGAAGAAGAAGAAGACATTTTTCTTACTTTTTGAAAGTGAAGAAAGTCTGAAGAAGCTCTTGAAAGCGGAAGAAAATTTCTCGAGAAAGAGAGAGTATAGAAGACGCAACAGCAAAGGTGTTCAAATGAGGAAGAAAGAGCATATTTATCAGATTCGGCGAAGATTTCAAAATCGTCGCACCGTTTCGAATCCCACCTTTTCAGGATTCAACGGCCGGATTTTACCGTCGCATTTAATGCAGTCACATGCAAGGCACGTCCCCTGACGTCAGCCTCCCCCGTACCTTTATCCAGAATGCCGAAGTGACTCGCTTCGCCGAAGTGATTCACTTCGTCTTTCGGGGGGGGTAGTGATGGGGTACGAACTAAACAAGCCCAAGGAAGAGTATGAGTTCGGCATTACCAAAGAGTTCGGAGGAGTTCGGCATTACCAAAGAGTTCGGCCTCAGCCTACAGCTCGGTAAAAGCCAACCAATCAAGCTCTGCTCTCAGGTCGGCATCAAGCTCTACTCTCAGATCGGCAACCAAAGCAGTTCGGTCTCAGTATTCGACCGAACAAGGAGTTAGTGGACCCATGCAGGATTTCCACAACTTCCAACACACCCACTACCACGTGGCGTCAACTCAGGCCACGATCTTAGGCCATGACCTACACGACCTCCACGACCTAGAGTGATGATGTAAGCCACGATCTTAGTTCAATGTATAAATAGAACTTAGATCTGATAGAAGAGGTGAGAATCTCTCTAGAGAAATAATCATATAGCAAGTCTGTGTTGTAAGCTGTAATTCGCAGATCAAGCAATACAAACCTGCCCCCATTTCTCCCCGTGGACGTAGATTTACCTCAGTAAATCGAACCACGTAAAATTCTCTGTGTCGTAATTTATTTTTACGAGCATTTATCATCATCAAAAATTCGCGGAATCATCACAGGTCAAATCTCCTTAATTTATTAGAATAGTGATGGATTTTAATAGGAATACATAGAGGTTGGACGGGGTCTTACCTATGTTGAACTCTTAACTTATTAAATTGAGATCACATTTAATCCAACTTCACAAAATATTATTTTGGATTACTATTAAAAATAATATTAGAAGTCCGTCCAATTCCATATTAGGAGTAATTTGGGCATCCTCTTTCAGTTAAATTATTTCTCATGTTTGAAGTCTGTTACTCTGACTACGATTATATAAGATCTTATAGCAAGAGTGGTTTAGTTCAAAACATCATATATAATTAATGAAATAAATTCCAACATGCATAAAATATTGTGTGAACACCTTTTGTGCATATTATCAACCCAAACTTGTCTAGGGCTCAATTTAGTACTCCCTCCATTTGTGAATATTGTCTACTTTTGCCATTTCAATCCGTACGCAAAATATTGTCCTTTTTACTTGTTTTCTATTTTTATAATTGGAGCTCACTTTCCACTAACTTATTATACTCACATTCTATTAAAAAACTAATGTATAAATGTGGAACCCACATTCCACTAACTTTTTCCACTCACTTTTCTTCATATTTCTAAAAATCCATGCTGACAAAAATGTGGACAACATTTGGCGGACGGGGGGAGTACAAGACATTAACTAGTGGCACCCATGATATTAAGTTTACCGGATTGCAAAAAAATCGCACCTATTGATAAGTCAAAACAATGCTTAATTAATATTTTAAGCTCAATATTAAATAACAATCATCGAGATCTTTTCTTTCAGTAAATAACAATAACGAATTGTTGCACTATTAGATCCGTCAAGTGTTATATTGCACCAGTGTTGTTAGTCTCCCAAGGCAAAGAAATTTTTGGACTAACAAATGGAACCTTTCACAAATGACAATTAAAGTTTATCTAGATTGTGAAATACCGTTTTACTTCTGCAAGTAGAGACGGAGCCAGTAAATCATATTTCAGGGGCAAAAATATACATAGGCAATTTTTAAGTAATTAATGAGTAAATTTAAATAATTTTGCTGTATAACAAATTTTATGTATTTATATGAGAAATTTGAGTGAGGGCATTTGCCCCTTCGGCCAATAGGCTAGCTCCTTCCGTATCTGCAAGGAATCGGCTGAGTCACTTATTATGATAACTTGTTCCATTTAGGCTTGCACAAGGGTCGGAACCCGCCGGTTCCGGGCCCGAACCGGCGGGTCAAGGGTCGGAAAATTCGCGAACCTGAACCGGCCCGCCTAGCTCCCGGCGGTTCCGGTTCAGGTTCAAAAAACCGGCGGGTTACGCGCCGGTTCAAAACCGGCGGTTTTCGGCTCGAACCGCCGGTTCCGGGCCCGAACCGGCGGGTTGACTATTTTTTTTATTTTTATTTTTTTGCATTTTTCAACTTTTCAATTTTAATCAAATTACATTACACTTTTCAAGTTTACTTTTGTATGCAATGTGAGTAAATAAAATTGAAAAAAATACGGCTAAAGTTGCAATTTTATTGAAATTGCATATTTACAATTACACGTTACAAGTTACAACAATTACAAATTGAAAACATATGGCGGTCTTGAAGTCTTAAACAAAATTTAAATACAAATGAGACTACTAGTGAAGAACTAATTACAAATGACAAGAAACGACGTTGAAGTTCTTAAACGTATAAGTGTATTATATATATACTCTTAACCGGCGAAGAAGATCTTTCTACATAACTAAATTAAGGACACCTTTAGCAATTCAACTTTAAATGTTGAGTTTCGTCTAACAATCAACAATTATAGTAGAATTGTCAAAAGTTTCCCTCATTAAGCCGTATAGAGAAATATACTTCATCGACTAGAGTATATACAAATACAATTATGCAATTGTATTTGCATATTTTTAAAGTAGGAATTAATGGGAAAAAAATAAATAAAAGAAAAAGGACTTGAGCTCAACTTAAATTAAAAATTTAAGTTGAGGTGCCTACGTATCCTAATTGCTCATTTGCATTAGGGAATCAAAGTCCATGTAGTTCTCTTACCTTACATACCTATTTGGCTTGGCCGGCGGCGGTTGACGGTTGGCCTAATCTTCATCCCCGGTGAATTCATCTTGTGATCCCTCTTGACGATCATTCCAATCATTTTCTTGTTCTCGGACGTCAGCTTTGGCCCAATCATCAAGTAACATCACGGCTTCCATATTTTTCGCCGAGAGCTTACTTCTTGATTCATCCAAAACGCGCGAGCCAACACTAAAAGCGGACTCGACGGCGACGGTGGAAGCCGGAACAGAAAAAATCTCCTTGGCCATTGAAGCAAGGATGGGAAAATCTTTCTCGTGGGTTCCCCACCAATCGAGGACGTCGATTTGGGCGGGAGGAGTAGGACCTTCATCACCAAAGGAAAAGAGTGATTCAAAATATAAATCTAATTCACTGACCATACATGAGGACCTTCCGCCGGTGCTGTAGTTGTATAGGTCGGCTAGTTGGGATTGCGCGTTGGGGTCATCATAATCGGCTTGAAATGCAAATTCAAACTTTCAAATTTTCGACCGAACCGCCGGTTTACCGCCTGAACCGGCGGTTCAACCTCAAAACCGGCGGTTTTTCCACGAAACCGGCGGGTTGGTCCACGGTTTTCCGACACAAACCGCCGGTTTCTGACCTCACCTAGCCCCCTACGCCTGAAAAGCTTCCGGAACCGGCGGAAACCGGTCGGAACCGCCGGTTCAAACCGGCGGTTTTCCTCCAAAACCGGTGGTTTTCGCCCAAAACCGGCGAACCGCCGGTTCATACCTATCCCTACTTTGAACCCCTACGAACCCCTACGAACCCTAGCCGTTCGACCCTTTGAACAGGCGGTTCGAACCGCCGAACCGCCGGTTTTGAACCGCCGGTTCGAACCGCCGAACCGCCGGTTTTGAACCACCGGTTCACGGTTCAAGTTATGCCCGAACCTGAACCGGCCCTTATGACCCTCCGACCCTTCAGCCGGTTCAAACCGCCGGTTCCGCGCCCAGTTCCGGTTCACGAACCGGCGGGCCCGAACCGGCGGTTAACCGGCGGGCCGGGCCGGATTGTGCATGCCTAGTTCCATTGCACAGTCTATGATGTAGAAGATTCACACTCATTTGTTTTTTGACATAAATGATTATAAAACACAACATAAATTAGAAACAAAGCACAATATGACAAAAAGAAAATTATTCTCATACATGGATAAAAATGCGTATAGAGTTATACATATACAGATAACTTAAAACATACTTAAAAATGCATTATATTGCTAATTTTTTAAGTTGCTAACTCTGTTAACTCATCAACGCAATGTATTAAAAGTGTCAACACGATGACATTAAAATATCAACACAATATATTAAAATGTCAATAAAATTATATATTAACATATTAATGTTGTTGTGTTGACATTTTTAATACACTACATTGATGAGTTAACAGAGTTAGCAACTTAAGAAAGTTTGCAATTGATCACATCCCCTTTTATGGTAATACTATACACGGGTAGTGATAAAATGCAAACTCATATATTGTACAAACTCCAAACTATGATCTGGACGTTAAAAAATATCAATAGATGACAAAATAGTAGCAACAGAAAATGTCAACACAATATCAACACAACATCAACCGTTGACACTGTGTTGACATTTTCTATTGCTACTATTTTATCATATATTGATATTTTCTTACGGTCTAGATCATAGTTTGGAGTTTATACAGTATTTAGAGTTTGCATTTGATCACATTTTTACTATACACCCTCTCACTTATTCTAAAAAATATGCTTTCATGTACACTTTACTGTAAAATTCTCCTACTCGTACTCCTATTACAATTCATTAACATTTGTTCTCCTAATTGAAAACAAGTTTGTGATACCTTTCCTATAATTATACAGAGTCATATTTCTTGCCGGAGATTGTGACCTCGACCCGAAAGAAAAAATTCAATTCACAGGAAATATACAGATGTTAAAACACACAAACTCAAATATATCTCTTAGTTCTATTCTATACATTAAAATACTGTTCCTGAGACTTTGATCAAAGGTTACAATTTCATCTATCTAACCATAATTTTATTTTGTTTTATAATTTTAAATATCAAGATGCACTTAAATAATACTCTCACATATTTAAATAATTTAATATTTGATTATTTACAAGATGAACAATATATGGATATATCTCAGCTTCAAGTCACAAAATAATACAATAAATAATCCTTGGTGGATTAAATAAAACTTGAATTCTGAGACCTTTGCTCAGAAGTTATTCTGGTTGGCCCTAAAGAAGTTAGGATGACCCAATAAATACATGGTTTAGAATATTACCTTGAAGAAGCCCAAGTTATATAAAATCCAACTAAATAAGTTTAATGATAAAATCAAGATATTTAGTATACAACAGGTTGACCAGAACTGAAATCAGACTAAAAAGAGTTTACATATTTTAGATGGGATGGGTGAGACAAATCGATTGTTATTACACAGGAATGCAATGCAACATGCATGCAGCCTAATTGAACTATCTAATTCATGTACAAATACAATTGTAATTACAGTTTGCTAACTTGTGCTAAACCTTCTATGTATATATATATATACCTAATCATGGAGTAGAGTATTAAAAAGTAGACACACAGAAAACCAACAAGTACTTGACTTAATGAATATAGACATGTACATCACCAGATCACAGTTCCATGGACATCAGTATCTTATCATCGTCCGAAGTTGAAGAAGAAGCCTCCTCAACCACCTGCACGGCAGAGAGATTCAAAACTAAGGTGCAAATAATAATTCTCCAACTAATTGAGTGATATAACACTATTACACCACAAATGCAAAGGCGCTTAATGAGGCGACAAAACATTACCTAATTCACAACCGTTGAAATAAATCACTTCAATAGTTGCGAAAAAAACCACATTATTTCACCATCAACGCTTGTTCTTAATCATCACTTTACAGAGATGTGTACCTCTACAAAGGCTTGTTTAATAGGTGAATACTCTAACCAAATAAGATACTACTAGTAGGCCAGTGAAGAGAAGTTTATCAATGAGAGAGGTCGAGACAGAAGACACGGAAATGTTATGTTTAGGGTTAGAAAAGGAGAGAAGAGATTAGCAGTGGTGTTAAACTTTAAAATTCATATGGGCAAGGGTAGGTATAAGTCAAAAGAAAGTATTCATTCCATAGCTAACAAAATAATACTTTCAAAATCACAATTTTAGTGCATTGGGAGAGTAGGAACTTACTTCAAAACCAATCTTTTTGTACAGATCCTGGGCGGGATTGTTATCTGCATTCACGTGAACAAAAAGCTGCTTCATCCCTGTTTCATAAACCAGGATATAGGAGAGAAGATATTCAGCTGTACACAATGTTGGACAGGGCAAATGGGATATGCTGTGTAAAAGTAAACAATAGAGAACAATGATTATTCAAATTGACAATACAAAACCTGCCGTTGTGGCTACATCAGCAGCCAAGTATAACATGTTTGAAGCAATGCCCCGGCGGCGAGCAAACTTTGCCACACAAACATTAGCGATGTAAGCATATTTACAGGTATCTAAAGGCTCTTGGACAGCCAGAACAGCAGAATGTTTCTTTGTTTTCTGCAGAGAAAAAATAAACCTTGTCTGAGGAATGGCCTTCTTATAAAGCAATCTTGCAAATACTGAAATATTGGTCCCCAGAAAATTTTAGTAACAATATTGCATGAAAATGAGAAGCAGCAATGGCATAGATACTTCATAGGTTAACAGTCCAAGGATCATTTCCACTTTCTAAAGCTAAATTACACAGATCAAAATTGCTCTGTTGAGTATAAAAAAGTGCATCAGTTGACAGATGAAAGATTGTACCCCGAGATGTGTTTCCCCTTGCCTGAATTGCTTGATGCTTAGATCCAATGTTCCCACGATACTGTTCAGGACTGTTCTTCTGACATTTTTATCTTCTTTCTTAATCTACAAATGTCAAGAAAACAAAGGAAAAAAAATAAAGAATTTAGACTTTCCAAGGTAACTGCAGTCAAGAAATACTCCAACTCTGATAATGTTTGGAGCATGCATATAATCAATTATAGGTTACACTTCATTAAACAAGATTATAGTATAGTATCCATAATTCTATGAGAACTTTTGTTGCACGGACAATCTTTTGCAAACAAGATATCCAAATACTATTTCTTTTTCATTAATTCTATATACAATACACATAATGCAGAACTTTGGAATAAATATCATCAAATAGGTCATAGAATGAATGATTGCTAAGCGTAATCAAAACTAACTGAGATTTTATTCTTTTTTTCTAAATATTAAAACATAAAGAGAATAAATGAGATTCTGGGAAAAATATATCCAAAGAAGTTATCTAAAACTGACACAAGTGCATCACAAGATCTAATAGTGTTGTTAAAATCTCTGCCTAGTTCTATGTAGGCCCTGCCAAGACACTAGGGTGTCCTTTGACACTTCCAGGTTTTTTCAGGTGCCATCCCCACCTAAGTGAGGGAGTATATGCCATTTGCAACACTATGAACTACAAAGAAAGAAAGAAGCACAATTATTAAAATAACTCATGCAATGATTCAGATGACTTACTGCAACAAAACAGAAGCAGTTCAATGACTTCCCCTCTTGTCCATGACATCTTCGCTTCAAAGCATAAAATTCCTGCCAAGTTTAGAAAATATAGTATAAATTCCTCCCAAAAAAGGAAGTAGTAGAACAAGGCTCATGAAGAAGTCATAAAGTTAAATTGCGATTAGAAGCTATCGAGTTTATCCAGTACAAATCACCATAGAATATTAACGGTTTATAGGGGAAGGTTGTTGTCTAGGCAGACTTATTGCACGGCGTCGATTGATGTTCAATAAGTTCTTATAAACAAACTCAGGAATACAACTTTACTTAGTCGGTTATCAATATAACGGCTATAGGGCCAACTAGCCATACTGAAAAGTGAAAATTAGATGCTGGTATGATATACACTGAAGTGAATTTACTGGAACTCACCTCCTCAGCATACTTTCTTTTGTAACTATCAATATGCCTGAAACATCACATAATTATGTACATCAGTTATTACACAATGAAGCCTCCAACATAGCTTAACTAGAGATTATTGACCTCATATAAGAAAAGGATTCCCAGTGGGCTTCTGCTCGGAGCCATGCTGCTGTCTGCGATTATTAGTCAGACATGGAGACAAGAATTCTGAAGTGCTTTTAGAAAAAGAAATGAATCATATTGGACATATGCATTGTGAGTTGTATTTACATGTATTTAATGGATTGAAAAAGAGAGCAAAACCAACCCAATATTCTTCGTCCAATATAGCATCACGAGCAACAAAATGACCAAATTCTCGCCTTCGGGCCCCTGTAAATTCGTGGTCAGTAAGCTGCGGACGATCAAATGAGAGCTCATGTAGCTTTGATATCTCATTCTTAGGAAGAGCCAAATTCTGTTTGCTTTTTTCTTTATTACAGTGAACTTCGAGATTCTTCCACCGATAGTGCCGAGCAGGAAGAGGTTCCCTGAAATGTTTTATGTAATCAGGGAAAAGAGCCGGATTAAAGATGACCCAAAAGGCACAAGTAAGTGTATTTTACAAAACAATTTTAAACCAACTAAATTTGATATTCAAATTTTCATTTCGACTGTTTGCAATCAAAGATCAGTTAACTTCAACAGTTCAACCATGAGTAATCTAAATTGGCTTCCAAAGAAACACAACATTCATATGAGTGACGCAGTCAACACGAACTTTAGTTTCCACTTGCAAATGGTAGCAGCCATTTGTTTATCTTCAGCAGCAGTGAGGGGATTGCTTTTGAAGAACTGGGAAACAACACTGCCATTATTACTAACAACCAACACACAGAGAAAAAAGGATCCGAACGTCATTTCTTGTAAATATGCTAGGACAAAATGGTATTCAAGGATGTTAGAAGCTCTATCCAGCTCATTTATAGAGCTATCTTAAGGACATGATATGTTGCTTGGTTTTCAGAAATCTGATATATGAATAATTTTCGATGAAGTCGTGCAGTTCCTGTAATTAATAATATTACATGTGTTTTCTCGAAAATAGGATATCATTTCCTGTGCATCGTTGTAGCTAATATCTTGATGCATCAACATTGGACCATCCAATAACCAAAATTATTAAGTCTTGAGAGTCATCAAGACCGAAAATACAAGCAATATTTATTATTGATGCAAATAGAAAGAAGCATTATTCCTTCACATCTCAACCCAACTAAGGGTCAATCAATCCTCAGATTTTCCAGGCGGCTCTATCATGAACATTTCATTGATGGACTTCAATTCATACCTAGATAGGATGCCGTAAGTACATGTACTGAACAATCAACAATTATTAGTTCCTCAAATGTTTAAGGTTATCCAAAGATCCCCTGCCTTTCTTCTAAATGGTACCATAACAAAACCCCATCATTCTTTCACTCAGGCGTGGCTCCCGAATATTTCTTATCCAATCCAATAATGACAAATTATGCAAATCACCAACTAAGCCTGAGTCAGCAAATGTCTAGCAAAAGACAGGTGCTTATGTCCAATTTTACAACATACTAACAGCAATGCATAAATGTAAAGCATTAAAGATTCATGAAAACAATTTAAGAAAAAAAACACTAGTTTCCAATATCAGTTTCTTCACTCAACTTTTCCAAAATCAGTTTTTCACTTAAACTTTTCCAATATCAGTTTCTTTCCTTATCATCATAAAGAAGTTTTTTACTTAACAATTCTCCCAAACTAATCAAAATAAAAATATATATATGGTTCAACAATCACATAGAGGTCTAAAACCAATCACAACAAATTCAACAAGCGTCAATTTATTCAGCATTTTCGATTATACTAACAAGGCAACACACACGAATGAATGAAGGAATGAGTGGATTTTCCCTCCAAAAAGAAAATTGGAAAAAAGTACCCAGTAAATATTGCGACAACAAGCAGAGGCTGGTGTTTGGTGGAGGGATGCAATCCGAAACGGGTGGAGCGGACTCTAAACTGCGGCAGGAAATTTCCGTTCAGCTCCATCATGTTGAGAAAAAGGAAAAAAGAAGACCTTTTTCGTTTGGGTTATCTGAAACGCATCATTCCATCAAATAGTCAATTGCAACAATTAGATAAATGAAATGGGAATTTGGAGGAGGATTTGAATCAGAGCAAAATTTGGAAGTAGTGTTGAGAAAGAATCCCAGAAATGGTAAGAAAACTAAGAATAGAAGGTTGGGCAGCCGGATTTGCTGTACCCAAATTGGGTCCACAGATTAAATTCAACGACTTTGCGTCAAAGCAACCAACAAAATGGCCGGCGTTTCTGTGCTAAAGTCGCATTCCTAGCCTATGCGACTCTACGCAAATTATTACAGTATTGTTATTGTTATTGTTATTGTTATTGTTCGTTTACATGTAAATAATCTGAAGCAAAGTTTAGAACTGTGTTTAAAATTTTTGACTAAACTGGAAATGCTACAAACTTGAACATGATCTATATTTCTAAAAGAAGCTATTTTGGTGAAAAATATATAGAACCTTCACTCTTCAATTGGCATCGATTCGGCCTATTTTAAGTGTCTCATTTCTTATGTGCTCTCGTCGCCTCCGTCCGAAGTGAGGGGATCATCGCAAAAACTCACCCACGCCTTGGACAGCGCAACGTTCTCCGCATCCGTCCGCTTCCTCCGTACCTGGCTTCATCAACCGGCTGCTACGACTCGCCGACCCTTTTGCCCTTCCCCTTGCCCTTCTTCTTTGGGCCGGCCCTACCCCGCCCTACTCCCCCATTTGAACGGGAGTTTCCGGAACCCCGAGAAGATCAAACCCCAACTCCTCTAAGGAGAAAGTCTCAAATTGCGTGAACTGCGTCTCCGATGGGGTCGATGTGTGCGAAGAAGCAGTCGAAAAATCAAAACTGGGGCGATAGACGTTGTCCCCCCCCCCAGCGTCCCCTGCGTCACGGGCTGCATCGCTGGTACCCCTCCCCCCCGACATCATCTGCATCCCAGGTGCCCACCCCGACATCATCTGCATACCGGGATGCTTTCCCGGTACTCCCTGCCATCCCGGCATACTAACCCCGCCTGCCATCCCGGGCATACTACCCCCGGCTGCCATCCCGGGCATCATCTGCTGCCACGGGTACATGTTGTAGTACCCCGGCATCGGACCCCATCCACCTCCCACGGGTACCGAGGGAGTTTGAGACCCTCTCGTCACTGGAGTACCTTCGTTGTTGTTATCCATTTCGCGTTGTTGCTCTTGTACAGAAATTAAGATAGAGAGAATACTCGTTAAAACAAGCGGTGCAAATGAAAATGACGTGCAAATCGCGTATATATAGTGTTTTGAAAATTAAATAATAATAAAAAAATCTGCTTGCCGATCCGGAGCCTGCAATGGCGGCCAGCGGATCGGAGAGCTCATCGGCCAGTGCTGGGAAATCGGCGTGCGCTCGCCGATTTTTTCGCAGAAATTCGGCTAGTCGGTTACAATGGTTCGGCGAGCGGACCGGCTAGCGCCGGAGATCGGCTTGCCGGTCCGCTCGCCGCCATGCTCTAACTCTTCTTCTATACAGGGTTAGATGTTCAATTGTTGCCAAGAAATAATCTGAAGTTATTCAATTTTCTATTTAAAATTCTCCATGCTTCTATTCAAACCAATCAAATTCCTTACATACATTTGTTACCCATAACCTAAGCTTCAATTTCATCTATTTTTTTTATTCACTGAAAGGTAATTTTATCATTTCTTTTGATTTAATTCAGTGATGTATATCTTTTATTATTATAGTATTAGCTTTAGTTTTTAAAGTTGGATGACGGGACACTTGAATTTGGGAACTGTCTATGTAGCTACAGTCGATTGAGAGTGGGCTGGCCCGATCATGTTTCAAGACAACAAAAAAGTCGTAACATTTTCTCTAACTTTAATAAATTAAAGTTGTGATCATAAACAGATGAATCACATTTAATGCTGCTTTTTTTATCCTTATCAAGTTCTCATATGTATTTATGAACGTATATAGCTCTTATTAATGTTATTAAGCCCAAATATTAGAGTTTTAGAGCTTGCATATTAATTTTCCAATCATTCGAAATCGCAACGCCAAAATTAATCAAGCTTGGTAGCTCATGGACTTGGTATTAACGTTACATAATTTATTTGTAAATCCAAGTGTCCAAAAGATAGTAAATAACAACACATATATATAGCAAAGAATGATAATATGAGAACTAGTCACACTTGGATTTGGGAATAATTTGCCTGCCAAAGCAAGATATTAGGCATGCTATATCCTGAGTGGCACAGCCTTGGTAGCAAGCAAGGCTCCCTATTCCTCCTCTCCTTGCTCCACAATCCACCCCACACGACATCGTGCTCCCGCCACATCCTATTAGGCATTGCCCTACTCGGGATTGGCCCTCCGCAGGCTGCAACACTCCTACCATGCATACGAGCACCATAATGAGCAATCCTACAACCGGAGGATTCGAACTCGTGACCTTCATCATATTGTTATTGATATAATATTTTCGATCGAGGAGCCTGTCACTTGATATTTATAGTGGGGAGGAGAGGAGCACCTTGATCATAATTTCAGTTTGTAGAAACTTAAACTTTCCTTGTTTTAGACTTATAGTTCATGAGAATGGTGTGAAGGGGGGTTACTTGTTTAAGGTAGTTGTTCTTTTTTCATGTGTCACCTATTTGCCTTCTCTTGTCAACAATCATGGATTATTGCTTTTGGTTAATAATATCACACAATTAATGCTCGTTAAACTCAGGGTCACAACTTATATTATTGATAACCATCATATTATTTTCCTTTATTATATATAGTGAACATATGTCGCATAATCGTCACGTCTCCTGTGCCATCCAGATTAAATTAAATATATATATAATACCAAACAAAATAATAATGTCAATATATTATTTAAACAAAAAGATCTACAAACTTTGAATGCTAATTGTTAGAACTGGTCCATCACACCCTTAAAATGACTTATAAGAAAGAGAGTCATCCACTCATTTATAGAGGAGTCAGAATCATCATTTTGTGGATGTGGGACAAGCTACGCTCCCTCAATATGTGGGCCGAAATGATCACAGACTTCCACACTTGTGACAAAGAAATCCATCATTGACATGTTCTAATACCATATTAGAAATAAGTCATTCACATTTTTCAAAAACCTTTTAAGAGAGTGAGTGACCCAATTCTATCACAGATAACTCTATCCTATTTGTGATTGAGATAATATTTGGCCTCCCATGCAATTCAAACCCAATACCAATAATGTGGTGATTCCATGGTAAATTATAATATAATTTTATCCAATCTCTATATTATAAAATAATTAAGAAGTGTGGCCAAATTCATGCACGAATAATAATTAAGAGGACATTATAGTTTTATTGATACACAATTATTTAATTACATGGGTTATGAATGGAGGAAATGATAATCAAGCAGGAAGATCTTCCTTATTGGCGATGCATGTATTAACACATTTAACGTCGACATTCCCACATTCCTCAAAGCATGTAGTTTTGCCACCGCTAACACTACATTTGGCCGCACACATCACCACTTTCTCGCTGCATTCCAGCAGGCACTTCCCCATATCGTTCCCATCCTCCGCTCCTTCCACCACTGTCGTCGCCACCAGCATCAGCACCAGCACCAGCACCAGCACCAGCATGCTCATCATCGCTCGGGCCATCTCTTAATTTTTCTTGATTTTTGATGTATTTTTGTACGGTGTTTGTGTTTGATTTGACTATGAAAAGCATGCATGTATATATATAGATTAAATTTTAGGTAGGAGTTTGCTTCTCAAAAGCCTTCTCCCACAAAATGCTACTCGCGTGAAAGTTTGTTACATAGAAATGTAACTAATTATACTTACGTTTACGTATGCTGATTAAATATAATCTCTATTTCCTACGTTGGCTCTTTTTTTTTTTTTTTTATTTTATATGAAAACGTATGTGTGTGTATCTTATATTGTTTATAATCCCAAAATTTGGATCATATTGTACTTATGGCTAGAGATTTATAATACTCACTCCGTCCACTTTAAGAGTCTTATTTGTGTTCGGCACAAATTGTCACGACTGCAGTTAGCTAAGGATAGCATAATCCGAGGAATTCGTGACTAAGGAGGGATTATAAGAAGAGAGGGTAGAATTTAGGGGAAATTAAAGCCAAAGCAGAACGAGACGCATATAATAAACTCAAATAGGGAAATACTTATAATAAAATACACTCGATCATGCAGAATCGAGTGACCGTTCATACAAGTTCCGATTATCAGAGTCAAAAGTAAAATAGACACTGCCTCTTAACCGGCACAACGGAAACAAAAGAACGCAGTCCATGTATGGAGACTTGAACTTCCGAGAGTTTTATTCATAGTTAGTTACTAGATATATACAGGGCTGAGTACAAAAGTATATACAGGGCTGAGTACAAAAGTACTCAGTGAACACATTGCCGAAAATTACACATATACATTTGAAAATATTGTCAAGTCATCATCACAGTAATACTCAGGGTTTTATTGAAAAGACCCGAGCTTACTAAAAATATTCACATTGGGCCCTTTTTCCTGTACTTAGCCATATCTGATCACATTGTGCCGTCGAGATGGTGTTCTCGCACGGTCACCTTCTCTGCCGATCATGTCAGAGGTATCCTTGTGCCGGGAAGGTGGCCACCTTCCTCGGTCACCTACTCTGCCCAACATGTCAGAGGTAGCTTGTGTACACTAGTCCGAGCGGGGACACCACCCTCACTGGGACCCGAATTCGACTTATATCATCATTCATAATTCCTTTGGCCTTAGCCAAACAGATAGGCATCATACAAAAACATTTATGGCAAGACAACATTTTTAATAGTCACAAACATGTGTTCGTGTTTTCATAAAATATCACCTCAAAATAATTTGCATTTTTATCCACATTAGTATGTAGGATAGGAAAGTTCACCTTGATCGCTTAGTTTTCTTAACTCGAATCCTTCGTTCCGATTTTACTTGCGAACATACCCTTTTGAAAAAAAATCACAATAAAAAATAGTAATTTAGTTTTAAACTAACCTAATTAAATAAGAGAGAAATCTCAAGGTTTAAACTAATCTATTATTATTATTGTTATTATTATTAATATTATTTATTATGATTATTATAATTAACATTAGTACTATTATTAGTAATATTATTATTAAGAAATTTTCAAAACTTACACTATTTATTTCTAGTCCGTTTTCTATTCCCGGCTCCGACTAAATTGATATTCCATGCGTCGCTATAAGTTTTACGTAAAACTATAACAACTCGGATCGCAACTAAATATCCCATCTTTCTTAAACAATTTATTTTAAGCCCAAAATAAATTAAATTCGAAACTGGGCCCTTCTTAATTATTTTCTGCTGCACCAAAATATTCACAAGTAGTTGGGCTCAATGTTTTTTTTGTACGGCCCAAGTAATTAAATCAGAAACCCAATTAAATGAGCCCAACTAAAAGATGCACACTTAAAAACCCTATCACTTGTCTTCCTCCCTCATTTCAGCACAATAGCCTTCCTCCCTCTCATATATCGCCGTCAGCCTCCCTCCGGTGCCGCCGTCGCGCCACCGCCACTTCCGGCGGTGGTCCTTCTTCCTCCTCCTCTCTTTTCTCCCTCGGTTTCCCCCTTCACCGCTGTCATGCAGAGGCAGCGGCTTCGCCGCCCTCCTCCCGGCAGGCCGGCCGTCTCCGGACAGCAGCGGATCGGTGCTCCCTCCCTCCGTCGGTTTTTCTCACTCTCTCTCCCTTCTCTTTTCTCCCTCGGCTATGCTCACTCCACTGTCGTCGCGGTTCACATCAGCTGCCGTCGTCGCGGTTCACGTCAGCTGCCGTCGCCAAGGGCCTTCCCCAGCCGCCGACGCCGCGGAGGCCGCTGCTTCCTCGCCGACCGCCGAGAGGTAAGTTAAGGAGATTTTATTCTATTTCCTTTTTTGTTTTATTTTCTAAGATTTGATCTGTGATTTAAAAGTTTTGGCGTTTCAAACATGTAAGTTTGTGAAGGTGATGAAATTAGTGACGAATCGGGGTGTGGGGCTGTCAACGTCGGCGACAGAAGGCTGAGCTTGCTACCGGAAGCTTCTCCGGCAGACTTCTATGTCCTTTCAAGCTAAGTTCCTAATACTCTTTGAGAATCTGCATTTTTTTTATGTTCTTGGGATGCTATAGCATCTATGTTCTTGAGGCTCTAAATTGTCTGTATGAAATACATATCAAAAGCTAAATTAGTGTTCTGTAAATTCTGGATACTAAGTTTGTATTTTGGCATAGAAATGTTCTGCCTATATGAAATATGTTATAATATGTGGAAAGAAAGTGGGGTGTTGATGTTACTCACTTTTGTTTGATTGTGAAAGAGAGTTGTTGAATTTGTCGTCTTTATGATATGCAAAAGTCTCGATGGATTGCTTTCTTCCCTTGCTCCGATTTTGTTGGTAGGATGTGGAGTAAAAGTTATGTGGGGTTTGTGGAGGAAAATTTAGGATATATGATGGTGGTGTTTTATGGTGAAAGTAATGGATTTGTGTAAATATATCTATACACAAAAGATTGCAAGTGGCGTATCTTGTAATCATTCTTTCATAGAATGATCTCCACATGTGTCATAAGGGTGACGGATGAGGAATTTTTTTTTCACACTTCATTAATGCATTATTCTTTGTTGCTAAGATTCATTAATGCAGCATTAAATGCTGCAATGAATATTGTTCCTTCTCGGATAGGCTAATATATATATATATATATATATATATATATATATATATATAAAATTTTCAATTAATTATTTGAATATTTGTTCACTTGTTCGTTTCATTTGGTGTAGGTATAATCGGTTCAAGTTCGTGGCTGCCCACGCTGAAGTACCCGATTTGCTTAGAACGTACGATGTATTAAATTTTGTTAGATGTATCTGACATTAAAATTTAAATTTTGGAATCTTATTTATTTATTTATTTATTTAAATTTATTATGTTCATATATGTGTAATATATTAACGTGTTATATTCACTTACCTAACGTCAAAACAAACAACAACGATCCATCACAGTTCGGATTTAATCGTTTAGAAGTCACTTATATAAATAATCAAGCTAATAATATAGTTTCTAATAATATTGGCTTAGAGGGTCGTTACATACTATCCCTCTTAAAAGAAATTTCATCCCGAAATTTAGGAAGTATTTAGGCAAAAAGCTCGGGATATTTTTCCCTCATTTTCTCTTCTAGCTCCCATGTTGCCTATTTCTGTCCGTGGTTTTTCCACAACACCTTCACTGTGGTAATCGACTTATTCCGAAGCTACTGTACCTTCCGATCTAGTATTTCTACCTGCTTTTCTTCGTAACTCAGGTCAGGTCCTAGAGCGATTTCTTCGTGGCGAATCACATGTTTTGGGTCGAACACGTACCTCCGAAGTTGGGAGACGTGGAATACGTTGTGTACGTTCCCAAAGTTGGGTGGCAAAGCCAAGCGATAAGCTACTGGGCCCACTTTTTCCAGAATTTCATAGGGGACAATGAATCGTGGTTTTAGCTTACCCTTGAGTCCAAATCTGGTTATTCCTTTGGAAGGGGATATTTTCAAGAAGACCTTCTCTCCAATGTTAAATTTCAATTCGGTTCGACGCTCATCGGCGTAGGATTTTCGCCGGTCTTGCGCTTCCTTGATCCGACTCCGGATTTGTCTCACGATTTCAATCATCTCTGTCACAGATTCTGGGCCTAAAACTTTTCTCTCCCCTACTTCGTCCCAATAGAGTGGAGATCGATATTTTCTTCCATATAGTGCCTCGTAAGGCGCCATGTCGATGGTGGCTTGATAACTATTATTATAGGCAAACTGTATCAGATGCAAGATGGATTCCCAGTTCTCTCCTCTATCGAGTGCGACGGCCCTCAACATATCTTCCAGGGTTTGAATTGTCCTCTCGGATTGTCCGTCGGTCTGGGGTGGAATGTGGTGCTGAAGTTTAATCTCGTACCCATTTCCCTTTGCATGCTTTGCCAAAATCTGGACTTAAACTTCGAGTCTCGGTCTGACGTGATGGACACAGGCACTCCATGCAGACGCACGATTTCCCGTACGTATAACTGTGCTAGTTTCTCAGATCCATACGTGATGGGAATAAGGATAAAATGAGCACTTTTCGTGAGTCGATCAACAATTACCCAAATGGCAGTATTTCTGCGCTTGGATCTGGGTAGGCCTGTCACAAAATCCATGGCGATGTGTTCCCATTTCCACTCGGGAATTTCCAAGGGTTGTAATTTCCCGTAAGGTCGTTGGTGCAATGCCTTGACTCGTTGGCAAGTTAAACATCTCTCGACAAACGTTGCGATGCTTCTTTTCATGCCGTCCCACCAAAATTTTCTTTTTAGATCTTGGTACATTTTTGTGCTTCCCGGATGGGCGGTATATGGAGTGTCGTGTGCCTCGATCAATATTTCGTCTCTTAGGTTCGGGTTGGCTGGTACACACAGTCTTCCTTCAAAAGTGAGGGCATTGTCCGCCTCTTCCCTATAATTGCTTTGCTCACCGGTTCACACTTTCATTCGTATTTTCTCCATAGCTTCGTCGTGTCTTTGGGCGTCAACTATTCGTTTTCTCAGGTCGGGCTGCAGCACCAAAGTTGCGATTTTAGCTTCCACCATTTCTGGTGCTTGTATTATTTCTATCCTCATCTTGGCGAATTCATGTACCAGTAATTCCTCCCGGGTGGCCAGACAAGCTAGTTGTTGAGACCTTCGACTCAGTGCGTCATCTACCACATTTGCTTTGCCAGGATGGTAGTTTATGCTGCAATCATAATCCTTCACCAGCTCGAGCCATCTCCTCTGCCGCATGTTTAGATCCTTCTATTCGAAGAAGTACTTTAAGCTCTTGTGGTCAGTGAAAATCTCACACTTAACCCCATATAGGTGGTGTCTCCAAATTTTCAGTGCATGCACTACGGGCGCTAATTCCAGATCGTGGGTGGGGTAGTTCAGTTCGTGGGGTCGGAGTTGTCTCGATGCGTAAGCTATCACCTTCCCGTTCTGCATTAGGACGCACCCGAGTCCATTTTTTGAAGCATCTGCGTAGACCACGTAATTTGTTCCTGGTTCTGGCACGACTAACACGGGGGCGGTGGTTAATTTCTCTTTTAGCAATTGGAAGCTAGCTTCACATTCAGGGGTCCACACAAACTTGATGCCCTTTTTGAGTTGTTGGGTCGGTCTGGCAATCTTTGAGAACCCTTCGATGAATCTTCTGTAGTAGCCAGCCAGTCCTAGAAAACTCCGAATTTCGTTCGGGCTGGTTGGTGATTTCCAATTTTGTACGGCCTCTACCTTCGCTGGATCTACCCAAATTCCTTCTGCCGTTACTATGTGTCCAAGAAAATTAACCTCATTGAGCCAGAATTCACACTTGCTGAATTTAGCATAGAGTCTCTCGGTCCTCAACGTTTCGAGGGTAGTTCTTAGATGCTCAGCGTGTTCCGATCTATTCTTCGATTAGATGAGGACGTCGACTATGAAGACCAGGACGAATTTGTCTAGATATGGGTGAAATATGCGATTCATCAAATCCATGAACACCGCAGGGGCATTGGTCAATCCAAAAGGCATTGCTAAAAACTCATAGTGACCGTACCTGGTGCGAAAAGCTGTCTTGGGTACATCTTCAGATCGGATCTTCAATTGGTGGTAACCGGACCTTAAGTCGATCTTAGAAAATATATTGGCCCCCTTAAGCTGGTCAAATAAATCATCTATCCTTGGCAAATGGTATTTATTTTTTAGTGTCGCCTTGTTCAGTTCTCGGTAATCTATGCACATCCTCAAGGTCCCATCCTTCTTTTTGACGAAAAGTACAGGAGCTCCCCATGGCGACACACTGGGTCTGATGAAACCCAGGTCTAAAAGTTCTTGTAGTTGTAATTTGAGTTCTCCCAGTTCCTTTGGGGCCATTCGGTACGGCACTTTTGAGATTGGCGCGGCTCCTGGTTCTAAGTCAATGGTGAATTCCAGTTGTCTGTCTGGGGGTAACCCGGGCAGCGTGTCAGGAAACATGTCTGGAAATTCACGTACAATCTCCACATCCTCAATCCTCTTTTCTTCATTATGTCCTTCACTTAAGTAGACGAGGTAGGCAGAACACCCTTTTCTCAAAAGCGCGGCTGCCTGTAGGACTGAAATTATGGATTTGCGCTTGTTCATAGTGATTCCATGGAATTCAACTTGCCCTTCTCCTGAAGTTTGGAAAGAAATTTGTCTTTCACTGCACTTGATGGTGGCGTGGTTCTTGGCCAACCATTCCATCCCTATTATAATATCAACATCTTCCATTTTCATGACCCCCAAGTTATTAGCAATAACCTTACGTTCTCCGAGCATGATTTCTAAGTTCTAGCATTTTTGTGTGATTTCTATAATTCCTCCTACTGGTGAGGACACCGTTATTCTAGGTGGTTCTGGTGTGAGTTCTAAAATGCTTACACACGAGGTTGATATGAAGGAGTGCGAGGCACCAGTATCAAACAATAGGACAATAGGTACGTTCAGTAGGGTGCCCATACCTGCCAGATTCCCATGGTTATTGCTCTGCTGGTTTCGTCCCAATGCATATGCCCTAGCTTGTGTTGAGAGGCTCGGTCGTTGTGGATGCGGGGCCTGGTGGTCCTGGGTGTCTGCCTGTAGAGCTCGCAGGTGTTGACGTGCTGGCTGGTTAGGGGTCCTCTTCCTCTCCCAAAGGGGGACGAGATGGTCCAGTCTCAAACTCTCCGCGAGCCCGACGCCTCGGTGGAGAGGGCAGAGGTGGGAGAATCAGATCGGGCTGCGGATCTGCTGGCTGCGGGATAACCGGCTCGGGCTGAAGGTCTGCTGGCTGCGGGACCCCTGGGTCTCCTACCGGGGCTAGATTGCCCGGCCACATATATGGCCCCCTCGGTGCCTGGCCATGTAGGATAAAACACGAGTGAATCTCCCCGATGAACTCGGGAAAATCACCATGAGGGTCGAATAAAGGGGCTGTAGGAAATATATAATCACGGGATCGGTCGATGGCAAAGCCTACCCAATCCGAGGGTAGAAGCCTAATAAGCCGCTGGATACCGTCATGGTGAGTCACTCCAAATGGGTGCGCTCTCTCCCAGAGCCACCTGAACTGTGCTAGAAATATCCCAAGATCTTCTCCTACCAGCATCACAAATGTGAAGTACTCAAGGAAAATGTCCTCGACTGTAGGATAAACCATATACCAGAAGGCGTGTCGTTTAGATCCTCGTATTCTCATACATAAATATGCGTATAAAACATAAAGAAGTAAACGTGATACGATGCAAATGCTCGGTCATTCCTACGAGTCGTATCCAACTATGCTATTCTTGGGTACTAGAAGCAGTCCTAAAAGTCACTTCTACGTCACATCATACATTTCACTATCATTTGGAACTACTTGTTATACCGTTTTTGGTATTGTTGCCTAGCTCAGGAAAGCGTTGGCAATTTTACGATTGTTGTTCTGTCAAGGCTATGTATAAAAAAATTCAATACACAAAGTGGTAAACCGAAAATACACACTTGCTTTCAAAATATAATTACTAACCGTTGCTTTGGTTGAGCGTGTTGGGGGTAGGTGCTGGGAGTCTCTTTCGTTATACGGAAAACCTAGCGGAACAATGGTAGGCCGAAGATTATTGAAAAAAGGACTCTCGGGTTCAGAGCATGAAAAACGGCTCTGATACCACTCTGTCACGACCGCAGTTAGCTAAGGATAGCATAATCCGATGAATTCGTGACTAAGGAGGGATTATAAGAAGCGGGGATAGAATTTAGGGGAAATTAAAGCCAAAGCAGAACGAGACGCATATAATAAATTCAAATAGGGAAATACTTATAATAAAATACACTCGATCATGCAGAATCGAGTGACCGTTCATACAAGTTCCGATTATCAGAGTCAAAAGTAAAATAGACACTGCCTCTTAACCGGCACAGCGGAAACAAAAGAACGCAGTCCATGTATGGAGACATGAACCTCCGAGAGTTTTATTCATAGTTAGTTACTAGATTGCTCTCCACAGCACTTGTCCCTCCCCTTTTCCACGACTCAACCTGCGTATTTAGAAATATATGCAGGGCTGAGTATAAAAGTACTCAGTGAACACATTACCGAAAATTACACATATACATTTGAAAATATTGTCAAGCCATCATCACAGTAATACTCGGGGTTTTATTGAAAAGACCCGAGCTTACTAAAAATATTCACATTGGGCCCTTTTTCCTGTACTTAGCCATATCTGATCACATTGTGCCGTCGAGATGGTGTTCTCGCACGGTCACCTTCTCTGCCGATCATGTCAGAGGTATCCTTGTGCCGGGAAGGTGGCCACCTTCCTCGGTCACCTACTCTGCCCAACATGTCAGAGGTAGCTTGTGTACACTAGTCTGAGCGGGGACACCACCCTCACTGGGACCCGAATTCGACTTATATCATCATTCATAATTCCTTTGGCCTTAGCCAAATAGATAGGCATCATAAGAAAGTGGGGTGTTGATGTTACTCACTTTTGTTTGATTGTGAAAGAGAGTTGTTGAATTTGTCGTCTTTATGATATGCAAAAGTCTCGATGGATTGCTTTCTTCCCTTGCTCCGATTTTGTTGGTAGGATGTGGAGTAAAAGTTATGTGGGGTTTGTGGAGGAAAATTTAGGATATATGATGGTGGTGTTTTATGGTGAAAGAAATGGATTTGTGTAAATGTATCTATACACAAAAGATTGCAAGTGGCGTATCTTGTAATTATTCTTTCAGAGAATGATCTCCATATATGTCAGAAGGGTGACAGATGATGATTTTTTTTTTCACACTTCATTAATGCATTATTCTTTGTTGCTAAGATTCATTAATGCAGCATTAATGCTGCAATGAATATTGTTCCTTCTCGGATAGGCTAATATATATATATATAGGGTAGTGATCTATGGCAAACACCCCTTAACCAAATAACTAGAGAACAAATTACAGCCACAAGATTAAGAAAATCAAGGGCTAGTATTAATAAATGTAATTTTAGAATTTAAAGGAGAAATTAGCTTCTTCTCTCATAAATTTACTCCATAATAACAAAGCGGGGGTATAATGGTCATTGACAACTAAAAATAGTTTACGTCATTGCAAATTCAATTCATTTGAAAAAAAACCGAGTTCGCATCTTCTCCTCTTCTTCTCTTCCCTCTTCCCCGGCCAACAAAGAACAATCCGACGACTCCTCATCCTCTTGCGGAAGGAAGAGGAGGTTGGTGAAGGTAGAGAGCATTTTCAACAACTGGTGGCGTAAGCTTGGGATCGAGGAGAGATCAGCAGCACAGGAGGCGTGCAGAGCGATGAAGACGTGCACCGGTCGGCTGGCGTTGCGGGTGTACTTGGCGGCGTTGATGTGGTTGATGTGCAGAGCGATGAAGACGCCACGGATTTTGATGCGCTTGCAGGAGATCTCAGGCGTTCTAGCCAAGATTATACTAGCCGCCGCATCCAAATTCGATCGACGCCGCCCTCAGCTCGAAGAAGGATGGGTTGAGAGCTAGATACCTTTTACTTTCTCTTTTATTTCCGCCCAATATTATTATTTGTTTAAGCTTTCTTTTTCTTTTCTTCAATTATTTACTCCTCTTTGTAGGATTAATTCCAATGACTCCGATCCTCCAGGAACTCCGGCCAACTTAGCAACATGGATTCCCATTTTCTATTTCTTTTTCGTTTAGTGGAAATAATAATATGAAACAAGAATATTTAATATTACCAGAATCATTTGAATTTTAACCCCATATATAATCAATCCACAGTTCTGTTAGGATCGGTTCTTGATCCCCATCCTCTGGTAAATGAATTTTTTGCAAATATTTACGATTGATCAATGAATTCCACAGCAATATTTATTTTACGGGATCTACATTTTGTTGAATTTTGCAGAAAGAAATGGCGGAAAGTAGTGGGTTCAGTGGTTTTGTTAACAAGAGTGAAGTAAAAGCATGCTAATAGTGAAGTGTTTTGTAAACAAAAGTGAAGTAAAATCAGAATAAGAGTGATGTGTATTGTAAACGAGAGTGAAGTAAAATCAGAATAAGAGTGATGTGTTTTCTAAACAAGGGTGAAGTAAAATCAGAATAAGAGTGATGTATTTTGTAAACAAGAGTGAAGTCTTATTATAAGAGTGATGGATTTTGTGAACAAGAGTGAAGTAAAATCCGAATAAGAGTGATGTGTTTTGTTAACAAGAGTTAAGTAAAATCAGAATAAGAGTGATTTGTTTTGTGAACAAGAGTGAAGTAAAATCAGAATAAGAGTGATGTGTTTTGTGAACAAGAGTGAAGTAAAATCAGAATAAGAGTGATGTGTTTAGTAAACAAGAGTAAAGTAAAATCAGAATAAGAGTGATGTGTTTTGTTAACAAGAGTTAAGTAAAATCAGAATAAGAGTGATGTGTTTAGTAAACAAGAGTGAAGTAAAATCAGAATAAGAGTGATGTGTTTTCTAAACAAGAGTGAAGTAAAATCATAATAAGAGTGATGTGTTTTGTAAACAAGAGTGAAGTAAAATCAGAATAAGAGTGATGTGTTTTGTAAACAAGAGTGAAGTAAAATCTTATTATAAGAGTGATGTGTTTTGTAAACAATAGTGAAGTAAAATCATAGCTACCAATCAGGGGAAAGTGGTGGTGAACAATGCCCTTTCAGGAACTTTCAGCCCTACCATTCAAGCCTTATGTATATTAGAATAATATGTATAAACTAATAAATTTTGGGTCGATTTCCAAAACAGATATTCAGGCTATGTAGTAAGAGCTTTCCTTCAACTTTACTGATACAACATAGTAAGGCATGTATCCACTTCATCCTGAAGCCGAAAGACTAACAATCAAATGCATAATACGAAAATAAGAAATTTCATTCTGCTATTTGCTGAAGAAGTTTCAACTCTCAACCTCTAACCATGGCTTCAGAAAACATGTCACACATAACAATAGCAATGAGTAAACTGAAATGGAATCGCCGCCATGACAGCGTCGGCGCATTCGACATTTCCAGATCCGTAGTCGCCGGTCACGCGGGAGAAATTTCCGGACGGATCTTCGGAGCAGTGCGTGCACCACCAAAATCGGAGACTACGGTGGCGGAGGTGGCGGTGGCGCAGATAGAGGAGGAAGAAGATCCGGTGAAATTGGATGAATTTCTCAATTCCAGCTTATGAATTTCATAAAGTAATTTCCGAAAATGCCCTTGGTCTATTTTACATTATTAAAATAAATAATATTTGTTCCATTTATTTGTGTGGCTGAGATTTGTTCTCTAGTTATACACTTAAAATTAGTTATATCTTGATCACTACCCTATATATGTATATATATATATGTATTAATTTTTTTTCAATTAATTATTTGAGTATTTGTTCACTTGTTCGTTTCATTTGGTGTAGGTATAATCGGTTCAAGTTCGTGGCTGCCCACGCTGAAGTACCCGATTTGCTTAGAACATACGATGTATTAAATTTTGTTAGATATATCTGACATTAAAATTTAAATTTTGGAATCTTATTTATTTATTTATTTAAATTTATTATGTTCATATATGTGTAATATATTTACGTGTTATATTCACTTACCTAACGTCAAAACAAACAACAACGACGATCCATCGCAGTTCGGATTTAATCGTTTAAAATTCACTTATATAAATAATCAAGCTAATAATATAGTTTCTAATAATATTGGATTAGCGGGTCGTTACACAAATTTAAGAAATGTAAATCAAAGTTGGTGAAAAAATATAGTGGAATATGGTTCTACGTTTAATATTAATTTTATAAAAAATTGTGAGTGCCAAACTATTAGTGGAATGTGGGGTGGTCTATTAGAGCATCTTTAAGGGGATAGGTAAATGGAGAGGTAAACTAATATGACTACGATATTTACCTTTTTTCATGAAAAATCATTCTCCAAGGGGAGAGGTATTTGAGAAGGTATATATTACACTTTATGTTTTTTAATGCAGTGTGTATGATTATTTTATTTAAAAGAATTAATTTACCTTTTTATATATTTTTTTCCTTTGAAATATGTTACTTTTTAGAAGGGTATATTTCACTTTTTAAGATAATAAATATATGATATACCTTTTCCATATACGTATACCTTCCCTCCTTGGAGATGCTCTTACCATTTAAGAAATATTCAAATCAGAACTCTTAAAGTGGGACACCCAAAAATGGTAAACCTGGACTCCTAAAATGGGACAGAGGGAGTAATCTGTTTTGCCGCAGGCATAATAGCTAGGTATCAACCAGACTCAAGACATACACATTGGACTAGACGTCACCACGGTTCGGGAACCGGCGGTTCACGGTTCGGAACCGCCGGTTCCAGTTTAAAAAATAAGTGAACCTGGCCAAGGTTCGGCGGTTTCGGTTCTTGAACCGTGAACCGCCGGAACCGCCGTTGCATGTCCGGTTCCGGGCCGGTTCGGCGGTTCAAATTTTTTTTAAACATTGTGAATTTTTAATTCAAGTAAAAAATGTAAATATATTTGTATAAATAAAATTAGAATAAAGCGATATACAAATGCAATTTTATTGATACAAATTACAACTTTAAAATTGCAAATTACAACTTTAAAATTACAAATTACAACTAAAAATTTACAAATTACAACTTTAAAACTACAAATTACAACTTAAAATTTACAAATTACAACTTAAAAATTATAAATTGCAAAAGACTTAAGTCTTGATTACAATTTACAAATTACATATTCGAAACAATGGGGGAAAAAAATAAAGGAAAAGGACTTGAGTTCAACTTAAATTTAAAATTTAAGTTGAGATGTCTACGTATCCTCAATGCTCAATTGCATTTTGGAATCAAAGTCCACGTAGTTCTCTTACCTTGCTTACCTATTTGGCTTGATCGTAGGAATTGGCGGCGCGCCTACTCTTCTTCGTCGGGGAAGTAGTCTTGGTCGGGTTGTACTACTTGATTGTTCCAATCCGGTTCTTGGTCTCTAATTTCGGCGGAGCACCAATCATCAAGTAACATGGTGGCTTCCATGTTTTGCCCGGTGAGTCTACTTCTTATGTAGTCCAAGACGTTGCCTCCAACACTAAAGGCGGACTCGACGGCGACAGTGGAAGCCGGAACCGAAAAGATCTCCTTGGCCATTGATGCAAGGATGGGAAAATCTTTCTTGTGTGATCCCCACCAATCTAGGACGTCGATTTGTTGGGGAACGGGACCTCTTTCTTCCTCATTGAATGAAAAGTGTGAGTCAAAATATAAGTCTAACTCACTTGTCGAATTTTCCGTCCTTCCTCCGCTGCTGAAGCCGTATAGGTCCGCCAATTGGGATTGGGTGTCGGGGTCATCAACTTGGAAGAAGCCAAAGTTATGTGTTTGACGGAGGGGTCTAGGTCTCACTTGGTGGGTACGGTTGTACTTGGCTTCGTAATCGTGAAAGAGAGCCCGCAAGTCGAACTCAAAACTTCTTTGGAGGCTTGGGAGGTGGGGGAGGTCTATTTGGAATGTTTGGGCTAGGTTTATGTAGTTGTCGTCCTCGTCAGTTTACAAAGCTCGGAGTGGTTCAAGATCAATAGAAGCCAAATTGTTGTAATAAAATTCTAAAATTTTGAAAGTACCAACTAGTTTCCACATTGGATCCAAAACTTTGGCAAGCAAAAAAACCGTGGGGATCTCGTTGAAATACTTGAGCCATTTTTCAACCATGTAATATAAAACACACATTAACTCAATATTGTTTGTGGAATTTTCATTGCAGTTTTAAAACCAAGTGATATGATCATGCAATGTTCTAAAACATGAACGGATGTGCAATAATACACACCCGATAACTCAATAGTGGCATTTCGAAAACCTTTGAATAACTTAAACAAGCTCATGCATTGATCCCAACAAGAAGATGTTAGATATAAATCATCAACAGGGTAAGTTCTATAAAAATCAACTAAATATTCTATATGCTCCAATGTAGAATGCAACATATCATATGTAGAGTTCCATCTAGTAGACACGTCTAAAGTAAAAGTTGTGTACCTTATTTTCTTCGTGTGGCAATACTTCTTCCACGCCTTGCCAATTTGAGGCTTCCAGTGTATCAAGGATACAGCTGTAGTAATAGGTTGAATATGTCTTTGCCATAAAGACAAAACATCTTGTACACATAAGTTTAAAATATGACAAATACATCGTTGGTGAAAATACTTACCACTTATCGCCGGGGAGCAAGCCGCAATTAAATCGGATATACTTGCGGTGTTAGCGGTTGCGTTATCAATACCAACCGAAAATATCTTGTTGCATAACTCATACTCATTCAAAACTTGAATAATTAAAAATGCAATTGCTTGTGCGGTGTGTGGGGAAGGAAATTGTCTAAAACCAATTAAACGTTTATTTAAAGACCAACTATTGTCTATAAAATGACATGAAATTCCCATGTAAGAATTTCGTTGGAAAGAATCCGTCCACACATCGGAGCAAATATTAACTTTGTGCCCCAAGGTGGATAGAACTGACGATTGTTAGATATTTGAGCAGTAGAGGGGCGAATTCTCTTTGTAGCAACATTAAAAGCGGCTTGCATAGTAACTTATTTTTTGTCATTAAAAAAATTGAACGGCAAATGTTTCATTGCCGCCCATCTTACCATAGCATCGGTAACATTTTTCGGATCATATTTAAATAGCGGCGTACTTGTTTGAGACGATGAGCCGGCGGGGAAGTTTATTTGGCTTTGGGACTTAGTATGCCCATATTCCACGGGGTGTTTTGACTTCAAATGGCGATGGAGAGTACCATATCCCCCACCGATAACAAATGGAGAGACTTTATCGGAATAGTTGCAATATGCCTTGAACTCACTTGTCTCAACGGTAGTGGTCGGATCATTAGGATTTGAAATTACCACCGGGACCTTCTTGAAATGTTTGGTAAAAATCTCGAATTTCAACTTGGGAGGCATCTTTTTCTTTTGTCGTCCTGTGGGAGGAGGAGCATCGGCCTCCTCCTCATCATTGTCGCCAACTTGGCTGGTGCTAGAAGGGGGAATTGATGCGATCCATCATCGCCTTCGTCCGACGATAGATTCACATCGTACTCGAAACGCGAAGCTGAATGTGAATGTCCCCCTTGTTGGTCATCGTCGGCGAGGGCAAGTAACAAGGCCGCATTTCGATCTTCTTCCTCCTACGAAAATTATACAACTAAGTAAAAATACTAACACAAAAATAAAACACATAGACATATAGATGTTGAAAAATGAAATTATGAATTTAATAAAAATGAATTAACAAAAAATTAAAACATATTATAACTTACTTGAGCTCGAAGAGCGGCTAGCCTTCCCACCTCCTCCGCAACTTGTGCTCTAGAAGGGGCATGTCGACGATGAGTATCACTTTGATCTTGGGCAATTCCCTTGCCCCCGATCACCACACGACGAGATGAAGACATGATATAAATATTTATGGAAATTGAAAGTGGAGAATAGAGAGTAGTGTGATTGTGTGAAGATGATAACGTGAACAACGTGAGTAAATTATGAGCGCAAATAACGTAAACAACTTGAGAGAATGAAGATGGAGAATAGAGAAATTGAGATTGAGAGAGAAATTCTTATTAACACAAGAATGGGGTGAGTAGAAATGAAGAGGAGGGTGGTATTTATAGGGAAAAATCGAGATTAAAAAAAATTTAATTTTTGAAAAAAACGGCCGAACCGACAGTTTACCGCCGGAACCGCCGATTTTCGGTGGAAACCGGCGGTTTTTCGTCAATTTCAAATTTTAAAATTTTAAAAACAACGCTGGAACCGCCGGTTTACCGCCGAAACCGCCGGTTTTCGGTCGAAACCGGCAGTTTTCATCAACGGTTTCTGCCCAAACCGGCGGGAGCGGTTTCTGAAAAGGCTAGGATGTAGGCCTGAAAAGGTGTCGGGAGTTGTCGGGAACCGCCGAACCGGCGGTTCCGGCGAGACCGGCGGTTCGGAATCGCCGGTTACGGTTCTTCAAAATTCGCAAACCTGAACCAGCCCGTCGGAACCGGCGGTTCCGGTCCCGGTTCGAACCGCCGCCGACGGTTCCGGTTCGGAACCACCGGTGACGGTTCTGGGCCGGTTCGGTTCGGTCTGGAGACCTCTATATTGGACTGTAGTATTAAATACTCCCTCCGTCTCAAGGAAGATGACCCCTTCCTTGGGCGGCATGGGATTTTATGCAATTTTATTTTGTGTGTTAAGAGTAAAGTAATGGAGTGGGAATAAAGTAGAGATAAAGAGATTTTCAAATTTAGTAATAGGTCATCTTGGTTGAGACGAACAAAAAAGAAAAGTGGATCATCTTTAGTGGGACGGAGGGGTATATACTCAAGTACTCCACTTAAAAAGGATTAAGGAGTATAGACTAGCTTACTATGCAGATGCGATGTATCTATTCGACTATACCTGATGCGCTATTTATTATAGCATCTCCAATGCACGGATGTCACATTCGGACATCCACTAGGACTTCCCAAAAACACCTCCTGCCACGTCACTAGGACTTCTCATCTCACTGCCACGTCACTAGGACATCCCCTTCACAATTCGCCCTTCCCATCGCCCTTCCCACTAGGACTTCCCGCAATAAAAAAAAATCACAGTTATTTATAAACGTAACGGAATTATAATTTTGACACGGAATACGGGAAAATTGCGAATGCTTCATTAAAAAAAATTACATAAAAAAAGAAAAAAAGTTACATAATAAAAAAGAAAAAAAATTACATAATAAAAATAACATAATACGGGAAAATTTAGACTCGGCTCACTCCGCGTTGTCCAAGTGGTGCGAATGAAATGAAGTTCAACGAGCCGTATATATAGAGTTTAAAATAAAAATTAAATACCGGACGTCCGACCCACGCCACAATGGCGGACGTCCGCCCGCCCGTCGCCCGCACGTCCGAGGACATCCGACGTCCTTACGGGACGCCCGTATCCGACTTGCCACGCCACAATGGCGGACGTCCCGGTCGCCCGTCGCGGATGTCCGACCGAACGTCCGCCATTGGAGATGCTCTTAGCGCTAGATTTATTCAAGTTTAGCTAATGATAAACACTACTATTAAATCATGAGAAATAAAAGTTTAAATATCAAGTATTGCAACTGAAGGTCATGTACAATCTGGACAGAAGGAAAATTTGGATTGGGTTTTTAATCCGAGATAATTAAAAAGCAATTAAAAAATAAAGCAGAATAACTTGAGAATAAATCATGCAAATGAGGGAATCTCATTGAATCTTATTGATTTCACATCTCCGCTTCAAATTTCAATTAATTACTACTCTGGTATCTTGTGACGACTACGTGAATTACTAAGATTATCGATCACTGATGCATTCTAAATTCACTCTCAAATAATTAATCTAGATTGTTGATTATTCTCCAGGGCATGATAAATAATTATACTAACTCCAAATAGATGTGAAGATATGATGCATCATCACAAATTACTCTCAAACCTTTGTCTTCTTGATTTACCCTTATCTATCCTGTGTAGTGTACTACTCTCCAGTGTGATTAGTCTACAATACAAAAGAAAAGAGTGACTGTTTGATCCATTATATTTCCAATCATTATGTTTTGTCAAATTATTTTTAGTTTTTGTAGCTCTCAACCGACATCGTTCATGAGTTAATGTGTAGAGATATTTAACAATATCATGGACTCCAAATATATATAGTTACTACAATTAGTAGAAAAATGTGCACGTAGAAGTTGACAAGGCCATTAATAACATCTCCTCTCAAAACAAAACATACTAAAGCATAACATAAGTTAATTCATCCATTAATGTCAAGACCACAACTCCCTAGTGATAGTGAGCGTAACTATAACGTGACCAAAATAGTCTCAAATGAAAAGGATCAACATAATGGATAAGTCAAACTCAAAACGTTAATTCTGAAGGCAAAGATAGTGCGTAGTCAGAATAAATTCAGAGTATAATAATTGGGTTCATAATTCCTAGTAATTGCAGCAGAAGAGTCCAAGACAAAATAGCATGTATGAAGACATACTACTTTGGGCTACCTATTGCTACTTATTAATAATCATTACCCAACACCTTCGCCTCCTCGTACACGCTCAACCTGCACGTTAAAAAAAACATGCAGGGCTGAGTACTTGATATACTCAGTGGACATAGTGCCAAAATATAAGTTCCTTTTTATTTGTCATAGTTGAGTGAACACGAGGTTTTTCATTTTAAAAGACCCGAGTCACTAAATCCCTTTCATTTCATAAAATTGATTGCACAATCACATAAACATAGATACTATATTTGAACGTGTGTGAACCGGGAATGTGACCACATTCCACGACGGTCACTGGATTGGCCAATTCGAAAGCTAGCTCCCGATCCCCATATGTGTACACTAATCCAAGTAGGGTTTGCGGCCATACGAGGACCCGAATTCGATTTAACATGATTGACATAGCCAAGCGGATAGGTAATCGTAAAAGCAAAACATGGCATGGCAAACATGTTTAGAAAAGATTCACATTTTCATACTAAAATCACGTTTTGAAAAGAATGCCCACCTCTGAGCTTAATTCCTTAATTAAAAGTTCCTTGACTTGGTCTTACTTGACGTGCGAAGACGTCCCTTTAGGAATAAATAATACTTAATTAGACTTTAAGAAGTCAAGAAAACTTAATCGTAAATGCATCCTAAGTGCGTGCTCTTTTTATTTAAAAAAATTCTAGGATCCTTGAACATTAATTAAATCAGGTGATTTAATTTACGTTGAGGTTTAAGAAAATAAATTCCATTAACTTTAGGAGTATTATTTTCCCATGTATCTGTTTCGAGATTAAATTATCATCTCGGGATTTAAGTAACCAACCCCCCCCCCCCCCCCCCCCCCACCACCCCCAATGAAATAAATTACTTGGTCGTTTAACATTGACGAGATCAAGATTTAATCGGGAACTAAACCACAGGCCTTACCATTTTAATAATTCCAGCTCATTTCTCTTTTTAATTAGTCTAGGCCCAAGCCTCTAATTTATTACCCTTTTTTTATCAAAGCCCAAACTAAAACTTCAACAAGTGGCCCAACTAAAATAAAATAAAGTTGGGCAGCCCCAAATTATACTCCATCCGTCGGACTCCCTTTCTCCCTCACTTCTATTTTCATTTTCTTACTTCAACAATATACATCCCCAATTTCACATCTTAAATCTCAAATCTGAAAATCCAAGGAAGTTGACGATGGAGAGGCAGCGCCTCCCTTCTTCTCTCTCGATTCACCGCCGCCCTAAATCGGAGAGGACACAGCGGCGCGGCACCTCGTCCTTCGCCGTCCGCCGATCGCTGCTCCGGTCGGCGCCCCTCTTGCGCCGCTCAGTCCGTTCCCCTTCCTCTCTTCTCTCTCTCTTCGCCTTATTCTCACCGCCACCGTCGGTGCCACTCGCCGGGTTATGAGCTCGATTTATCGGCTACTACACAGCACTGCCGCCAGCCGCCAGCTCTGGACCGGCGACGAGCCGGTGTCGCCGTTGTCGCGCGTCTGGCTCCGCTGCCCTCCTGCGCCCAGCCGCCGCTGAACGTGCTCAGCGAGGCAGCTCCGCCCCTCGACTGCGACGGCCTCCTTCTAAAGCTATGTTTTTCTTATCCTAACCTCCCTTCACTTACTTCGATTTCTATTAAGTGTGAGACAGATTCTGGTCTTAAACATAAGTTCATAGTTGAGATAAATTGTGAAAATCTGCTGGGCGAGAAAAGGCCTAAGCTTGTTGTTTGTGCTTACTGTGGTGTGCATTAGAAGTGAAATAAAACTTTAGATTCCCTAAGAGCATCTCCAATAGCACTGGACGTCAAATAGCCTTCACACTGCCACATCATCAGCACTACAATTCTCCTGCCACATCAGCTTGCCACATCAACTGGACATCAAATAGCCCTCACATAGCCTTCACACTACCTATCCACATCACTAATAACAATTATATAATTTAATTTACACTTGTATCAACATACGGAATTTAATTTACGAGACAAATACGGAAAATTCGAATAATAATATTAAAATTTAAAAAGTACATTACTTTTAAAAAAAAGTACAATAATATAAAAAAAGTACAAAAATTAAAAAGTACATTAATTTAAAAAAGTAAAACAAAATCACCCATCACCGCCGTCCTCGTCTCCGTCGTCGCCCAGCGCTTCTTCACCGTCGTCGCCGCCGCCTCCGTCGCCACCTACGCCGCGGCTATTCCCGCCGGTGTCCCTCCTCATCGCCTCCAATTCTTCACGCTGGCTCTGGAGCAATACACCAAGAAAATCCTTTACCTCGGGGTCCACCGCCGCTTGGAAGTCGGCTAAGGTCTTCACCATTTGAGCGCGCGTTTGTTGGCGCGCGAAGAATTTGAGCTCCTCGGTAGACCTGCCGAGGGGGGATGCCGAATGGACGTCCTGGGAACTCGGGGTGCCCCCCCCGCAACCTGCTGCGCCCGCCTTTGCCCAACCGGGCGAGGTCGGCGACCGAACGACCGAGGAGTCGGGACCTCCTGGGCCGTCTCAGGGAGGTCTGACGAACCATCGCTGTTGCCGCTATAATCTCCGGTATAGTTCAGTCTCTGCCTCTTCGGCCAGCCAGCGTCGACGCCTGCCCATAATTTCTCTGACTCGTTGAGCACAACGTAGCAGTTCCAGTAGGTGAACTCATAGTACTTCTTATCCGGATCGGGGTAGGCTCTCTCCGCAATCCTCCTGCAGTCTTCCTCTGTTTGGCCACTGGTCTGCATGCGGAGGGCGTTGGCGTACAAACCCGAAAATCGAGAGACGCCAGCCCTGATTCGGTCCCAGCACTTCCGGACCTCCTCCCCGGTGCACGGTCTCCCTTCAGGGCAAAATGCCCTGTAGGCTGCGGCTATCTTGGCCCACAAGTTGACGATCCTCTGGTTGTTCGAAACCAGAGGATGAACCAGAGGATCGTCGCAGACACTCACCCACGCCTTGGCAACCGCAACGTTCTCCCCGTGTGTCCACTTCCTCCGGCCCCGGTGGCATCATCTGCTGCGCCGGTGACTGCATGCCGGGTGCCCACCCCGGCATCATCTGCATAAGGGGCTGCATGCCGGGTGCCCACCCCGGAATCATATGCTGCCACGGGTACATGTTGTAGTACCCGCTCATCGGAGGCCAACCACCTCCCCCAGGAGCCGGGGAAGTATGGGACCCTGCCCCGGGAGTCGGGGGCGTCTGAGACCCTACACCGGGAGGCGGGGGAGTCTGAGACCACCCCCCGGGATTAACTGGAGTACCTTCGTAGTTGTTCTCCATTGCTCGTTATTGATCTTGTACAGAAAGTAAGGTAGAGAGAGAGTACTCGTTAAAACAAGTGGTGCGAATGAAAATGAGGTTCAACGCGCGTATATATAGTGTTTTCGAAAAACAAAAAAAAAAATTAAATCCGACGCCGGTTTGGCGCCGATCCGGGACGCACAATGGCGCCCGTGAGGATCGGCGTCGGAACCGGCGTCAGCGCGGGAATCGGCATGGCGACGCCGATTTTGACGCCGATTCCGCTCATGCCGGTTCCAATGGTTCGGCGTCAAACCGGCGTTGGCGAAAAATCGGCGTCGCGGTGGTGACGCCGGTTATTGGAGATGCTCTAAGCATGTTGTTTCAAACGAGGCAGAGGGTGTACAAGTTTTACTGTTTCTGCCACTTACTTATCATGCTTTGATTATGAAGTGGTGGTGGTCTAAGACATGCTTGAGGTTTGTTTACTACATGCTAGCATGAAATTTTGGTTGGGAGGAAGGTGGAGGTGAAATACCTCTAAGCATGTTGTTTCAAACGAGGCAGAGGGTGTACAAGTTTTACTGTTTCTGCCACTTACTTATCATGCTTTGATTATGAAGTGGTTGTGGTCTAAGACATGCTTGAGGTTTGTTTACTACATGCTAGCATGAAATTTTGGTTGGGAGGAAGGTGGAGGTGAAATACCTCTTGGAGCAGTTACTGACTTGGTATTTGTTGTTAGAAAACAAAGTTTGCCCTCCTCCTTTAGAGTTCCTATGGGATGCAGGGCTGCCTGCAAGAAACTCCCTGTCGTGAAGGACCTCACTCACCCACTACACTTTCAAGCTTGGTATATGGTTGGAACTTTTTGAAAATGAGGGAGGGGGTTCATAGTGGTGTGGAGGGGTTTATATAGGCAGAGTGTAGTGTCCTTAGGAGTTTTAAATGACTGTTGCTGCAAATTTTGTAGACTTTGGAGAGAGATAAACTGCTACGCGGGCTTGCAGCTCTCGGCCCAACGGGCTGCTTCGGACACGGCCGTGAAGGTGTGGCTTGGACTCGAAAAGAGAGAAGGGCCCAAAATGCATACTTTGCTTTCTTAACTCTCATCCCATCGACTCATGTGTAGTATATATGTATTTTTTTTCTTATTTACTGGGTGGCAGCTTGTTATGTAAAAAATATATATATTCGGACACCTTGTTCGGAAAGGATATCTTCGCATTTCGCCACATGCGTTATAAAATCATAACCGTTCATTTGCCTATTTTCGTTCGTTTGATTATTCCTTGCATTTTTTTTGTTTTGTCAATATTAAGCATTTACGGACGGTAATAATTTTCATTTCAAAACACAAGTCGAGGGAGCTAGGATTTACTAGTTCGACAATTTTATTCACGCAAGGTAATAAAAGGGGCGGGTATTACATTTAATAACATCTCCTCTCAAATCAAAACATAAATTAACTCATTCATCTCAACGAGTCCCATTTCTCATGAGCATTTTCCCCGTCAAACCACACGCGATTGCCTCGTTCGGAATCCCTCTCACACGCTCCACCCCTTCCGCGAACACCACCCCCATCCCCAAATGCAAATGCGGCTCAATATGGCAATGAAACGCCCAAACCCCAGGATTATCCGCCACGAACCTCACCGCCGTCCACCCGTAAGGAAAAATCACCGCCGTGTTCCTATACGGCGGGTCTCTCAGATTGAACCCTGCCGCGTCCCCTTCCTTAAACTCCCCCTCCCCGTACCCCACCACCCAGAAATCATGCCCGTGCAGATGCCACGGATGAATCTCGCTCACATTGTCCTTGAGCGCATTCGCATTCTGCAGCACCACATCCACCGTCGAGTTAAACTCGAGCACGTACACGCCGCTTCCGTACGTCGAGTTAGGGTTTGGGGCCGGCCGCATCACGTTGTACCCCGGTGGGGCCCGGTCGGGGGGGCTTTTGGCGTCGAAGGCGTTGGTTATGTTGTATTTTATGGAGCCTAGGTAGGGGGTGGTGGGGAGGGTTAAAGAGATGTTGTTGATGGACCATTTGGTGTAGCCGTTGATGTAGGTTTGGGTGTTTAGAAGGATGAGGCGGCGGTGGGGGGTTTTTGGGGGTGTGGGGGAGCCCGGGAGGGAGAGGATTTGGTGGGAGAAGGCTTTGCTGGAGGGGTAGTCGTCCCAGCGGGGGGAGGTGGGAGGGGGGGAGGTGGGGAGGTGGGAGGGGGAGGTGGGGAGGTAGTTGAGGATGGCGAGGGCGGGGGGCGTGTGGGGCTCACGGCCGCGGACGGTGGCCGAGAGCCAGTAGTTGTGGGAGGGGGATTGGTCGGTTCGGAAGAGGACGGAGTAGCTGTCGCCGGAGTAGACATCGATGTTGTCCGCGGTGAATGGCTTCACGTAGTTGCCGTCCGCTTCCACCACCCTCATCTTGTGATTCTGTACGTTTACATTTAAAATACTAATTATATTTAATTAAATTAAAAAAAATAATCATAAATTTACAATTTAAAAAGAAAAGTGAGGGGGAGGGACTAGGGAGTAATACTTCTTATGCGAAAATTTAAAAGCTATATATTGTAAATGAAAATTTGAGTTAAACATTGTGTCATGATGAGTTAGGCGTGCTATAAGGAAAAAAAGTGAGGTATGCATTGAAACGAAATGACACGTGTTAATCTGTGTCCAAACATATGAGTTCAAATTTAAAAGATTTGGAAGCGGAATTGACCAGCACTTTAGTTAGGCCCACTTGGTTTTATTTAGAGCCATGTCTGATGTCACACTCAGGAAATATTATTCCAAGATATGAAAACAACTTCAAATCTTTATTTACAAACCCCATTTTGCTACCCTCTGTTGTAATATCTGATCGAAAGTGGAAAGACATGCTAAAAAAGTAAAATGAATTCAAGCCTATCCTTTTGTTTTACCAAGAATGTTATGCATAACACATTTTTGCAATATTTCAGATGCAGAGAGATAAATACTAATTTTTTGGTGAAAGCAATATTTTAGTAGTATTTCTTTCCCATGACAACTTTTCCTTTTTCCCCATACTGGAAATTGGATGGGATCGAGAGTTAATTTTAGAAAATTTTAAAAATTAGTAGAAGCGTATGTTAGTAACGTTACCCCAATAGCCAAGTTGAGTGAAGCCAGTGCAGTGGAGCTGGCTATCCTGAGCCGGTAGGTCTTGTTGGGGTGGACTTTAAGGATATAAGGCGCGTACTGTTCATTGCCGCTTAACTTGCACGGCGCTACGGTGGAGTTGCTAAAATGCGCCGCTAATGAGCAATTGAACTGCCCTCTCCCATTGATCAACAATGTCTGCAAACGGCACCATGATTAATTAAAAAATAACATTGAAAAATATATGAAATGATTAAGTATTACAATTACCCTTTACCCAGACGTGAAACATTTTTCAAGAATGAGATGAGATATTACTCCCTCCGTCCCAAAAAGATTGTCCCGTTTCCTTTTTCACACTCATTTTGCAAATAAATAGTTAAAGTATAGAGAGTAAAGTAAAAGAGAGAATAATGTAAAGAATTGTCTTACCTACATTATTCTTTCTCTTATTTTACTCTCTTTCAACTTTACCTATTTATTATTATTTTTACAAAACGAGTGCAAAAAATGAATAAAGACGATCTTTCTGGGACGGAAGGAGTATGAATTAATAACTAATAATTTGAAATTATATTAACAAGTAGCCACACATATCGGCACAAACATATTCCACTTTTTCTGCCAAAATCTGTAAAATACTCATACCTTGAACTTGGCATTTTATGTAGTTTATTTATCAATTGGTCGGCTGTCAACATTTTTTTTGAGACAGAGAGAGAAACATTAATAATTGAGTATTATCAACTACTACTAATTAATAATTAAAAATTATATTAAAGCTATAAATAAATGAAATAAAAGAAAGAAAATAAAAATGGTAAGTCGAGCACCGAAAAATGAATAGAAGTTCTGTAAGTAGTAATTATGAGTACATTTGTTGAAAAAATTATATGATATGATAATTTTTTTACTTGAAAAACTGTGACTACAGAGAGAAAGAAAAGAAAAAAGGTGTATATATGAGTGTGTAAACATAGTGATTTAGTGGTTAATGTTTGAGTCTATAGTCTTTAAATTTATGTTCACTTCTGAAAAATAAAAGATAGAAATACAGTCGCCCACAGTATAAATAAAGGCAGTATGGAGTTTTCTAAGTTGCTTTTCTTTTATGTCAAAGAAAAATTGCTCCATAAAGCCATGCAAATGCAATGCACTTTCTTAAAGTCTATACATTATTTGGAGACTCTGAAGTCTGAAGCAAAAAAACAAAGTATTGTAAAAGGCAATAATATTTTCTCCGAGTAGAATCCACCTCTTTTATTCCTATTTCATTAAATAAACTTTGGTAGCTTCTTTTACTTATTCATTCAAGTAAAGAAAATAGGTGTGAAACTATGCAGCAAAATCACTAAACAAGAAAAGAAGTAAAATATCCTAATTAATAAACCAATTACAATCTCATAGTAATAAAGTGTAAGAATAAGAAGAAAGTTACCTGTGGCTCACCAATCCAACGCATGGGTTTGGAGGAGAGATCAACCTCTTGTTCACGAGATCCCTTATGCCACCAATCACTCAGCAGAATACTCAACTCTCCATCATACTCAAACTTCTCCTTCTCCCCTTCTCCCACGTCCACGATCAACGACCCGTAAAGCCCGGCCGACCGTTGCATACCGTAGTGCCCATGGTAAAAGTATGTCCCCGCCTGCACCCGATCATCTTACATTTTTTTTAATTCTATAAATGGAAATCAAAGAAAATAAAAAAGTTTCTACTCCTGCAAAAAGTGGTATTCATGTTGTGGACCACTGCCAACCACTCAACTCGTTCTGTCTCATTGAGTGTTGTTTAGTAGTATGTGTCAAATTTTAAAATCTCGTTAGTTATTCCCACTATTAATTACTTTAATTTGATTCATGTTACAAAATTGCTATACTAATTACTATACGTACCCGGTCGACTTTAAACCTATAGACAAATGCCTCTCCCGGATTAATGGCACACTGCGATATCGAGGCTGTCCCGTCGGCCCATGGCGTCCCAATCTGGCAAACAGAACAACTCATCTCAAAAGACTAATATATTTAGGAATGTAAATAAATGCAAATTGAAATGAGTAGTTGAACATGTAACCTGTCTGATTCCGTGCCAATGGATGACAACGCCCTCGGTGTGAAGCTTGTTGGTGAGGTGGAGGTGAAGGGTGTCTCCGGCCCGGGCACGTATAGTGGGGCCGGGGAACTGGCCGTTGATGGCGATGACCACACCTTCTTGGTCATCTGGAGACCAGTGCATGTATTCCACCTCCCATTTCAAATGTCGGACTTTAGCCGCCGTTGCTGAGCTTAATATTATCACCAAATGAAAACCAGCAACGAATCAAAAAACACACCCATCTTTTGGGAAGATTATAGTGCAGCACTTGCAATAGTGGAAGATTATAAGTCAGTCACATATATATTGAAGAGTGAGAGACAGAGAGAAAGGGGATGTAGAAATTAGACAAGTATATATTCAGTGATAGTGCGTGGTGTAGCTGGGTCATAATATTCTTCTGAATGTGTTTACACACCTTTATAAAAGTGTGGACGTAATATCATGAAATTTCTTCATCATGACGAAGATATTTTATTTCTGTTTTTTTTTTAATATATTTTTCTTGGGAAATATGAAGTGTTATTGTAATTAGAGATGCCCACCGGTTCCGGTTCCGGCGGTTAACCGGCGAACCGGAACCGTGGCAATTTTTCCGAACCGGAACCGTCGCAATTCGGGTCGCGGTCCGGTTCAGGTTCATGATTTTTCGAACCGGAACCGTCATCGAACCGGCGGTTCGGGACGGTTCGGAACCGCCGGTTAACCGGTGGAACCGCCGGTTCGGGCGCGTAAATCAAGGCGTCAGAGATGGGGCTGACGGCGGCAGCTTTTCAGCGGCAAAACCGGCCGGTTCCGGCGGTTTTTTGGACCGGAAACCGGCGGTTAACCGTGAAAACCGGCGGTTCCGGTGGTTTTCCGCCAAAACCGCCGGTTTTTCCGGCAGTTCCGGTTCGGAACCGGCGGTTTCGCGGTTCGGTTGTATTTTTTTTTTTATTTGAAATTTGGATTTATACAACAAATTGGAACAAGACAATGTATAATTCAAATAGAAATACGGCGAATAAGGAAGAAATGATATCTATTTTATTGAGTTTGAGTTGTAAGTTGTAACGGACAACGATACATTACAATTTACAATATGTATACAAGTATACAACATACAATAATGTAATATAAATTTGAAATTTGGACTTATACAATAAATTGGAACAAGATAATGGATAATTTAAATTGAAATAAGACGAATATGATGAAAATGATATCAATTTTATTGAATTTGAGTTGTAACGGACAACGATACATTACAATTTACAATACATATACAAGTATACAACATACAATAATATAATATAAATTTGAAATTTGGACTTATACAATAAATTGGAACAAGAGTACAAGATAATGGATAATTTAAATTGAAATAAGACGAAGAAGGTGAAAATGATATCAATTTTATTGAATTTGAGTTGTAACGGACAACGATACATTACAATTTACAATACATATACAAGTATACAACATACAATAATGTAATATAAATTTGAAATTAAATTCTTCCATTTCCCCCCATTTTTTAATCTATAAATACCCTCCTCTATTCTCATTTTCATTCACCACACTCTTATGTTAATAAGAGTTTCTCTCTTCAATCTCCCAATTCTCTCTCTTTGTCTCCAATTTCTCATTTGTGCTATTGTGCTTCCATTTAATTACTCAAGTGCTACTCTTATTACGCATTGTTATACACTTATACTTGTTCCCGTAGTTCTTCCATTTTTCCCTCCATTTCATGTTTTTTTATTTGTAAATTATATTACATTGTTGTATGTTGTATACTTGTATATGCATTGTAAATTGTAATGTATCGTTGTCCGTTACAACACAAATTCAATAAAATTGATATCATTTTCATCTTATTCGTCTTATTTCAATTTAAATTATCCATTGTCTTGTTCCAATTTATTGTATAAGTCCAAATTTCAAATTTATATTACATTATTGTATGTTGTATACTTGTATATGTATTGTAAATTGTAATGTATCGTTGTCCGTTACAACTCAAATTCAATAAAATTGATATCATTTTCACCTTCTTCGTCTTATTTCAATTTAAATTATCCATTGTCTTGTACTCTTGTTCCAATTTATTGTATAAGTCCAAATTTCAAATTTATATTACATTATTGTATGTTGTATACTTGTATATGTATTGTAAATTGTAATGTATCGTTGTCCGTTACAACTCAAATTCAATAAAATTGATATCATTTTCACCTTCTTCGTCTTATTTCAATTTAAATTATCCATTGTCTTGTACTCTTGTTCCAATTTATTGTATAAGTCCAAATTTCAAATTTATATTACATTATTGTATGTTGTATACTTGTATATGTATTGTAAATTGTAATGTATCGTTGTCCGTTACAACTCAAATTTAATAAAATTGATATCATTTTCATCATATTCGTCTTATTTCAATTTAAATTATCTTGTTCCAATTTATTGTATAAGTCCAAATTTCAAATTTATATTACATTATTGTATGTTGTATACTTGTATACATATTGTAAATTGTAATGTATCGTTGTCCGTTACAACTCAAACTCAATAAAATAGATATAATTTCTTCCTTATTCGCCGTATTTCTATTTGAAGTATACATTGACATTGTCTTGTTCCAATTTGTTGTATAAATCCAAATTTCAAATTAAAAAAAAAATACAACCGAACCGCGAAACCGCCGGTTCCGAACCGGAACCGCCTAAACCGCCGGAAAAACCGGCGGTTCCGAACCGGAACCGGAACCGCCGGTTTTCGAACCGGAACCGGAACCGTGAAATAGCCTCACGGTTCGGTTCCGGTTCCGCCTTCGACCGAACCGGAACCGGCGGTTCCGAACCGTGGGCAACACTAATTGTAATGTAAAAAACATATTGCTAATGTGTGTACTACTATTAATTATGCTTTGCAACTAATTAACAGGACTACTTGAGGACATATAAAGCTAATCATTTCTTTCTAAATAATTACTTTCTCTGTCCACTGTCACGTGTCTTAATTTTGTATTTTTTTATTATCCGTCAATAAATATCTCATTTCACTTTACAATTTTTCTTGATGGACTTCATTTTCTTCTAGTAACACATCACATAAATATTTTATTATATAAAAATAGGACTCACATTGTTATAGTAACTTTTTCAATCATTTTATCTAATAAGATAAATAATTTTTTAGAATCCAAACCTGTCTACTATGAGATATTTTTTGGTACATGGAAGGATTAGTTTTTTACCATCATTAATTTCTCTAGAGGTATGTACAGTTATTTTGTCAAAAATTAATTGGAATAAATAGATTAAAACTCGTTAGTTATATGGAATTGGAATTAGGTAGAATTAAATTTGAAGAAATTGTATTGTAGTTCAATTTTAAATCTATTGTTTGGTATAATTAAAGAATTTATATAAAATTGTAATATTACAATTTCAAATCATAATTTTGTTTAATTATTCAAAAAATTAACCATGATTTGGCATTGACTTGACTTCGGATGATGACTATCATTATTGTATTTTAATTAGTATATAGTAATATTTTAGAATTTCAAAACAAAAATATATTGGAAAATCTCTTTAGTGGCTCTCTAGTCTCTATCACCCGTTGTGCAATTCTTTAAATTGTGCCAAAACTAAAACTTGAAATATCACATTATTTTTCACATTAACATTGCGTAAAATTATATGTGAACGTTAATAATCAAATAGTAATGCATATGTTACTATTAATGAGATATATACTAAAATAGTCTCTGCATTTGGCTAAAAGGTGGTAAAAGATCATGATAAAAAAAAATTCCCAACATCACTTCATACATTTAAAAGCTATCCCTCGTTACAATTACTTATTTACTTGACCAAATATGACATATAAAAATTCAGACGAAGTTTAAATAAAAGAGACATGTAACAAATGTGCGCCAAAAAACAACAATCAACTTCATTAGTGAAGTTGCACTTTAAGTTGTGTTTTAATTCTGTTGACATTCACACAAGCGTATCAAACAATATGTGATAACACAAAAATCTTCGTTGTATTACTATATTGAAAAGAAGAATAGAACGAGATGCAACTTTAAATAAAACTAGAGAGAGAAAAATATTTAAAAAATGAGAGAAGAAAAAGATGATGGTGTGGAAGATGGAATGAAGGGGATGGGGTATTTATATTAGAAAATATGGAATAAAAAATTACTAGCATACTATAAATAAATTAAATAGTATTCTGTCGTAAATTACTTCTAAAACTGAATTTATTCAAAATTATACGATATTGAGTTTGTCATGGCAGTAATTATATATATGTGACATTGTTCCGAAATTAGCTAAGTCAGCCTATTTGATCACACACTTAATTTGATCGGTCAAAACGCGGTATTCACAATCATGAAACTTTTGGATCAGTTTCCACTGCTTTATTACATCATTTTAATGTGACAACAACTCATTGCTGTCGTTCTGCATATATTATTGAATTAATTTTATAATATAGTCCTATATAAGATAAATTTTCTGAATTGTGCAACATGTAAATCATGTATATTCGTACTTGAATTTTTGTTAGAATGAGAAATAAAAATAGTATGAAAAGCTGGCTCGCTTTTTTCGTTTGCTATAATCAAGCCGTTACAGTAGTTTAGGCCTTTTAATAATATGCTTCACTTTCTTCTGCATTTATGTCTAACCCATGAGATTTTATGTACTGTTTCAGCTCCAATTGTTTGGCGCAACATATGTTTGGTCGTTAAATATATGGTTTGTTCTGATAAAAAACATTACACGGTATTGTTCATGGACTATTTTATATTTTTTCATTTATTAGTAAATCTAAATTTGTTTTAGATAAAAATTGGTATACTTTATTTAGTTATATAAATTTGAGTAATTTTCATAAAAATAATGAGAACTGGCACCGTTTTATTGTAAAAATATTTTAGTGATTCTATATTTTTATAGTAGTAGCTTTTTTTCCTACTTCTCTTTTTTCTTTCCCACTTGCTTTTCTTTCTATAAGGGCATTCACTACGCGACGCGTTGCGGCACACTGTCCCGCGACCCGTCCCTGCGAGACACGAGACTGGCTGTCTCGCCACGCGCCATGGCGACGTGGCGCGCCCCTGCGCCATGCGTGACGCCCACTCGCCGGCCCGCGAATGGGCGTCGTCACGCGCTGACTCAATAAATCTTTTTTTTTAAAAAAATATCGAATTTAAAAAATAAATTAAAAAATTGTAAACGGTAATATTACCGTTTATATATCCGTTTTTTCTTTTTTTTATTTTATTTTTTAATTAATTTTTTTACTCTATAAATACTCCTAATTCATCCTCATTTCACATACAACTACACATCTATTCTTCCTAAATCATCTCAATTTCCTCTCCAATTTTCATCTAACATCTCATCACAAAATGTCTGGCGACGGCAACTCCGACAGTGGATGCTCCGGCGAGTGGGATCTCAAAGCGTTCGGCGATTGGGAGACCATGTACAACACACTGGGTGGTTCCGGTTCGTCGACGCCGGGAACCCAGGGTTCGGCAACGCCGGGGGGGTACCAACCACCCAATTTTGACGTGGATGCATATGCCCGTCCCTCCGCCCCGCGGTATTCACATGGATTATCCCAGATCCGGGAGGATTTTCCCGTTGAACCCACGCCGGGAGTAGGCCGAGGTGGGGGAGGAGGCCGAGGCGGTGGAAGCTCCAGGGCGGAAGCCCAGGCGGGCGAGGAGGAGGAGGAGGAGGAAGAGGAAGAGGACGAGGATCTAGGCCGGCATCCGTACAGCAACAACGAAACGATGGAGGTGTATAACGCCTGGGTTTCCGTCTCGTACGATCCCATCGTCAGGAATCAACAACCCCGGAAGTGCTTCTGGGAAAAGGTCCTAGAGACCTACCACCAGATCAAGCCGAAAGGCTCCCGCAAGCGCACATATAAAATGCTCCGCTCTCACTTTGACCGAGTCGACAGACAAGTCGAAAAATTCTGCGGCATCTACTCGACCGAAGCGGCGCACTACCAAAGCGACGCCACGGGAGCCGACATTTTGAGGGCGGCTTTGCGCGTCTAAAACTAGGACACCGATAAACAATTCAAATTTGTTGATGTTTGGCAGGCCGTCAAGGACGAGGAACGGTTGGCCGGCGGTGTCCGCTCTAGCTCGGGCTCAACCTCGAAGCGCACGAAGCACACGACGAGTGGCCAATACTCGTCTGGTGACAGCGGTGAGGGCAGCGACGCACAAGAGGCTGCCTCGCAGGAGTTTGCGGGTACGACCGGCGATGACGGGGGACCCAGCCGTGGGCGCCGTCGGCCGCAAGGGACGAAGGCGGCGAAAGCGGCTAGAGCGAGGAAGGGCCGAGGCGAATCAAGCCAGGCGGGCTCGGGGGGAGGCTGGAACACCCTTATGGCTGTGTACATGACCGCCACAATGGTGGACACTTCCCGCTTCTCGCCCTCCCAATACCAAGCCTGGTGGAACGGAATTGTGCATATGGCAGCACAACTTGGCCTTCCGACTCCTATTGCACCTCCACCGCCTTCAGGGGATGATTCGCGGGCGGAGTAGTTTTTTTTATTTTCTTTAAATTTGTATTTTAAATTATGCAACGTTTAATTTTTTAGGATTTTAATTGTGTGTTTTTTTTTTGTTTTTTTAAATTCTAAGTTGTAAATTTTTTTTATGTTGTGTGCTTTTTAATGAAGTGTGTTTGTTTTAATTAAATTGGGTTGTAAATAAAAATAAAAAATGAAATTGAATGAATAGTAATTTAAGAGACGGTTTAAGGGACGGAGCGTTGCAGGTTCCGTCCCTTAGTTAAGGAATGGAGTAAAAAAGTACAGTGAGGCCCTCAAATAGTAGTTTAAGGGACGGTTAAGGGACGGTATGGAGACAAAGTAGTGGATGGCCTAATGGGCTGCAAAATCTGATATCTCTCCTAAGAAAAAAATTATGTTGCTTCAATTTGTATATTTATTTTCTAATACTACTATTTTTCTATGAAGGCAGAAATCTTGTCTACAACGGAAGGCGCACGTTAGAACAATAGTACACATGTGCTCAATCTCTAAAATAAGTACTCCGTCCCATAACATCGCATACTTGGGGAGTTGCACGAAATTTTAGGAGATGTTTTGTATGTTAGTTGGAGAGAGAAAATAGTACTCACTCCGTTCTGCGGTTGTGGAGCTGTTTCTTTTCGGCATGCAATTTAAGAAAAATTGTGTTAAGTGAATTAAGTAAAGGAAGAATAAAAGTAGGAAATGAAAAAGATAGAGAGATGAAGAGAGAATAAAGTAAGAGATAGTAAAGTAAGTGAGAAGAAATGTGTTGACTTTTAATAAAAAGGGAAATGATTCAACTAATATGGAACATACCAAAATTATAAAATGACTCTACTACTATGGAACAAAGGGAGTATATTTATTTAATGTGAGAGAGTTTTTTCTTAAAAAGAAAATGTGACATCTTTTATAGGACAAACTAAAAAAAAAAGTGCGACATCTATTCTGGAACATGTGAGTATCTACCAATGGTACACTTGTGTCCTAACCTCTAAAATTAATAGTAGTATTATTATTTTCACATACTGATGTATCCCCATTCCCCAATAGTATTCGCACCTCAATTCAATAAAATTTAAACAAGAAGTCCCTTGGTATTAAGGGTAATGGGCTCATTTGAAATATGAATAAAATCCAAAATACTTTCACAATCCCTTATATCAATAAAATCCAAAAAATACTTTCAGTTACTTGCTTTTACAAATTACGACTATATACATAAATTCATCATTTATCATGGTTCCTTTGACATATAAATTGACCTGAAATACTACTCAATTACCTAAATATTTTATACACCCTCTTTCTATAAAAATAGTCTCATTTAGCCATTTTGAGATGTCCACAAAAAATAGTCATATTTCTTAAAATAGAAAGTTTCTCTCTCAATTTTATCCACTATTTCTCCTCTCTCATACTTCATCTACTTTTTCTTCATATCTCTTTCTCACTTTACCTATTAAAATCTGTGCCGTCTATAAATGAGACTATTTTTTGTGGACGGAGGGAGTACAGAACAAAAGTAACTCAATGCCAATATAATCTTAGAGAATGAAGATAATTACGAATCTTACTATAAAAATATAGAATCACTAAACTAAAAACTACGCATTGTCGAGTGTGATGGTGATAGGATTATCTCCATATCTATATTATTTAGTTAGTTATTGATTTATCATATCTTTTCATATTTATTAGGATTATTTTCTTGTTCCTTAAGTTAGGGTATCAACTATTATAAATAGTGGACATTGTTATTCATTTAGATCATTCAAGAAATATCAAATTATCTTATTTTTCGTATTTTACTTTCTTTTGCAATCGGTTTGATCTACGGGCAAAGATCCCCCGACTACCATTTATCCCTCCGCCGATCGCCTTTGCGACGCCGGAAACTTGTTAAGAGAAATCATCTCTTAACAGATGGTTACAACTTGCCTCGTAGAAAAAAGTTTAATACCCTTCAAGGGTTAGAGTTTGTCAGGTAGGCGTGATTTAAACCATTTATCCATAAGAAAATATCTTGTTTAAAATATACAATGTCGGTTTTAGTCCCTTCAACGAGTCACTCTAGCTTATTCTTCCTCGTACTCTTTCCTTGAACTGCGAATTTTTCCAAATCTTCTATGACGCATGAGGTTAAGCACTGTTGGAAGAGTTGATATTAAGGAATTGCATGAAGAAGGGAGTGCACGAGTTTGCTTTAAGGATGAGAGCACATGATCAAAACCACAAATCATAAATGATACATTGCCAGCTAATGGATCAGGGGACCGCATTTGTACCTTCAAGGACGTGCTGATGAGAGGACTAAAGGAGAGAGAGGTTGGTTAGGATTAGTGGTCTTAATGAGATGTTAGTGAATTAATCATAACCGAATATTGATTCTGGATTGTTCCAAGTATGTGTATAAATACTGGTTTTGTAATCCTCTTATTCAATCAATGAAACAGTGTTACTAGCTCTCTCTCATATACTATTTTCGGCTACATTCTACATAACTTTCATCAACATGGTCTTTGGTTATTCTTTTCAATCACTTCGACGTGTATTTTGACCCGTGTTTCTTCAACATGTCCGAATTAAGGTTGATCATCTTTCATAATGTTTTAAACACTTTTGTGTTTGTTCAATTATTTCAAGCTTCAATACTTCTCTTTCATATGTTGTTGGTGTTGGTTTCTTGATTACAAGAGATAAAAGCCGGGCGTAATACAACCCAAAAGAAGGAATACAGAATGGAAAACTGAAACTGAATTACAATGTAAAATTTGAAACAGATAAACCGTGAAACAGTAGTTAGCCAAGTCGAGGAGGCCTCTTTCCGCAAGACGAGATACGCCCCGGTAGTGCTCTCGGTTTGGCGTGTCGTCCCCAAAGATGAAACGGCTACGTCTCTGGTGAAGCAGCACCGCTATCGGCAGAGCTCCGGCGAACTGGATGGAGGAGAGGACCGAGCTTTCGACAGAAAAACAATGCAGGAGAGGGAGAGCTTATGATGCAGAATGCTTGTGTATTATATTCTAAAGATGCATGGAATTGCTAGCCTATTTATAGGCTCATTCCACTGCTGGGGGGTCAACAGCCATGATGGTTGTCATCATTGCGAGAGTGTAACTGCCGAACGTTACAAACCGTTACGAGAGCTTGTGGCAGGAGTGTGCCTTTCTCGTGTGGAGCGTGTGGATTTCTCACGTGTCAGCCGTGTAGGCTTTGACTGTGCCACGCTTGACGATGTATCAAGCCACTTGGATTGCTGACTCAGTGGTGGTCTAAAAAGATTAAGTTTGGGCCAAGCACCAAGCCCAAAGACCACCCCAAGTCCAAGTCCAAGTCCAAGTCCAAGTCTAAGATCGGGATCGGGATCGGGATCGAGACCGAGACCGAGACCTCCAAGATCGGGATCGGGATCAAGATCGGGATCGAGACCGAGACCGAGACCGGGCCCAAGGCCCGCGGCCCGTGGCCCTGACCACGAGCACGAGCACGAGCACGAGCACGGGCTCAGGCGGGCGGGCAGCGGCGGCGGCGCGCGCGTGTGCGCGCGTGTGGGCTCTTTCACCCATCTTGGTCCACTATAATTATTAAGTAACATAAAGTCACTTAATTTAAGCACATTAAAATATGTGTTACTTCTCCTATGTGGGATAATTAACACTAGTTAATTATTCTCTAAGCTCAAACTCCAAGCTTTAATTAAAAGCTAATTATGACCAACTTTAATCCACTATTTCTCACTCACCGGAAATCGGATTTGAGAAAGTGAATATACTACATTTATCTACGTAAAATGTAGGTCGACGCTATATCATTTAATTTCATAAAATTAAACGTCTCGTCACATTTATTATTTGGTCAAAGTCCATTGATCGGGCATATTTAATCCATGATTTTTACAATCCCCCACATGAGGGGAAATAGCCGAATGCATATGCATGCAGACACAAACTCAACCCTCGAGAGGTATATAAGCATAAGGATAGGTAGTTGTTTGCTTTAAACCCTCCATAGTCGATACCATCGGATACACAGGCGGCTTAGTAGCGCGATGCTTTGAAATAATCCCTCACGGCGTGCACCGAGACAATGATGTTAACGCTTAAACACCTCAACCTCATCCGTTCTCACGTTTTGTGTCCATTGCGGTCTTGGACACCACTTTTGATTCATAAGTGTGTTTTATGAAGCGACCACACTTCGCACTTACATAGGTGATTTTTAGTCAAGTACCTTGCCATACTTGGTCTCTTTGAGAACTCCATCTATTTGAGATCCTTAAGAACCATTAAAAGTCATAGACTTAGCCTTTACCACTAGGCAAGTTCTCTAACACTCTATTGCTCTCTAGGGAATAGATATAGTTGAGTGTTTCTCATGAACTCCCATATCTTAGTTGTCCCTTTGAACCAAGTTCTTGGGATCTCCAGTCATCATGGTTGGGTTACCACTATGATAATTCTTTAGTTTGTGGATTTCAAACCCACTCCCTCTAGCAACTTATTCATGTGATCACGGTTTAACCCTTTAGTTAGCGGATCCGCTAGATTATCTATTGACTTCATGTAGTCAATTGTAATCACCCCTGTTGTGATCAAATGTCTCAGGGTGTTATGTCGTCGACATATATGTCGAGACTTACCATTATAGAAACCATTGTTTGCCCTTCCAATAGCCGTTTGGCTATCGCAGTTGATCAGCACTGGTGGCACTGGCTTAGACCAACATGGAATGTCTTCAAGGAAGTTCTTAAGCCACTCGGCTTCCTCACCCGCCTTGTCTAAGGCCATGAACTCTGATTCCATGGTTGATCGGGCTATACATGTCTGTTTTGTGGATTTCCACGATACAACACCACCCCCAATAGTAAAGACGTATCCACTTGTTGAAAGTGAGTCTCTATTGTCGGATATCCAATTTGCGTCACAGTATCCTTCAAGTACTGGGGTATCTCGAGAAGTGTAGCCCATGATTTTGAGTATGTTTTAAATATCTCAAACCCTCACAAGAGCTCCCCAATGCTCTTTGCTTGGATTGCTCGTGTAACGACTCAACTTGTTCACGGCACAAGCAATGTCAGGTCAAGTGCAATTAGTTAAGTACATAATGCATCCGATGACCCGTGCATACTCTTCTTGTGCAACGGGCTCGCCTTTGTTTTGGCTCAAGTGAACGTCGAGTTCAATTGGAGTCTTAACCGGCGCGCCATCATAGGCTTTGAATTTGTTCAAAATCTTCTCAACATAATGTGATTGTGTTAAGATGATTCCATCAGACGTTCTTAGAATCTTCATTCCAAGAATTACATCGGCTAGACCCATGTCTTTTATGTCAAAGTTTCTCATGGCCTGTGTATCATTAATTACTTGAGTGTTGTTACCCAAGATTAACATATCATCAACGTATAGACACACTATAACATGACCGTTATTAGTGCTCTTGATGTAGACACATTTGTCGCACTCGTTGATCTTGAACCCATTTGATAACATCACATTATCAAACTTCAAGTGTCATTGCAATGGCGCTTGTTTCAAACCATATAGAGACTTTACCAGCTTGCATACCTTTTTTCTCTTGTCCAGGTACTACAAACCCTTCGGGTTGTTCCATATAGATTTTATCTTCTAGTTCACTATTTAGAAACGCGGTCTTTACATCCATTTGATGAATCTCAAGATTGTGCAATGCAGCAATAGCGAGAAGCACTCGGATAGATGTAATCCTTGTTACAGGTGAATAGGTATCGAAGAAGTCATGTCCTTGCTTTTGTTTAAAACCCTTTACTACTAGTCGGACTTTATACTTATCCACTGTTCCATCGGCCTTAAATTTCCTTTTAAGTACCCATTTGCAACCTAGAGGTTTCGCACCTTCAGGTAGATCTACCAACACCCAAGTGTGGTTTAGCAAAATTGAATCAATTTCGCTTTGAACAGCTTCTCTCCAATGTAACCCGTCTAGGCCATCGAAGGCTACTTTTATAGATGTTGGTTCTTCATCTAACATAAAAGCAATGTAGTCAGGACCAAATGTTTTTGGTGTTCTGACCCTACTACCACATCTTAGTACTGTATCATTTGGATCGGGCCTTACACGCTTGCGCGATATAGGTTCCTCATCCACTGATTTAGAACTAGTGGCTTCAATTCTTGTCTCAGAATTGGTTAAGACTTTTTCATTGTCTTTGCAAGGAAATGTATTTTCAAGAAATACAGCATTCCCAAACTCAATTGTTGTTTCTACAGTAATAGTCGATATTTCAGACTTGTGAACAACAAATCGATATGCACTACTATTAAGTGCATATCCAATGAAGATGCAATCAACTGTTTTAGGTCCGATTGTAACTTCTTTGGGCGGAGGAACCATCACCTTAGCCAAACATCCCCACACTTTGAGGTATTTATAGGATGGCTTCCTTCCATTCCACAACTCATAAGGAGTAACATCTTTTCCTTTGAGAGGGATTTTATTCAAGATATAGTTTGCTGCAATACAGCTTCCCCCCACATGTTATGTGGTAATCCTGAAGTCAGAAGCAGTGCATTCATCATCTCTTTTAGAATTCGATTTTTGCGTTCTGCAACACCATTAGATTGTGGTGAATATGGTGCAGTCGTTTGATGGATTATACCACTTGCGTTGCATAACTCCTCAAACGGGGCTACATATTCGCCTCCTCTATCGCTTCGAATCGTTTTGATTTTACAACCAAGTTGATTCTCAACTTCGTTCTTATAATTTTTGAACGCTTCTATTGCTTCATCTTTACTTCTTAAAAGATAAATGTAGCAATACCTTGTGCAATCATCTATGAAAGTGATAAAGTACTTTTTACCACCTCTAGTTTGCACCATCTTTAAATCACATACATGTCCCAATCTACAGTGCCATAAATTTGAACACTCAGTCAAATAAGAGGAAGTAGATGCTTTATTATTATTAGCCAACGGCTTTGCAACACTGCGAGTTGCTACACTAAGCTTGAAAAGTCCATCGGTTACATAACCTTTTCCGAGTGACTTTCCAAACTTGTACAATGCAAACCTATCAGACTCAAATACAAGTTTAAACCCCTTATTAACTAGTATTGATCCTGACACTAGGTTCTTGCGGATGTCCGGGACATGCAGCACATCCTTCAAAGTGATTGTGACGCCAGACGTCATCATGAGAATCACGTTGCCAACGCCGAGGATTCCGGACGATGCTTGATTCCCCATGTTGATCTTCCTCCCTTCAACAGCAGTGTAGGAGGCAAACTTGCTCCTATCTGAGCAGACATGAGCATTAGCGCTAATGTCGATGTACCAGCCACCCTTGTTATCAACAAGGTTAACCTCTTCAGTGACCACAGCAATGAGGCCGTTTTCATCCCAGTCCTTGAACTCCTTCTCAACGACGTGGGCAGTCGGCTTCTTCTTCTTGCTGCGGCAGTCCTTTGCAAAGTGGCCCGGTTTGCCACATTTGTAGCAATCGCCTTCAAACTTCTTTGTAGGCTGCTTTCCCTTTCCTTTGTCGCTTGGACGATTTGGGCGAGGGCGTTTGTTGGAGGGACCGCCCCGCTCCAACAGATTGGCTTTGGCTTCAAGTGGGGTGAAGCCCTTAGCCTTTTGGTCGCTTTTGCGCACATCAGCCTCAATGCGCAATTTCACGATCAAGTCTTCAAGGGTCATCTGCTTTCGCTTGTGCTTGAGATAGGTCTTGAAGTCCTTCCAACTAGGAGGAAGCTTGTCAATGATCGTGCACCTTAGGAATTTGTCGGGCAAGGTCATCCCTTCAGCCACTAATGTGTGGATGGTCATTTGGAGCTCTTGGACTTGCTCCATAATGGGTCGAGAGTCGACCATCTTGTAGTCCATAAACTTGGATGCTACAACTTGTTCAGTACCTGCAGCATTATCTATGCTATACTTCCTTTCTAGGCTTTCCCACATTTGTTTAGATGTGGTTACATTGGAGTATACATTGTACAAACTATCATCTAAAGCACTTAGAATGAAATTTTTACAAAGATAATCTCCTTTCCTCCAAGCTTCATATTCCGCCATGACTTCGAGACTAGTCTCTTGATCACTTGGCACGGACGGCTCGTTTTCAGTGAGGAAGTTAGCGACGCCCAATGTTGTAAGTAGAACAACATATTTTGGTACCACCTTTTGAAGTCAGATCCTCCAAACTTTGGTGGCTTCTCGGCAGGTGGCATCATTCTTGGTGCCAAAGGTGCCGAGCTTGGTCCATGGAAGGAACCAATTCTGTTGCCCCCGAAGAAGCCAACAACATGGTTGGGCATAGAGCCTCCACCATTCATGTTGGGCATAGAGCCCGCCATGATCGTACTATCCCCGAAGGAACTAGCACCCGCATGAGACCCGAAGGCCCCAGCATTCGTGTGAGACCCGAAGGCCCCAACACTCGATCCATTAAAGAATCCGAAGGAACCACTAAAAGTAAACCAACCGATCCACTCGAGGTGGATCCACCAGTGTGCCCAAGGGGGTTAATAAACTCCCAAGGGGTTGTTGATGAAGATGGATAGCGCCCGGGAGTGGGCATCATCGTCGGAATCGACGAAGTGTTGACAGGTCCAGTGGTCGCCATGTTGGAGGAAATGGCGGCGGCGGAGGTGGCAGCAGCGGTGTTGGATTCAGTCGACATCTCCAGCAAAAGGTGTTTTTAGTTTCGAAAGTTTTAGTTCAGTTTTATAGTCCAAATTCCTTCAAAGGCAAGTTATCTCGTCTTGCGATTGTTGGTTTCTTGATTACAAGAGATAAAAGCCGGGCGTAATACAACCCAAAAGAAGGAATACAGAATGGAAAATTGAAACTGAATTACAATGTAAAATTCGAAACAGATAAACCATGAAACAGTAGTTAGCCGAGTCGAGGAGACCTCTTTCGGCAAGACGAGATACGCCCCGGTAGTGCTCTCGGTTTGGTGTGTCGTCCCCAAAGATGAAACGGTTACGTCTCTGGTGAAGCAGCACCGCTATCAGCAGAGCTCCGGCGAACTGGTTGGAGGAGAGGGCAGAGCTTTCAACAGAAAAACAATCATTGCGAGAGTGTAACTGCCGAACGTTACAAACCGTTACGAGAGCTTGTGGCAGGAGTGTCCCAGCACAAAGACCATCCAAAGACCAATTGCCAAGATCGAGATCGAGATCGAGACCGAGACCGCGGCCCCGACCACGGGCTCGGGCGGGCCGGCAGCGGCGGCGTCGCCCGCATGTGCGCGCGTGTGGGCTCTTTCACCCATCTTGGTCCACTATAATTATTAAGTGATATAAAGTCACTTAATTTAAGCATATTAAAGTATGTGTTACTTCTCCTATGTGGGATAATTAACACTAGTTAATTATTCCATAAGCTCAAACTTCAAGCTTTAATCAAAAGCTAATTATGCCCAACTTTAATCCACTATTTCTCACTCACCGGAAATCGGATTTGAGAAAGTGAATATATAACATTTATCTACGTAAAATGTAGGTCGACGCTATATCATTTAATTTCACAAAATTAAACGTCTCGTCACATTTATTATTTGGTCAAAGTCCATTGACCGGGCATATTTAATCCATGATTTTTACAATTGGTGGTGTGCGTATGTGCATCTTCTTATTGCTGAACGTATTCGCTGAATCTATCTTTAGAAAAATATTACCTAAATATACTAACAGAGTAACAGTATTAGATTTATACAATGGGACAATTATCATAATTTTGACCTATAATGAAAACTAAATATTTATTTAGTACTTATATTTTCCAACAAAGTATATGAACGAATTGAAGCATATTTATATCTATGTGGTTTTATATATTCCATTTCACTGGGTTACTATATGTACTTCATTTATTGATATTTTTATTTTACTATATAGTATATATTCACTTCATTTATGTCCACGTATTCTTGAACTTGAAAGAACTTGTTCCATATGTATTTTATTTGTACCCGCGTGAAGAGAACAAAATCGATGAATTTTAATTATGAATATAAAATATAAGGGAAATACATATAAATATATTAATTAAAACATTGTAATTAATCCACCATCAACCGCCCCAATTATAATTTACCCGAGTAGAAGCCTTTGTCATTTTCGTCAACTTATTTTATGACTGACAATGTTCTAATTATTGGAGACACTCGCTGTAAATATAATTAGAGTAGTGCTTATGAAGTTATTATTTTCGAGAATTCAAACTCATTTTTGCATTTTCTATGAAAACAACATCAAATATGAGTCTATTGCAAAAATTTTGTGAGACATATACTAAAAAGTATTGTAAAATTTGAGTTTAGTATAAATGTTTAGAGTAAAATTACATTTTAGAATGATATATATGAGAATTGATATGCTGAGGGGCAACATGTGAGGTACCATGAGAATTGGGTTTGAATGGAAATGCAATGGAGGGTGATTTGGATATTGATAATGAGTTTTGGATATTTTTTGTTGTTTTTTCATTGTTGAATAATTGAATTGGTTGTATATTTATTAATCATTTCAAATTTCAGAATGGTGTGATTTGAGATTGTGAGGAATTACATTGAAAGTTATTGCAACTTAACTGTTCGGAAAAATGCTTAAAACTTGCACTTGTTCATTTAACGTACACTTATTTTTGCACAGAAGCATATTTTTTCTTTGTGATGTATAACTGTACTATGTTTACATGGTTACGAATTAAACTCAATTCAAAATGGATAAAGAGAATGCAAAAACTTAAAATAAGGATGCCCAAACATTACATTAGGATTCAAGGATTATACAGATTTGAAAAGTTATCAGCAAACTGATGCCCATTAAAATTTAGCAGCACTCTGTCTAGAGTTCCTATTTTCTGGAGAGTTTCTCTTTAATTTCTCAAGCAATGAGGAAGAGTTACTAAGGAGATATTATGGTATTGAAAGAATGAAGAAGACAATTTTTTGTGATGAATGTTTTTCAAATATTAATACAAAGTAAAGGTAACTAATTATGTTTGAAACCGTAGAAACAAAAAAAGTTCAAATGAATCAACATGAAATTAAAAACACCAAATATTATATTGAATCCTAACTCTAGTAATCAGTCTAATAGCATCAAAAAACATAATTAACTCCAAGGTAGCAATTACAACTCCTTTTGAAAATAAAGTGAGACCATTCTGCCTTAAAGCCAAGTATTCTCCTTCGACTTGCATAACAGATCCAGTTTTCTCCTTCTTATTGCTAAGTTCCAATATCTGCACTGTTCATAAAAGCCACATTTCACTAGTATGGACATCAATCCTTTTCAATTGCAAATTAATAGTTGTCGTGGCAATCACCTGCAGCTGACCTGCAATTCAAATATAAGAGTAAAAATGATGAAGTGAAATTTGTTGATTACTTAAATAATTATACAATATAAATGATAAAATTTCACAATCATACACATACCCGTCATGCAAATCTGGATAATTACGTTTGTCGTGAGATACTCCACGAAGCCCACATCCATGGCAGGCCCTAGGCTTTATAGTTGACTTCTCCTTTGAAGATAACATTCTCTTACCACACCCTTTTGTTCTAATTTAAGAAGGATCGCCTATACTGACGGATTTATCTAAGTTTTTCCTTCTCTGAGTACTGATCTTAGTTGTTGGACTAATACCTATGTCTTTGATTTTACCATGTATATAGTCAAGTTGTTCATCCAAAAACTTTATCCTCTCCTCCGTCAAAGATGCATCACCAATCAATATTGCAGCTTTATAAGATAACTTGGAGTCTCGCGACATCAGAAGTTTTGTTGGATCATCATTAGCATTTTCACCATCTATTGTATATACAACATCAATCATTGCTTCTCGCGTCCATCACTTGAGTATATACTTGTCAGGCAGTTCAGATATTTGGCTAATCCGGAAGAAAGCAAGCATGTGTCTGCACGGAATACCATCAAACTCAAATTTTCCACAAGTACAAGATATATGATCTCTTTGTCTATCATGTGTGAGTAGCCTTAGTTTCGAGGATGAAGAATTTTGGAAATTCATCACATTGTAAATCATAATATCATCTTGTGTAGAGGCATATTGCACAAGGTAACCATGATGTAGGGATCAGATCACTCGGGATTCACTAATTACCGGGTCCTCTTTTTGTATTACACTTTGGAGATGGTCAATCTCCAAGAACATAGACCAAGAATACAACCAGAAGATACAAACAATACAATCTAGCAATGCGCTACAAGTTACAGAGAAAACCCTAGCTCTAGTCAAAACCATTGACCGATTCTGGACTCCGAGCTATCACTGCTGGAACTTGACCTGCACACTAAGTAGATTGATCAGTATAGTAAGAAATCAGATCCTAACAGATCTGAGACAAGAAAGTATAACGAAGCACAAGTCAGAAAACTGAGAGACTATGGCTCAGGTTGCACATGCAACTTCACTGGGCCAGGGACCTCCCCTATCTACACCGATAGGTCACAAGGGAGCACCGCAAGACAAATCAAACCCAAACCCTAGGGATCTACCGATTGCTACTTCGCACCGGCAAACTACCACGCGATATTCATGGTCAGAACTCAGGATCACCTCTGAAACAACTAGAGATCACAGATCTCTCAAATCACAAGGAATCGCCCGAAGTTCTTCACACAACCGCCAGATTCTAACTGAACCGTTCAATCTATGGCCAACCGATCTATCAACACAAGAGTTGAAGGATCTATACTCTTCGCTCACTTAACCAGAGGGAAGAAGTCACCGGAGAAGAAGATCGGCGAGTATCAGAGATGAGAGAGAGAAGTTTCTAGAGAGAAGGAGGAGCGAAATATCTGAGAGGGAGAGAGTAATCGAATGAATGAGAAAAGTATCAAAGACTTATCTCACAAAACAAACACAGCTTCAGATCTAACAGCTCAGGAGCACGATCCTCGTGGAGTTGCCACGCGGCAGCAATCGGTCCTCCCAGATAAGTAATGGGCCACACTCAAGAATCCGGGCTCAAAATTAAATCAGCCCATTGATTTAATTCCTCAAGCCCAACTCCAAATGGTCCATTTATCTCACACATGACTTTGACTTATTTCATCTTGAAATTTCGTCCAATTTTTTCTTGTATAATACACTTTAACCATTTGAGTCTCTATTGGCCAACATGTTTTGATTTTGGGATGCTCATTCATGTCAATATGGTCAGCAACTAACTCATTGGGTCTCTGGTGTCTCAATCCTCTATTGAAACGTGTGATAAAATCCATCAATGAGTTCTTATTGGAGACATATTTTTTGAAAAACGAATGTGAACTCTCAGATTTCTGACTACTTGACATCCCAGCAAAAAATACGTGGCTAAAGTATGTTGGAACCCACTTATGTTGCAGTTCATACATCAACAATATCCAACTATTTTGCTCCAAGTTAGCACATCTAATTACCTCATTCCAACCATGCTCAAATTTTTCTGAAGATGTAGAATTTTTTATAACATTTTTAATACTCTGATAGTGGTCCCGAAAAGTTACCGAAGAAATCTTTTCTGGAAACTTGTTCATTATGTGCCACAAGCAATAGCGATGCACAGTTTCCGACAAAACTCTTGCAAGTGCTTTTGTCAATGTCGGGTCTTGATCAATGATGATTGCTTTTGGAGCACTTGTTGGCATAGCTTCAATAAACTTATTAAGCAACCAAATATACGATTCTGTCTTCTCATCACTTAGAAATCCACAACCAAAAACTATTGTTTGATGATGATGATTAACCCCTACGAAAGGTGTAAAAATCATTCCATACTTATTAGTGTTATAAGTGGAATCCAACACAACGACATCACCAAATACACTATAGGCCGCTCTTGACTTAGGATCTGCCCAAAAACATCGGCTGAACCTATTATTCGAATCTGTCTCAAAGTCAAAGAAAAATGATTTGTTCTTCTCTTTCTCAGATGTAAAGAATTCTATCAGAGTTTCAGTATCGATTCCCTTTTGTTCATCCCTTAATTCTTTCTCAAAATTCCTAATATCTCTTTCTATGCAACCTATACTTTTAGGTCCACCATACTCAATCTCTAATAGTTGCATTTGCTGACATGTCGGTATGTTAGCTTCTGAAAATTTTTGAGTTAATACTCTCTTCGCAGTAGAAACATTACGCTGTGATCGAAGCAAGTGCACTTTTGAAGGAGTCAAAAGTCCGTGATTATGACCTTCCACAAAGACGTCGACACTCCAATCCGGTCCAGTTTGTTGCTTGACAATCGAAATTTTTGCCTTACAATCAATTCTAACTTCACCACGAGCTCTTGAATTGACCGTGTCATCATTCAATGCTCTTTTTTTTTGAACGATTCTCACCAGTTTGACCAGCTTTGAAGCACACAAATTGTTTCCAAACAAGCTCATTGTTTTTCTTGTTCTTTTTGCTACTACTTGATCTTGCACTAAAACCAGCTTCCCATGCATACTGATTGTAGAATGCAAACACATCATCAACCGTTGCAAATCTCATTCCAATTTCCGGCTTTCGATCATTTGCAACTTGAGGGATATATAGATTCTCGTTCGTATTTTAACTCAAAGAGTTGATATCCTCTTCATCATTCTTTGCAGGTAAATAAATGGTGCAACTTAGTTTCTCAAAATGGAGTGAGGTAATAACATTTTATAAAATATAATCTACATAAAAAAAATAAAAAGTAATACAATTAATAAAGAAGAAGAAAAGGTTAAAGTACTTACATGAGCATCTTCTTCCATAACTGCACGATATCAAAACAAGAAAGAGCATTAGTAACTTAAATAAATTAAACTAATGCCTGCTATTTCTTGATCCAATAAAGAAAAACAAATCATGTGTAATCAATTGACATTAAGTTCGGGAAAAAGAACAACAAAAGGTCCAATAAAAATTCAAACCTATACTCATCTATGTGAATATCAAAACAGCAGCTGCTGCAAACTTGACTAACGAATTCTTGAGGTGGACGTGGAAGATTTGAGAGAATTCTTGGGGTGGGTGTGGAAAATTTGAGAGAAGCAATCAACGATGTAATCTCAATTTTTTGTTGAAAACGACGTAGAGAGTAGAATTCTCATTGAATAGGTTAATATTGCGTTAAATCAGAGGAGAGAGAATTTTGTGAAAATAAATTAAAATAAAGATTGCTGACATGGCAGGAAGAGGCGCTCATGGTCCCTCAGAGCATCTCCAATAGGTTAGGACGTCAAATAGCCCTCAAATAGCCTTCACACTGCCACATCATCAGCACTACAATTCTCCTGCCACATCAGCTTGCCACATCAACTGGACATCAAATAGCCCTCACATAGCCTTCACACTACCTATCCACATCACTAATAACAATTATATAATTTAATTTACACTCGTATCAACATACGGAATTTAATTTACGAGACAAATACGGAAAATTCGAATAATAATATTAAAATTTAAAAAGTACATTAATTTTTTAAAAAAAGTACAATAATTAAAAAAATTACATTTAAAAAATTACATAAATTTGTTAACAATACGCATAAATAAGTCCCGCCTCATCCTAAAACGACGCCTGAAATGGTTGGCGTCAAAACGCGGCTCCTCTGCGAAGTAATCTGTGAACAGGCGCTGATGTGCAGCTTCATGATCACGATGCACCACTTGTCGACGGTGGACAACTGGTCGTGGGCGAGGTGCCGTCGGCTGCATATAACTCTGCATCCATCGATCAACCTCACGGCTCGTATAGGCATCTAGCTCTTCGTTCAACGCGCGTTATATAGTGTTTTCGAAAAACGCGCGTATATATAGTGTTTTCGAAAAACAAAAAAAAAATTTTAATCCGACGCCGGTTTGGCACCGATCCGGGACGCACAATGGCGCCCGTGAGGATCGGCGTCGGAACCGGCGTCAGCGCGGGAATCGGCATGGCGACGCCGATTTTGACGCCGATTTCGCCGACGCCGGTTCCAATGGTTCGGCGTCAAACCGGCGTCGCGTTGGTGACGCCGGTTATTGGAGATGCTCTCACAAATTGTCCCTCAGCATATGAATTCTCTGACATATATATACTCAAAAAATAGATTTGAATTTAGTATAAATAATTGGAAATGTCTTAAAAGTGACACTGATTAGAATAGTATTTATTGAGTTACATCTTCTTACATTGTTTAAATTAGTGTTGATCATTGTTTAGAAGGAAAAGGAGTATTATGGCCTTTAGTTTGTTCCTTAATTTCATAAAAAATGTATACAAGAAAGACACATGCAACTTAATTTGATTTAGCATCTCAGGTATTGTGTTCAATTTATTTATGCTGAAATCTTAAATTGGTTAATTTAATATTAGTATTAATATTTATTTTAGTACTACTATTTATTTGAAAAGATTGAATTTGAAAAATTGTATACGTACTTTTGAATTGATAAACTCTAGTTATCATTTTATAATTAATTAACAAAAGTGACAGTATATTTTAAAAAATAACTATATACAGTAAACTCTTGAGATTAAGTACAAAATTCAATTAAACAAACAACAAAAATCAAACAAAACAAAAAATGTGTTTTTCTTGTATTCTCAAGTATCAAACGAAACAATATGCGAAAAAACCTTTATTCATGATTTTAATATTTATTCATAAATATGCAAAAAAAAAACTCTATTCATTCATAGATATTTTTGTATTATATAATCCAATAATATAAGTTACTACATACTTACATACACCACTAATAATAAAATACTAAATATAACTAAAAAGTAATATATTACATTAAAAAGTAATTTTACTATAATCATTTGCATCAAGTTTATTTTACATATATCTCACAAAATTTTTACATAGCTACAGTACACATACTTATTTGGTGTTATTCCATAGATACATGTAAAAATAGATCTGGGTTTACAATATAATTGAAAAAAATTCTACACAAAAAATGTACTGGTGTGTTACTAAAGATAAGCCTTAGAACTTTCTATGATTTAGTAGTATTGCTTGATATATTTGTCTTTGCGCATAATATTATGATGATTGTAAACGAATTCAAAGTTCAAAATATAGTTATTGTTAATTTAGGACTTAGGAGTATAATAAACGTCTCATTAATTTTATATTTATAATGTAATGAGGCATTTATGTGATGACATTATCTTTACGGAAGAGATTATCCATACCATTTGCTCGAAATGTACACATGGACAAATGGATCTTATTTGGAAAAAAAATTGTTCTCAACACAATCTCTCTCCTCCACCTAGTCTCTCATATTTTCTTTCTATCTACTGTAAGAATATAATAGAAAAATATTTTATAAAAATATCCATTTGATACAATCGGCTTGTGGAAAAACGAAAATGCAAAAGGTGCATGAGAGAAATATAGAGAAAAAAGAATAGTGTAATTAATTAGTTGATGAGGTGGCATTGAAGGGCCCCTCGCCCCATCCCACCGCGTAAAACACGTGTAACAAACAGACTGCCGTCACACAACTATTCTACTCAATTAATTTATTCTCAAATCTCAAATTATTGCTATCGCTATCTCATTTATTTCCTTCCAACTAAATTGTTTCAAACAACTTACTTATAGCATTAGCAGTGGTGCGGATGTCCCAGCGAATATCCCAAAAACACCTCATGTCACGTCATATGGATATCCCACTGTGGATGTCACGTCATACGGACATCCCACTGCACAGTGACAGACATCCCCAAGGACATCCCGACGGACTTCCCACAATAAAAATTCACAAATTAAACAATTTACGAAATTAAAATTTCGAAACAAATATGAGGAAAATGAAACCACTTTATTTAAAAAAACATACTTAATTAAAAAATACAAAATTATTAAAAAAAATTACATTGTTAAAAAAAACCGCATTTTCACTCCTCGGATTCCTCGCCGCCTCCACTCCACTCGTCGTCACTCTCCGACATGTCTCCGAACCTTAAATCGCGCCTCATACTATTGATGATATCCTTAAGCGACCGCTTGTAATGGCGGTCGGTCGATTGGCGCCATTCAACCATTGCACGTAACAAGGTTTCATGTGCCGCGATGCGGGCGAATGAGGGGTTCTCGGGATCGTTTTGGGTGGGTGCTGCCGATTGGGCCTCGCCGGATCCGCTGGCATTTCCCCTAGACGATGTGGGCGTCGGGAACTCTGCCTCGGCGGGGGGAGTTCGTGGGAACCAGCACTGCTACTATACTCCCCGGAGGCGTTGATCTTCGTCCGCTTCGGCCAGCCAGATTCAACACCCGCGGTAAAATTGGCCGAAGTCTGCACCACAATATAGACCTCCCAATATTTGAATTCCCCGAGCCCCTGTGCAGTGTCGATGAACTGATAGTGAGACAGCAGCTTCACATCCTCGGTAGACATGTCGCCGGTTGCCGAGCGGAGGTTGTTTGTGTAAATGCCGGCAAATTGGCTGAGCTGCCTCCTCAGCCGCTCCCACTGTTTCCAGCATTGCTCTCCGTTGTGAGGCTTCCCCCCTGGCGGCTTGAACTGGAGGTAGCTTTGGCTAATGCGCCACCACATCCTGTCGATGTGCTAGTTAGCCCCGACGTACGGATCCCCCACCATACTGATCTACGCCTTCGCCAGCGCGATGCACTCCTCCATCTCCAGACGGTCCTCTTCTTCCCACTGGACCCCTCCCCCACCTCAGCGGCCCCCGCCTCACCACCGTACATCGGGACGGGCGAGGTAATGCCCCATCCTCTGCCCCTCCCTCTCCTTGGCCTCCTCCCCCTCCTCCCTGTCGCCGTTGGTGCGTCGGTGGGAGAATCCCAGATCGGAGATAGCCCCAACTCCTCAAGCGAGAACGTCTTCATGCTAGTGAACTGTGTGACATCCCTAACCCGAAACATGCATTATTTTGCATATTATCATATTATATTGTCATTGCATATTAAATTGTCATTTTTTACTATAGTATATTAAGTGTGTCCCATAGAAGATGTATTTAGTGTTACGATCAATCAGTATGGTCGAATAAGTAGATAGTTCCTTTCACGAGAATTTTTATGCAAGTGTATATAATATATAATTAGTATCGATTATTTCATTTGTATTAAATGATTAATATAAATGTGTATGAGTGTTGTAACGTGTGCATATGTAAATGGGATTATAGTACAATTCATGTGAGTAATTTACATATATACATATTAATAATTTTAGTTTGTGGATAGACAAAGATTACATACATTAAAAAAATAAATGTGTGTACGTGGCGTAGCAAATGCATTACTATGTATTATTTTGTAGTCTATTTTTTTTTCAAAGTTACACGTTTCGAAATTTTCCTTTTTTACGTGTTTTTAGTATAAATATAAAGTATGATACTAAGTGACTCACCTAGTTTTGCAGCTGACTGTATTAGGACTATATAGTATATTCTTTTTTTCATGAGAAGGGAAAAAAGAGGAGATTGGAGGAAGCTACAGTATACATGTATTAAAAGGGACGAAAGTTAGGAGAAAAAAAAAGAGAGAGAAGAACAGCAGAAGTAGAAAATAATAAGGAGAAGAATATTTAGAATTTAGACGTAACAACTATGTACAATTTGTGGGTGGAAAACGAAGAGAAGGGGTCGAGTGTTTGAGTAATTTATCTACCGTGATCAGGTGTGTATAAATCACACTTTTAATTTTACATGTGTGATGTGGTTGATTTTTATATGTTGAATTGGAGTGAATTATTGGATTATATATTGTGAAATTGATATGATTATGACTTATTTGATATAGATGGTGGAATATGATATGGATATGTGATTGATGCAATGGATATGATGTTGTAAATGAATTATATGATAAAAAATATGTGATTGATGTTTTACATATGGTATTGAAAGTACATGAATCATGTGATTAAAGAGGATCTGTGACAGCCTTGTACTGGATCTGAAATTTTAGAGGGACCTATGAGTCCAATTACAGAGAGGCATTCGGGTCAAATACAGAGGACCTATGAGTCCAATTACAGAGGGACCTTCGGGTCAAATACAGAGGGACCTATGAGTCCAATTACAGAGGGACCTTAGGGTCATAGAGGAATCCCGGGCAGATACCAGGCTTGACTGTTACAGAATAATAAATTGAATAGAGTGGCAAATGCATATGAATATGAAATGGTTTGTTTTTAAATTATGTTATATATTGTTTCTAATTATATGTATTGATAAAAAAAAATATGCTTGATGTTTGTATCATGTGAGATTAAAGGTGGAAATTTATATATACTGAGTTGTGGCTCATATAAACCACTAAATTTTTTAGGAATAAGATAGCAGTAAAGTTTTGACTGACGTGGGTCATAGGAACTCCACGTGTTATCAGGTTCGGCGGCTGACGCATATTGGCAACATTCTCCTCTTCATCATTTTGCATGTAGATAAATGTATAGTATATAGAGTGGTGAGAGGGTTCCACTACATTACATGATATTTTGAAATGTGTATCGGATAAGTGTTTAATTGAACTTATATAATATGAGTGTTCTATGAATTAGACACGTGTATTGATTGCTTTTATGTTAAGTGATTTATTTATTAAAAGAGTATACGTCAGAGGGGTTGAGGTGCCACAAACTGAGTCTCGAGAGGAGTACTCGGCGGGTTGTCTGGCGCCAGTAAATCCATATAGGGCCAATAGACGTTGTCCACCGGCGATTGGGAGACCCCCTGCCTACTCCCCCCGACATCATCATCCCGGGCATCTGGGGTATCATTCCCGGCATTTGGGGCATCATCTCGGGCATCTGGGGCATCATTCCTGGTATTTGGGGCATTCCGGGACTCGCTCCGGGCATCTGGCACATTTGGGGCATCATCCCATACCACCGCGGGTACATGTTGTAGTACCCGGGCATCATCCCCGCCGCCGTTTGAGATTGGGGCATCATCCCCGACATTTGGGGCATCGCAGCGGACATCGGCGTACTACCGCCAACGGGAAAATAAGGCGCCTGTGACTCGCTCGTGGCGGGGGAATCGCTATCGTAGTGCTCCATTGTTCTTTGAAAGAAAAGTATTTTAGAGGGAGATACTCGTTAATACAAGTGGTGTGAATGAAATGAAGTTCAACGATACGTATTTATAGAATTATTAAAAAAATAAATTAATGCAATAATCGGGACGTCAGCGAGGACGTCGCGACGGATATCCGCGGAACGCCGCGGAACTCCGGTGTCCGCAGCGGATGTCCGTATCCGTGCCTCCCTTGTGTTGGAATCTTGATTTTAAGATGTCCGGTCAATGAAGTTTGACCAATAATAAATGTGACGAAACATTTAATTTTGGAAAATTAAATGATTTAGCATCGATCTACGTTCCGCGTAAATGACCGTAGTATATTCACTTTCTCAAATCCGATTCCCAGTGAGTGAGAAATAGTGGATAAAAGTTGGTCACATTGTAGCTTTTGATAAAGCTATGAGTTGAAAGTGAAGGGAGTAATTAACTAGTGTTAATTATCCCACATAGGAGATGAGACACATCTTTAAATGTGTATTTATTAAGTGACTAATTACACTTAGTAATTATCGTGGACTAAGATGGGTGAAAGAGCCCACACGCGCGCCGAGCCGAGCCGCACCCGCGCCCGTACCCGTGCCCTTGGCCTTGGTCTTGGACTTGGACTTGATCTTGGCAATTGGTCTTTGGGTGGTCTTTGGGCTTGGTTCTTGGGCTTGTCCCTGGATCCAGACTTAACGTTTTGGACCACCTCAGTTTTGGGCAGCAGCCTGATCAACTGAACATGTTGCGTCTTGATCAGCAACCTGATCAATTCGACCTGTTGCGCCTTGAGCGATGGCTTGATCAAGTCGATTCACGAAGTCCACATGTGAGCGTCTAGATTCAACGTCGACCACTCCGGCTTTCAAACTCATAACGGCCGGCGGTTACAGGCCCGCCATGATGACAGCCATCAAGGTTGAGTTGACCCCCGCAGTGGACCAAGCCTATAAATAGGCTAGTCATTCCTTGCATTAGTAGAAGAGAACAATTAGAACACAAGCATCATACTCTCTGCATAGTCTTTCTTCCCGAAGCTATGCCCTCTCCTCTTCCAGTTCACTGGAGCTCTGTTGATTGCGGTGCTGCTTCACCAGAGACGTGGCCGTTTTATCTTTGGGGACGACACGCCAAACCGAGAGCACTACCGGGGCGTATCTCGTCTTGCGGAAAGAGGTCTCCTCGACTCGGCTAAGTTTTATTTCCAGTTTACAGTTTCGATTTCATTGTAATTTTCAGTTTTTAGTTCTTTCTTCTTGGGTTGTATTACGCCCGGTATTGTTTATCTCTTGTAATTCCAGTTTTCCCCAACACCTTGCACAATGGCGGACATCCCGCGCGGACTTCCGGCACGCGGTCGAAATTCCGCGGGGACGGGCGCCATTGCTAATGCTTTAACTAATCTACTATGCTATTTTAATTGTCGATTAAAAACAAAATAAGAGACTACATCTTGTAAGTTTAGAAAATGGACCGACCAGACACAATTTTTTGGAGACGTGTCAATTCGACAGACACATGTTTTAAAAAATATACTACTAATTTTATTTAAATTTAAGAACACAGTCATGCATATTTCGTCCCTTTCATGTTAAAAACTCCATCATTTCTCCGAAGTTTCCCATGTATTGTTGCCTTCGCAACGGTTAAAAGCTGTGTTACTCCAATTGAAGCAGCGGGTGGTGAATCCCCACTCTCTTAATTACCTTCACTTCCACTTTTGTCCATTTCATAACGTTTGTGGTGTTCGATTCATTCACCTGATCATCACCCCGATTTCAATTTCAAGTATATCTTCGTTTCAATCTCATATACCTACTTTATTTTACGTCATCCAATTTTAGTAGCTATCCTCTTTCAACTATTTATCGATTTGGTTGATTTTGCGAGTCGTGATTGAGTTTTTCTCGAAGTAGGCCGGAGATTTTTTTCATTATTCTTGGGATTTGGTTGGTGAAGTCCACTGCTTTTCCCCTAATTTTGATTTTTAGGTGACCGTTAAATTCAGATTAAGATATTTTACAGTAGATGCTGGTTTTGTGCTTGTGATCTAACTCTCTCTCTCTCTCATGATTGGCATTATTCTTAATTTTTTTAATTATGGATGATTGCGGTCGTGATTAGTATATCCAGGTGCTGCTTATTTTACTCTTCTTGACCACGCTGTCAAGTTCAGCCGATAATAATTAAATTAAATAATTATCCTTAATCTGATGCTATAATTAGCAATCATTGTTTCAACAATATGCTAACTCAGACATTCCTCCCAAGTCTATTACCAGAATTTGTTGAATTTGAATTTGATCTGTTTTTGCTGCTGCTAATTATGGGGTAAGAGAGAACCACTCAACCTCCCTCCCCCAACCCTGATCCAAGGAATTGTATCTTCTTGTACATTCTCATTTTGATTTGGAGCTGCTGTTACCCTATTAATTCTTAATGTTTGGTTGTAATGAAGCGTGGTCTCATCTTATGATGTTGGATGTTTCAAAGATAATATCAGTGATAGATCTTTTCAATTCCTAACTGTAGGTGTATGTCTTTTTCATGTGAGTGTGTCATCCAGCTATCATAAAAATTATGGTCTCCAAATAAGACAAAGTTTAGTTTCTGTAGCCTAAATTTAAGAAAAATGAAGGCTTTGGATATTTTAAGCATTTTTTTGAAAGGTTGAAAGGTGTAGTTCTTTTAGTATTTGGGATCCCTGAAGATTGCAGTACTGCTTTTATGCAGGAGATTGACTAGGACTGCTCGCAATATCAACCCACCAGACACTCGGTTGCAAATGAGTCAACCCAAAATTAAGCGTAGAATTGGGAAGTATGAGGTCGGAAGAACAATTGGTGAGGGAACATTTGCCAAAGTTAAATTTGCCAGAAATTCCGAGACTGGAGATGCTGTGGCTCTCAAGATTCTTGACAAGGATGCCGTCCTAAAGCACAAAATGGCTGAACAGGTTATTTCTTATTTTATACCATTATAATTCATGTTCTTCTACCTAGTACATCTGATTCACCTTGTAGTCATGTGTCTCTTACTGTAATTCCTTGCGGTGAAATTTCCTTATCCATGTGGTTGATTGCTCTAACATATCTCCTAAAAATATTGGCAGATTAAGCGTGAGATAGCAACGATGAAATTGATCAAACATCCCAATGTGGTTAGCATATATGAGGTCTCTCTCTTCTCCAAAATTTGGTTTCTGTATTATGCTTGTTTAGCTGCAGAAGTTTTCTGGGAGATTCTGTTCTGTGTTTGAGAAAAATTGTATTTCTATCCATGTATATCGACACATGTCAGTCATTTGTTCAATCGGAAAAGATGTTTAATCTTATTCTGCCAAAATCTAGTATTTGCTGGAAACCTGTCGATTTAGTTGTAGCTATGCTTACATCACCTCAGTTTCTTGATTCGACTAGCTTTGAATTACTGAAAATTCTCATATTTTACAATCATTTCTTCTTCAGGTGATGGCCAGCAAGACCAAGATATTTATTGTTTTGGAGTTTGTCACTGGCGGAGAGCTCTTTGACAAAATTGTAAGATGTGAACTTCCTCCACACAGTGATATTATGTTATTAAAGCGCGAGAATGATTGTACTTCATGATTTTGGGACTTTAGCATATTGTTTCCTAACATTTAATGTGGCTAATGTTGTGTTTTTTATGCATGTGCAATAAAAATTATGATCATATATATTTAAGAAATTGACAATGTAATCAATATAGTACTTCAATAAAGCAAGCCCATATCAAACAATACAGGGTAAAGCTTGAACATTATTCACATGCACCAAGTGGAGATCAAACCTTCAGCTCCTAGAACTTCGATTATGTCATTTCTTGCAAACATCTCATGACATAAATCTCATCTTTTAGTTGGAAAGTGTACTGGCAGTTACTGTTTGTCGATTGTGTGGTTTGAATTTGAGATATGTGCCTGTGAAGGTAAATCATGGAAGGATGCGAGAAGAAGAAGCCAGAAGGTATTTTCAGCAGCTTGTTAATGCTGTTGATTATTGCCATAGTAGGGGGGTCTTTCACAGAGATCTCAAGGTATTTGACTTGCTTTAAACTTTTCTATTGATGTTACTTTATTATGCTTATCTTGCATTGCAACTGCTGCAGCCAGAAAACCTACTGCTGGATGCTGCAGGGAACCTTAAAGTTTCTGATTTTGGATTAAGTGCTTTGTCTCAACAAGTCAGGGTATATCTCGGTCTAGTTTAAGAAACTTGCACCTGTCAAAATGTCATGCTTTATTTTGTTCACTTGTTTCACTGAATCTATTTATAAATTTGTAAATGAAATTTCTCGAACTATATGCGTAGTTATATGGAGTGGTTCAAAACAAAACTTCTTATTGTGAGAACTCCTGCACCGAACCTATAGAATAACTGAGCTGGACCTGTAAGTAATTCGTGATATTTGCTGAACGTAGAGTTCAGTGCAGTTACTTTATTGGTTGTTTTTTTCAGTTACTTTATATATATTGTGCAAGAGTTTTCACAGTTTACATAAGTCACAATAAAAGGTATATACATGTATGCGAACTCTTAAATAAGTAATATTCCTAAAACTCTGTTCATGGGCTACCTGGCAGTTTACATATTTAAGTTCAAACAGAATCAGTGGGATAAAATAAAAACTGTAAAGATTACTTTGGCAGGATGATGGTTTGCTGCATACTACTTGTGGGACACCAAACTATGTTGCTCCTGAGGTTGGTTACTGAATATGTACTTCTTCGTTTTCTTATTCTTCTTCTAGGATTTGATTGACGAGATTATGATCTTCTTAGGTCCTTAATGATCGAGGTTACAATGGAGCAACTGCAGACTTGTGGTCGTGTGGAGTCATACTGTTTGTGTTGCTCGCAGGTTACTTGCCTTTTGATGATTCTAATCTTATCAACCTATATAAAAAAGTGAGCACTTGAGAATTCCCCAGTGCAGTGTTACTCAGATATCTTATTTATATTAAATCTCTTAATGGTGTTCTCAACTTCTATCGTATTACTACCAGATATGTTCAGCTGAATTCACCTGTCCCCCTTGGATTTCCTTTGGTGCCATGAAATTGATAACTCGGATCCTGGAGCCAAATCCGGAGAAAGTAAGACTATTATCAATTGATGGAATACTAATTCTTAGAATTGTTGTTATTGTTTTCTTAATTTGTACCACCCATTGTGCTGTGACATTTTTCTCAAGGAAATCCTGCATTTTATCTGTTTAATTTGAAATAAATTGTGGACTTTTTTATGTATAGAAATGTAAGCTCTATAACTTTTACATTCATGCAGCGTATTACGATTCCCGATATTTTGGAGGATGAATGGTTTAAAAAGGATTACAAGTCACCATCTTTTGATGAAAAGGAAGACGCAAATTTGGATGATGTGGAAGCTGTATTTAAGGATTCTGAGGTATTTCTTGCAAGCACATGGAATTGTTAGTTTCTTCAAACCCATAGGCCAAAATATATAGTTGTGGAAATGTCTCATATATTTTTCGCATACAGGAATATCATGTAACTGAGAAAAGGGAGGTGAAGCCAGCTGCCATGAATGCTTTGAAGTTAATTTCAATGTCAAAAGGTCTGGATCTTGGGAATCTATTTGATGAACAGGTATGAGCCCCTTTATCTTTTTCGTTTGCCAAGAATTACAGTTATTGATTACAGAAGTAGACAAAAGAATTACAGTGGAAACTTACTAGCCAATTTATCAAATAGCAGAGGTCTAAGAAGGCCTAGGTGGAGAATTAGATGTAATTAGGTGCTATAACTTCAGAAATCCTATAGTCGATGATATTTAAGTACATATGAAATGTGTACAGATCTTCGCTGAGAGCTAGTTGTATTTGTTACAAAAATAACTGTTTAACCGTATTTAGTTATTTCAACGCTGTATATAATTATCACTGTTTAACCGTATTTAGTTATTTCATGACCTCATTATTGTTTAGGAAAGTAGTGGTAAAAGTTATTGTGGGTGTTCAATCTCTTATTACATGGTGGAACTATTTTCTTACCTCATGCACTTTTGCTTTCCCTGGCACTCTGATTGTAGGGATTCAAGAGAGAAACGAGGTTCACATCTAAATCCTCGGCAAAGGATATAATTAGTAAAATTGAAGAAGCTGCAAAACCTCTTGGTTTTGATGTCCAGAAGAAGAATTACAAGGTATATTGACTCCTAAATCCAATTACTTCTGCTGTATGTCCGGACCCATAATGTACTAAAGTTAGATTTGTTCTACACAATATGATCTCACGTGTTGGTCATCATGGTAATAGTACTTCTCTTTTCCTGTCTCAGATGAGGCTTGAAAATTCAAAAGCTGGAAGAAAAGGCAATCTCAATATCGCCACGGAGGTATACATAGTATCTGATGAAAATTGTGACTCTTGAACCAAGTATTTGACAGTTTTTTTGTAAATACAAGGTATAGTTAATTTTTATTGGGTGCTTTAATCAGGTTTTTCAAGTGACCCCTTCTTTGCATATGGTTGAGGTTAGAAAAGCAAAAGGAGATACTTTGGAATTCCACAAGGTATCCTACTTCTTTGGAAGTCTTTGTCTAAAAATCTTTTGATAAATTTACTTATTATATAGTGCAATAGATTACATGAATGTATCGGTTTTTGCTGTCAGTAACATCCTAATTCCTAACATGAGTCACCCCCCATCCATCGTCTTTTCATTGTTGGGGTTTTTAACTAAACTAAATGATGCCATTGCTGCATATGCAATCTTTATAGAATTCTCCCATCTAGGGTCTCATGGATCTAAGTAGAGAAATTTAAAAATAGGGCGTTATTTACTTATTTGATACTCCCTTCCCTCCGTCCCACGGTAAGTGAGGCGTATTCCTTTTTGGGTCGACCCAACTAACTTGATGCATTTCCTTTATTGGCTAAAAATCAACACTCTATCTCTCTCTTACCGTGGGACGGACGGAGTATAAATTAGTGTGTGGTAATTGTAGTGCAGAAACTACATCATCTCGACTTATTCTCTTAACTTGGCACAAGCATATCAATACTGGGTGGAAAATCTTGTTTGTCGAAATTAAAATAGAAGCTCGTGAAATCGGATCCTGAATTGTGGCAATATTTAGTGCCCATCATTGCTCTACATACTTGCATGCATTGTCATCTTCTTTATATATACGTGCGCATTTTACACGTAAATGAAGTAGAGCCAGTGCCTATATGGAACGTAATTAAGAGATACTATATCCATGCTCTATGTTCTCATTTCGGTCGTATTTATACATGCAGTTCTATAAGAACCTCTCCACCTGCCTTGAAGATGTGGTATGGAAATCCGAAGACGACGCCCCACACAAAAAGTAGCAGTGTTTCTCCGACAGAAAGCCGCAGCATTAGTCTCTTATAAGTGTGTTGTTGTTGTTGTTGTTATTGTTCATTCTTGGTTTCTCACCGGACATTTTTTGCACGGCTAGATATTTGAATGGAAGTAGTTTTGATGCTGTTATGAGACTTATGAGATGAGATGTGGCTTTTGATTAGGAAAATCCAATCTCAACTGTATATTATAAAATGGAAGTTCCAAAAAAGAGACATCTTTTAGTGCACAACTCATAACTATCAGAAACTACGTGGAATATAAAAGTGACAGGTTTCTCCATTGTATTCACAGTATCTCCCAACATATTTCCAAATACACCAATAAAAAATACATCTAGTGTGTGTGTATATTTATAAAACAGCTACCTCAATCTCCCATGAGGACTGAGCTGGTGATTTATAGCTCGAGCTGAGGCTCTTGGAGCAGCGGTGGACTTGTGGATTTCGAGGAGGGCGGCCAAGACCTCCGTCATGACCGGCCGGCTCCTGGGATCCGTGTCAGTGCAACGCAAGGCCACGGCTGCAGCCGCCTGCGCCCCCTTTTTAGAGTACTGCCCTCCCAGCCTCGAGTCCATGATCCTCAACACCTTCCTAGCGTCCGTGAGGAACGGCTTCGTCCAGTCCACCAACGTCTCCTCCGCACCCCCGGCGTTCTCGTCCCCTGCCGCCCGTTTCCCAGACAGAAGCTCCAGCAGCACCACCCCAAAACTGTACACGTCGCTCTTGGGGTTCAAGTGGCCCGTGGCCACGTACTCGGGCGCAGCGTACCCCCTCGTGCCCACAACCCTGGTCGAGACGTGGGTCCTGTCCCCCTTGGGCCCCTCCCTCGCGAGGCCGAAATCCGACAGCTTGGCATTGAACTCCTGCATTGATCATAAGAAGTACGTATTAGGTCGAATGCACACGAACAAGAGTCGAGTGAGATACGAAAAGATGATGCACCGAGTCGAGAAGCACGTTGGACGCCTTGAGGTCTCGGTAGATGACATTGGCGTCGAGGCTGTGCAGGAAGGCCAGCCCCCTCGCCACGTCCACCGCGATCCTCATCCGAGTAGCCCACGGCATCAGCTGCACTCCCTCTGTCAATGGAAGACTTACTAAGTAAATTAAACTAGCCATATATATGTGCATTCTTGACCAACAAAAACTCATCACTCACTTCTAAACAAATGATTCTCTAAGCTCCCTTTTGGCATGTATTCATACACCAGAAGCTTCTTCTCTGCCTCAGAGCAATACCCAATCAACTTCACCAGATTCTCATGGTGCAGCAGCCCCAAATAGTTCACTTCTGCCTGCAAAAATTATCACTCATTATTAATGTTGCAATTTGTAGCAAGTTTAAAAAAAAACCCCTAGAGAACTCAAACCACCATAAAGTTTAATGAGACACTCATCCTATGGATTTCTATCATAGTATTGACTGACCCAGCCGTATATATATAAATATCTGAACTGAAACTGAAAAAATGACCGAACTAACAGCACTATATTACAACAATAAAATAAAAGAAAAAGGAAATAGTAATTAGGAATAGACATATTACAAGCCATTCTCGGTGGCCTTGAACGCTCTCGGGCTTGAGTTTCTTGACGGCAACGACGAGGCCGGTGCCGGGGCGGCAGGGGGCGAAGGTGTGGTCGTCAATCCAACCTTTGAAGACGTAGCCGAAGCCGCCCTCGCCGAGGAGGCTGTCAGAGCGGAAGTTGCGAGTGGCATTCTTGAGATCACAGAAGGCGAAGGATTTGAGGTTGCTTTTCTCACCCAACAACATGCTGCTGCTGCTGCATACCGCCCCTGATTCTGATTGCTTCTCCTCCGCGCCGCCGCCTGGCATCATCAATTCAACATTCATTACATTCAATCACAATTCACAACAACAACAACAAGTGCATATATAAATATTGGTTGAGTATAATTAGTGATACCTGAGAATTGGCCAGAAGAAGCATGGGCAAGTTTAGCAGAGGATTTACCGAGGCAGAGACCCATAGTGAAGGAATGAAGAGATGGAGGAAAGGAGAGTGAGGCCATCCTCCACCCTTATTCACAAACATATGTTGTTTAGTCAAAGGATGAACAAAATCTTCTTTGAAAATTGGTGACATTGTCTCTGCATTCTATGGCCCCACCTGGACTACTTTTTTTCTATTATTAATGCAATTTACATTGTTTGACCGGGAATTCTCATTTTTCAAAATATTGACCAATCTACTCTATCCTCAATTATGAAGTCCTAGTACTAGTATAAAATACATGTTTTTTTATGTCTGCAATCTGATCCAAATACTATAAATTATTCAATAAATTTTGATCTTATATGGCTACCACAAAAATCTATGTTCCTTAATCTGAATTATAGTCCCTCCGTTTGCAAATTGTTGTTCATTTTGTCTCGGCACGAGTTTTAAGAAAAGCGAGTGAAATGTAGGCCCAACATTTATATAGTAATTTTATAAATGTGAATGTAATTAGTTAGTGGAAAGTGTCCATTTACCAAAAAAAACGAAATAGACAACATTTCATGGACGGACCGAAATGACAAAATTGAACAACATTTCAAGGACTGAGGGAGTACATTAAACGATATTGTTTAATTTGACATTCTAATTATTTGAATTTGATATGAATAATGTGTCTAATTGTAATGGGATAAAATATGTGTCATAGATTTGTCGGGTTTGAATAATGATCTGTCATAAGAAATTAACACAAATTTTAAAATTTGGGACTTTTACCACCTTTCAAAGTTAGTGAGAAATACTTAAATTCACCCAAAGTTTATGATTTTTAATACCAATGTTTCCGTCAGGTTTGAAGAATAACCTGCTATAAGAAATTGACACAAATTTTCAAATTTATAATTTTTAAGATAAATTTCAAAATTCATGAGAAATACAATAATCCAACCAAAGTCTACTATTATAAAACCATTATCCGTAGAAATTAATACCATCATTCTTCATTTACCATATATTTCGTGCTATCTCTTCACAGTCTATTTATGTATCAAGGGTTAAATTGTCTCTGATTATAGAACTTACGATTTCTTTTTATCCTCTTTAACAACTTAACGAGATTTAGAAAAAATAATTAAAGAATGTATAGTTTATTTCGTAGATAAACATGAGAAATATTAGTAATTGACCTATCTCAATTTTTTCACCCTCGAGCAGTGTCAAATATACCAATTAATGAAATATTTAATGTATATACGACTTTGATTATATTGAACAGTTCTTCATAAATGTAAATTTCCAAAATATAACATGTGCATATACTGATTATTATATATAGTTTGGTTGCTTAGGCGGTGATAGCATAAGAGTATTTTTTTTTTAAATTCCCTTTGTAAAATGGATATTTCTATTTTTAGAGAACGTCAATATTGACCTAATTATTGATGTATCTGAATTATTTGAGGTGGTATGACTTTTTCCAATATTTTTTTAAAAAAAAAATCAATTTTTTCTAGTATGATAATTCGAACAATTTGTCTTAGGTAAAAAAAAGTAGAGGGTACATCAAACTCTGTACATGGCAAAAATTCGGATATACGGGTATCAATTTTAATTAAACTTAATTAGAAATTTTAATTAAAATTTACAAATTTTAATTAAAAGTTTAATTAAACTTAAACAAATAAATTTAATTAAAAGTTAATTAATTATAGATAAATAAATGCAGGGGGGTGACAATGTGCACTAATAATTAAAAATAAATAAATATTTAACGTATTGAATGGAGGGAAAATGTATTATCAGTCCAGTTGTATTTTATTGTCAAAACGATGACGATTGTTTATGTTATATCAATAATTCAACTCCTACCATCTTTATTCTCTCTCAAAAAAAATACATATAGATGTTGCTGACCAAAATCAAAATTGATTTGTCAAATATGTGATATAACAACTCTTTGAAGTTTCTCCATTTTGGTTGTCAGCTACGAATAAGGAAGCTTCAAATATATTTCTTGTTTGCTTTATACTACAAAAGAATTTGAATATTCTTAATCTCTTTAATTATAGGATGATATAGACACATTTGTCGCTAAAGGGGAAGTTACATTTTCCTTTTGGAGAAGTATATATACCTTTCGAAAATTAATTATTTAAGTTCTACACATAAGTTCTTTCATCCTAAACATGTAAAGGGGAGGGTGATAAATTAATTATTTAATCCTAAACAAAAATAGTAAATATGCAAAGTAAAAGATAACCTAAAATTCTAAAAGTACATGCACATGTATAACAAATAATGTGCTCAAGTTAATGATATCGAGCAATCTATATAATACAAGAACCATTCACAATATCGATTTGGAGAAATAGTTACAACAAAAAAAAATCTAACATGCTTGAACAATGTTTTGTAGTATCAATTTTATGATTTTAAACTAAATTATTGCACAAGAACAAAGGATTACTCAATTAAGCACCGATTCCAACGTGAAATAATCAAACAATTGAGGAACATACAATATTATAAATTGGCTAAATAATATATATATATATATATATATATATATATATATCCACATCAAATTCCACTCCTTTATTTTCAGAATACAAATATAAGCAATTAATTAGCAAGAAATGAAAATTTATCATTATTCATTGATATGAAAGTTATCCGCAGCCATAAGTCAACATTATATCATATTGATGAAGGTAAATTTGCAAAGTTTTCCGTCTTTGGACTAAGTCACGACGACTTTTTTGTAGTATTTCATAATGCATAGTTTTATTTTTAAAATGGCCCCTCTAACGAAAGAAATCTAAATCTTTAGAAAAACAAAAAAAATTGTGTCACTGTCAATGAAAACGAATTTATAGAAATTTATGAGGGTGATCAATGAATTCGATGAATCTAAATGAGAATAAAATGGATATGACCATTAGAGACATCCCATCTTTGAATGATAGCATAAAATAATCACTATCGATGCCCTACTTGCTTTATAATGTGAAAAATGAGGTAGCGAATCACCTTTTTTGCTGCTATGAAAAATGGCCATGGAATAGAGCTTTGAAAAGATCAACTTTTATTTTGTTGTATTTTTTATTTTCTAAATTAAGTTTTATCTTCTTTAATGTCCTACTTATCTTATCTAAGAATTAATAAATAATCAAGGGCCAAATCTAACATTCTTTTTATGGTTATTTTTTAGTATCCAGGATCATGACTTTTTGTTTATAAACATCTCAAATGAATATTATTATTAATGTAAAATTTACGATGGAGTACTATTTTTTAACAATTTATTTTTTTCTTCTATTCGCAAAAACATGTTTTGTAGCAAAGTTTCTTTGTTTTTTGTTTTTTTCTTCATGGAATTTAATTTGGGGAAAATTTAATAGCATAAATATTTTATAATCCAGTGAAATCTTTTAACTGCATTGTGCCATTTTCGATTTTGTCAGCTGCAATTGAGATGAGAAATAAACAACACTTGATATAAAATTCTCATTACTATTTTGGGAACTCAATTTTCACCACAATACAAAACTCAAAACCTGTTTATTTACAATGCAGAGAGTTGTTACATAAATTATTCAGACCACACAATCACCATTTCCTTCCAAATGAAAAGACAATTACAAATCAAGAAAACAGAAGAATAGCAAGAAAATTAGATCTCAAGGCAACTGACACCAAACCAAAAAAAAGGAGCCAATTCCACAACAAGTCACCACCAAATATTGCATCAAGGCAGGCCTATCTCTCTACTGTTACATTCCCTGAAATATTGTCTGCTCGCTCGATCAAGCTCCTGCATCCGGCCCAGCTAGCGTAATCTGTTAAAACGAGAACATCACAATGTGTTCCTTGTGAAGAAAATTCAAGAATGTGAAACTTACATTACAGTCAAATGCAAATCTTCTTGCAAGCATGATAGCTGCGTTTCTTTCTCTCTCCGATTCAAATGCTAATACGAGGGAATCTCCTGCTTTCGCCTGCCAGTATACGGCCTGGGCTGCAGCATTCCCTCCGCCTCTAGCTCCACATAGCTAAGCACAACAAGAAAATTGTTTCGAGATTGTTTACATCAAACTTCAATGAGGATTTAGACAGATTGCTACTTCAAACTAAGAAGCATTAGTCATTTGGTTAATTCATTTAGTCTTTGAAGGATATGATTATTTTGACAGTACATTTTGTTAGACAACTTAATATAAGAAAAAAATATTTGGTTTTCTATGAGTTGAGACGAATGCCAGAAACATGAATCAAACAAGGGCGAGATGAATACCTGCATTGAATTGGAATAGTATTCCTTTACGAGTGTTGTCTTGGCTCGGCAAAGTTTCATTCTCATCTTACCGATATGCAGTACATGGATGGCGTGCGAGTCATGATCTGCCCCATTCATCTGGATGACGACTACCTGCAAGGCTTTTCATGAAAAACGCAAGCAGATGTGGGCAAAGAGAGAGCATGCGGATTGTTGTCTGTTAAAGTAAAAGAACAATCCATCTTCTTATCAACAATACGAAAGCCCAATATTTTTATAAGACATGCTATTCACAGACTACAGAATTTGAGTGTGTTTTATATAGATCTACCAGGGAGCAATGAATTGGAAGAGTACTACTATTATTTTTGGAACTTTCGGGTATATTGAAGTACTGAAATATTAAAATTTAATAGTAGAAATGTTCCTGAAAGAGAGGTTACAGCCACCTCAGAAATCAAACAAACAAACAGCAGTTGACTACCAAATTTCGCAATGGAAATGCAGGAATCACATACATTGAACTCAGTGTCATGCCTTCGCACAAGTGCTTCTACATAGCTCCCCAATCCTGCTGCTGTAATCAGAAAACAAGGTAAATTTCCAATAGTCGAAAATCACCAAATTTTAAGAACACAAAAGGTAATACTGACAAACCTGGATCGACAGGTCCTGAGGTTGCTACTGTAGTTGTTTGATCATTAGCCGAAATTTCAGCTTGAAGCATTCGTCCAACATCACAAGGCTCGGGAGCATATACAGATTTGGTAGCTCCTATTATCGTAAAAAGCCAGTTATAATCAAGTGCAACAGCAAGACACCGTGGTAAACATCTAGATATTTAGATAGTAAATTTTGCTTATAGCAGCACACTGACATATTTACTTATTGGCTGATTCACTAATACAGATGACTTATTAAGGTGTAAACAAGGACCACAGCAAACAGTTAAGCAGAGAACATACCTGATATAAGCTCCTTCTTGCCATTCTCAGGCATTAAACGATACCATTGAATTGCACATTCAGAAAGTTCTGGAGCACTATCAGAACATTGATATATAAACAAAATTGAACCTAATGCCTCAGTGCCATCTATGTCATACAAATGGGGTGTTTTTTTATCGCCCTTCCTGGTTATTGCGAGCTGCAAATAGTCAACCAAAAGAACATTTAAGAAGAGAATTTGTGTTCGTGTTGGAGAAGCGGTAGAGTGGTTGATGCCCGGAACAAAGGTTACGGGTTCGAGTCCACTATGGCCCGGCCTTTAAAATTTATGTTCATTTGCCAATAAAAAAAAGAAGGAAATTTGAAGGATACTTTTGAAATTTTAGGCATTAAAGAATAAAATACTGACAAACAGAGTATTGGCAGAAGAATGTCATAATTCATTAATATGCAGAAGACGCACTGGTAACTGCAAACTTATTGCACCTCATATATTCACTTAGCTCAAAACTGAAGACTCTTAGTTTTACTTTTGAAATTGGAATTGCTTGTATGGCTCCATTTCCTAATAATGAACACCTTAGCAAACCTTCTATCCTGAAAGGTAAGAGGTCTTTTGCAATTTGAGGGTGATTACCCGTGCTGAATATTGTACTTGCAGTTTATCTGTGTTTTATCACTGTGATTATCCTTTTGTGTCACGGAAGGCAAGCTTATTGGTTCGCAAGGATCTTAAGCGTGAAAACGAATGAAATAGAAGCAAATTACAGTCTATATGCACTTGAGTCGTACTTTACTTTTCTTTTACAGGCTCATGATTGCCGCAACTTACCAAATTAAGCTGCTACGGATAGTGTTCAAATCTTCCTTCTAGCAGTAATATTTTACCGAAACTGATGAGTTAAGCCATCAAATTTTTGCACTAATGAACAAAACCCACCAATAGGCAAAACCAACCATTCCTAACTGACAACTAGAACTAGAACATATACAAAAGGATGTACTAAGATAAAAAGGTAAGATTTTTTTAAAATACCTCCTTCTGTAGCTGTAGTGAATGCTTTGACTTTTCAGCAAGTTGGATCCTCAATGCTCGAAGTTCATGTTCCATATCCATGACCTGAAAAACAGGCATGTCTCTTGAGTGAGATACAGAGTACAGACATACACGCACAATATCTATGTTAAAGAAAAAAGTACTGATTTCATAATCTAAAAGTATATCTTCCCAATAAACTACTCCAAAAGCTAAATGCCTAAGTATTTAAACCATGTGACTGCTATAATATTAAATGTCTTATAGATTATGATATAATTTTTGAATTCTATAGATTATAGGAATAACACCATGATTCTTTTTATATTATACTTCTTGATTGGTGCTGAGCTAACTATAGTTTTGTATTGACTGAAACTCCATGATAGCAAGAATAAATGAAACAGATGTAATACCCTACTAGGTTGATGTAGCATTTTTATTCGTCTAGCTTCTTGAACCTCCTTCATCAATTCATCCAAGTCCTGGTCATGGAAAAATAGACAGCACAAATCAATAACGCTACTTTGGGATCTATAATAGAGCATGATATCATGTAAAAGCTAACGATATGAATTTCTACCGGTCAGTTTTTCTTATTTTTTGATATGCAAGCATGTTAAATTACTTCTCAAGTCTCAACAAACATCTAATACTTAACACTGGGACTCCACTATGCATGCTTACAGACGTGTCATGTGTGAGCAAAAGGCTATCACAAAATTCGTACAGTTCATGAATAACAGTAAACCCAATTTATGCTTATACACAAAGCCATCTTCACCTTATTACATGCATATATAAACCACAAGTTGGAGAATACGTTCAAGAACATAAAGAAGACAACTAGTTGTGAGGAAAGATCTAATAGAAAAGTTTTGTTGTAAGTTCATTTTGGATCTAATAGAAAAGTCTTGTTGTAAGTTCAGTTGAATGAATTCTCAATTACTAATTGAAGATTTAAAGCACCATAACAAGAGTACAAAGCCACGTATATAATTGTTGTTTTTTTTAATCTAGGACGTAGAATATCTATTGAAACCTGTTTTCCTGAAGCTCGTGACATTCGCTCATGTTCCTGAAGAGCCTCTTCTACTCGCTGGACTGCTTTTCTAGCATTCTCAATTTCAGCCAGTGCAAAAGCTCTCTCTTCATCAACAAGTTTCTTAGCATCGTTAGAAGCCTAAAAATGATACTTTTCAGCTTTTCTCTTTTTGTAATGGAAAGAAACAAGTTCATTACAGAACAAACAGCAATTCCACCTGTTTCAAAAAAGTTGCAAGCTTTTTCACTTCTGCCTTCTCTTGAATGAGCTCTCCTTCTCTCTGAGTTAAATGAACTGCTAAAGCTTCAACCTATAAACATCAAATCAATCAATGAAAAGGATCATTGAGGAAGACACGTATGATATAACTGCATCAAAGTAAGGTAGATAAAAGATAGTAAAGGACTATAGAAGCAATCATTTAGAGATTGAGAATAACCAACCATAGCTATAGCTTCTTCCACATCATCTTTGTTTGAGCCAGCTACGCGCCCTCTCAGTGCTTCAAGTGTGTCCCTGAGTTTCTTTAGAAGCACATGCTTCTCTAGTGAGACTGCCTCTTTGAGCCTTGCCTGGAATCCAAAAGCAATCAACTTTACAATACTTGACATCCATTTAAAGGCAGCATCACAGTTTTGAACTTGGAAGTACTAAAATGAAACACAGATATAAGATATGCCTTTGACAGAGAGCCACTTAAAGATCAGAAAATTCAAAACATAGATTACAAAGTAAGACCAGTTCAAATGAGAGTGGACCTCATCAGATAGCTTTGCAGCAGCAGCCAAACCCTTCTCAAATTTGCTAGCAAGGTCGCGCACTGAGAGGCGTTTCTGCTGCTCCAGCAACAGGGCAGTTTCCCGTGCAACCATGTCTTTCATAGAGGACATCTCAGCGTCTTCTTTCACCTCTACGATTTGATTGTTGGCACCAATTTTATAATGTGGAAAGCGACTTGAGGCAAAAAACACATCAGTAGAAACTGGAGAGACTGCATCCTTTTGCGTTGCATAGCTATAATCATGGGTTAACCTCGTCATGATTGAATAATCCTAGATGCAGCACAGAGAACACCGTTTCAGCAGTAATACAGTATCTTGGTAAATATAAAGGAACTTCACTAGAAAGTAGAAACATGTTCCCAATAGGAGGGAATGCATTTAGAATTACATATTTATTTTTTATACCTCAGGTTAACCAAACACGAACACATTAACCAATAACCAGTCAATCTAAAACTTGAGAGCAAAATGTAAAACTGTGCAACATGAGAAAAGAAAAGAGTCTTACAAGCAATTCAAATGATATACACATACACACACATATACATATATTTAGGCTTTTCAACATTAATTCTTTTCTTTGTTTTGTTGTGTTTTGTTTTCTAAGCAGAGTGATTCTATCTTGTGGTGTATTTTACACCTACAGCACATGAATCCAAACATTAATCTGAATTCTGACACCATTTTCAATTCAACCATACAAATAATAGAGAAGGCCCAAAAGAAAAAAAAACATTAAGGTAAAGGAAAAACTAACATCCAATTGCTGATATACAACTCAAATGTGATGATCAGTCCCCAAAAATACAAAAAAAAATGAGCAAAATCGTTCAATGTAGACAGCAAATAAAGCTCACGCTGCAGAGCGTTGAAAACATTAAAAAAATTGTCCAATTCTAGAAGGACATGAGAAAGAAAATGATGTTGATTCAGAATAAGCACACATAAAAAGGAGAATCAAAGAGTAAAAGAGGAACGCTGAGATGCTAATTAGCAAAGGTAGACTAACAATGCAAGAATTTACCCACAGATCATGTCAGTAGAAGAAACTGGATAGGATGTTTGACCCCAAAAAGTAGAAATAAACAACAGCTTTGGTGTTTAAATAGCAGTAGTTTTTTAATGTAGATAGAGAAAGGGTAGTAGTATGAATGTAGGAAGGAAGGGGCAGAGAGCTGAGAGAAGAAAGATAAAGGCAATTAGAAATAGATGGCCTTCTTGTTTACTTTTTTAAAAGCTATTGAAACAAAGAAAAAGCCGCCCTAATTATACAAACATATGTTGACATATATATACTGCCACCGGAAAAGCTTACCCATCAACCAAAAATTTGATCTTTGTTCAATAATCAACTACTACTAAAATGTAAACATATGTGATAGTGATGATGCTGATGAAAGAAAGTTGAACTTATTTCTTGGTTAAGAGTGTTTCAAGATTCCAAAAGATAACGAGAATAAATTAAAATTATAGTTAGTCAACTATACGATAGGGACAAAATGATTTTTTATTTCTCATTTTACTAGAATTTAAATTACTATATGAATTGTGATTGATATTTGAGGTTGCTCGGAATCGCCTCATTTGTCGTGCAAGCATAATATTTTGATTACTTTAATATATATGCATCTTATTTTATTGTAAATAATTTGTTTGTAGAGTACGTGTACAAAATATAGATTGAAAATGAAATATACTGGTATTAAAATGGGTGGTGTAAGAGCGATGAAAAAATGGGATGATTTGCTCTATAATTATTATGTATTTTGTTACTATAGTTAAATGTCTGTACTTGATTGTATTAAATATATTGGTAAGTGCATAACATGGAGTATCAAAATTTCATGTAGTTTTATCAAATAAAAGATAAATCATTTAGTTAACATATAGAGCCTTAGAGGGTACATTCATTTATTTTGCAACGTTGAAATATGCTAGACTCAAGTGAAAATATAAAATACTACTACTAATTTAGGGATTGAATTTGTATTCATAAATCACAATCACATTCCAAATCATAATTTAGGGACTGAATCAATTTGGTAGCCATTGGCTTCGTTAGGTTAGCTTTTAAATATACCTTAATCAGAAAAATAATTGCGAATCAAATACCGCGGTATATTAATCTATAATTGCTAGAGAAATACTGCAAGGTATTAAAAGAATCAACAAAATAACCATATAGGCATAATCACATAAACATGTACTTATATTATTTTTAAAATAAGGTATGAAACATTGTGTGATGTAATATATAAGTTGCATAAGACATTAATAGAGGAATTACTTCCCAAAAGCTAACGTAATTTACATTTTAAGGTTAATTTGGAATTCCACGGTTGAGCATTTAATATTCGTAACTCAATAGTAGGCTCGACAAATAAGTATCGCATTATTCAACGAATAACTTGAATTTATTGTTACACTAAACCACTTAACCTCACATCATAACTTCCTATCTCTAGATTTTTTTACGCTTTGTAACATGTTATTCGATGCCGTTATTAGCCGAAGAGATATTTTTACGCTTTGTAACATATTATTCGAAGCCGTTATTAGTTGTGCATCCGTTCTTTAAAATTCCATCACAAATTAAATTCAAAACCTGATCGGAGACTCAACTGGACAAATAGAGCAATAACAACCCCTGAATAGAGAGATTTTCCGATCACAACAATGACGAAATCCAGCCGCAGCGAAACAGAGGGAGAATCAGTGCCTTGCATTCAAACTGAACCTCTGGTACGATTTAACCTTGAATCATCAAATAACAAGTTATATGTTAAGGATGAAGTTCCTTAACTCGTTATTTTGCGTCGAACGTCGCGGGAGCTTTTGCCCGTCGATCAATCCGGCGTCAAAATTAGGGTTTTGTGCGTTTTGCACGTTTGAAAGAAAAGAGAGTAAGAGAAAGTAAAATAGAAGGATAATTGATATTTCTTGAATGAATGGGAAGAATACAATGCCTCCTATTTATAAGACTATCCTGACTTAGAGAACAAGAAAATAAAGATCCTAATAATATATGGGAAATATATGCTAAATCAATATTAAACTAAATAAGAGAGATTTGGGATATTCGTAGAGATATTCTCGTATCAACTCCCCCTCTGTTAAAATCCACCTTGTCCTCAAGGTGGAAACCACGACAAAACAAAGAGTGTCGCGACTAGAAGCTTTGGCGAGGTATCCCCACCCGGATCAAATGTATGCAAATCCTCAAGAATTGCACAAAGTTGACGAAGTGCAAGGACACCCACAGAAGTCCCGAGCTTAAGAACATAATTCTGTGGATGATAACACATCTGAATTGTTGTTGTTTCCCAGCCATCAAATGCTTCAATCTTTTTACAATCACAAGCAAAGTGTCGCGAAATACTCCCTCCTGGATCAAACGTACACGACCGTTGCTTTGCACTTACTCGACTAGGAGAAAGCGAAGCAATAATTCCTAGGGAAGTCTCGCCCACCTTTCGGCATTCAACAAACCCAATATCAATCCAAATATGATGATGCACCGCTAAAGCATTGATAGCACCTTCATCAACTTCGTGAATACCTACGATCACACGCATTCTCGGTCGTCGTGGACAATACATCACCATTGCCTTAACGCCATAACTACAGAACGTCTCACAGAAATCCAATCCCACCGGAATGCACTCCAGTGCTTCACGTTGAGCTTGGAAACAAAACTCCTGTATAGTCATACCATGTGATGAAGCTTTTAGAAATCCATTCGTTTCCTCATGGTCTAACAAAACCCCTTCCACTCCAACTTGATCACATTTAGGTAGTCGATCAATTGTAGTATTTGGACAAGATTCTACTGCTTCATCATTATTAACGGCAATTAATTCCATTGAGTCATACCCGAAATTGGAGTCGCACGATAGAGATATCGAGGCTGGTGGAGGCGGGCTAGCAACGACAACATGCAGCGAGCTTCTAGATGGATCGTGATGGAGATCGGCTGGGGCGGCGGTCGTCATCTGTGGTAGGGGACACGATACCGGCTCCGTGTCCATGACGCTGGGTGTAAGGTCTGGTGGAGGTCGTATCGCGGCGTGTGGATCACCCAGGCAACGTTCACGTGAATCCATCTGAGACCCTAATTCCCTGACAATAGCAGTCAAATGCTCGAGCTGTGAAGCCAAGTCAGCCACTGTTAGGCTCGGTTCAGACTCCGCCGTCACTGGATCACGTGGCATGTCGAGAGGCTCCATATGGCCGACATCATTAGTTGTTGGGAGACATTGCCAATCCGGTTGATCGGGAGGTTGCGGATATAACAACGACAGTTGATCATAGGTCGAAGAACTCTGCTGCGTGCGCACCCATGGCGGGTCCCAGCAAGTGGGCTGTCTGAGCGCGGTGTGGCGTGGCTGCTGAGGCGGTTGATAAGGCTGAGAGTATCCCTGCTGCGTGCACAACGTTGGCGGGTCCCAACAAGAGGGCAGTGGTGGCGAGTACGAATTTGGCTCGTAGGACGATGGTTGCCGATACGCAGTTTCCTGGCGCAGCCATGGCGGGTCCCAGGAAGTGGGTTGACGGGCTTGGTAGGGATGGTGTTGTGGGTGGAGTCTCCCATCCTGTGGATATGGATATGGTGGTTGTTGATCTAACGCTCTGCACGGATGGAGCAGAGGTTGAGATACGACGGGCTGCCATGGGTGGTAATCCGCCTGCCGGAGTTGATATCCGGTGTAGCTGTACGACATGTAGACAGTGATTCGGAGGAAGAGATCACGATGAAAGCACCAATTGTTAAGGATGAAGTTCCTTAACTCGTTATTTTGCGTCGAACGTCGCGGGAGCTTTTGCCCGTCGATCAATCCGGCGTCAAAATTAGGGTTTTGTGCGTTTTGCACGTTTGAAAGAAAATAGAGTAAGAGAAAGTAAAATAGAAGGATAATTGATATTTCTTGAATGAATGGGAAGAATACAATGCCTCCTATTTATAAGACTATCCTGACTTAGAGAACAAGAAAATAAAGATCCTAATAATATATGGGAAATATATGCTAAATCAATATTAAACTAAATAAGAGAGATTTGGGATATTCGTAGAGATATTCTCGTATCATTATACATCGAGTTGTGGAGAGGAATTAAGTTACTGAATGAATTTGGTTGCTTTAATTTGATTGTTTAGTTTGAACTTGGAAGAAAATTTAGGATATTTTATGTGAACTAAAAATTATCTAAAGGTCATGTATTCGTGTAACAATTAGTTTCACTCACATGAGTAACAAAGTGTCCACCTACTGTTTTGCCATATTCTTTTATGTTCATGTGGCTCATCTTGTTTACAATCATTTTAACAGTTATAGGCTGGGTTTAATTAGATTAAACTTGCCTTAATGACTACACTTGGCACATTAAGTCAATACAATAGAGTGATTTTGACCGACATGTTGATGCCGGTGTTAAATCTAAAGTGCAGTACTCAAGAAGTGAGCAAGTTTCGTTTAAGAATCATTGGCAGGTTGTTGAATGTGAAGCGATCACTGTTAATCAATGCTATACATTATTTCCTTGCCCGACAGATAGAGGACAAATCTATACCCATTAATGAGAGGTGGTTCTCTATTGGTGGGCATATTGTTAAATCCACTCCAAAAGTGTGCAGTGATAACCGAACTTAAGTTTGGAATACGAAAGATCGACGTGACAGAAAGTACACTTGAAAATGGGATTTTATATCAACATTTCGATGGTATATATCCCGCATAATAATGGTACAAAATAAGTTTAAGGATAAGGGGTTTGGAACTGAATCTAGCACATATTTAAAGGTGGCAAACTTGATTATAGTTCACACAGTACTTCTTTGGCTTGGATAAAATGCAATGAAGCCAAGAGATTATAGTTCACATAGTACTTCTTGGGCTTGGATAAAATGCAATGAGGCCTTGGCTGTGAAATTTAATTGAGGATGAAGAGGCATGGGAGAACTTCCCTTGGAGTTCGTTTTCTTATTATGTTTTGAGCAAATATATTACCAACTCATGTACAAAAATTAAAGAAAACCCAAAATACCACATGAAAGGTGCTATGTGGGCTTTGAAGTTATGGCTTATTGAACTTATACCAGATTTGGCCGAGTTTCGGGCATTGAAAACCTCTAAAACTGCACTTCCACGCTGTGAGAGGTGGAACATGATATTAGATAAGAGTCATGACTATACAACTTTCTATGACAATACGAATGTACATTTAATTTAAATGATTTCAGTTTACTTTAACGTAATATAGATATTACATATTTAAAACATTATAATGTAGCTAAGGATATTAGATTTAACTCCATCTGATGAAGAAGAGTTCATTAGAGGATGCCGATGTCGATGATAAGGTTTAGGTGATGTGTATTGGTGGTGATCGGGCAGGTAAAAGTAAGAAACAGACACGGGTTTGTCGTAGTCACAAAGAACCTTGTGAAAGGGGCACCAATGAGCTTAACAGAGATAAAAATAGGGGCACCCGTGAGCTCAACAGGGATAAATATAAGACGGATGAATGCTAGAACATGACAGTACTGCCCAACCTACGCTTGTCATTGAAAAACGTGGCAGAGTTTTGTTCTAATGAGTGGTTGTCCAATTTTGTAAGATCATACTAACTACTATATTACTTCTACGATGAAACATGTTTAAATTGTAATTTTTTACTACTTTCCTCATTTGCGCAGAGCATGGACGCGGTTAGAATGCTATTCAACTATGAGTGGAATATGAAGGAGTTGAATAAGTTTATTGTCTGTCAATTCCAAACGGTAAAGATCAAATATTTTTAATTTATTTTAATGCTTATATCCAAGAAAATTTATGTTTATTCTACATTACAGGGTAAAATAAATAATACTACTATGGATTTACCATCAGAGTCAACTATGAAAAATACAGCCTTGGGGCCCAAAGCACGTATGGAAGAATTGGTTAGTATTGATTTCTATTACTACGACTGTAACATTATTTTCCCATTGGTTACCAAAGGTCCTTGGCTTGGATATGCATTTGACTTCCGCACGAAGATAACAATCATCATGGATTCATGTAATCTATCATTATGTTGGAGAGAATCCATGATGGTTGCTATCTTCGTGCGGAAGTCGAATGCATATCCAAGCCAATGACCTTTGGTGACCAATGGGAAAATAATGTTTAAAAAAAGTCCAACTGATTTAGCGATAATTAAATACAATCGTAGTAATAGAAATCAATACTAACCAATTTCGTCGTTCGTGCTTTGAGCCCCAAGACTGTATTTTTCATAGTTGACGTTGATGGTAAATCCATGTTATTTATTTTACCCAATATTATAGAATAAGCACAAATTTTCTTGGATATAAGCATTAGAATAAGTTAACTATATTAAAATTTTACCGTTTGGAATAGACTAACAATAAACTTATTCAACTCCTCCATATCCCACTCATAATTGAATAACATTCTTACCGCATCTATGCTTTGCGAAAAAGATTAAAGTAGTCAAAAATTATAATTTAAACATGTTTCATCGTACTAGTAATATAATAGTTGATATGATTTACAAAATTAGACAGCCACTCATTAGATCAAAACTCTGGCACGTTTTTCAATGACAAACGTAGGTTGGCCAGTACTATTATGTTCTAGCATTCATCCGTCTTATATTTATCACTGTTGAGCTCACGGGTGTGCCTATTTTTATCTCTGTTAAGCTCATTGGTGCCCCTTTCACAAGGTTCTCCGTGTTTACAACAAACTCGTTTCTGTTTCTTACTTTTACCTGCCCGATCACCACCAATACACATCACCTAAACCTTATCATCAACATTAGCATCCTATAATGATCTCATATAATCAGCTGACTCTTCTTCATCCGATGGAATTAAATCTAATATCCTTAGCTGCGTTATAATGTTTTAAATATGTAATATCTATATTACGTTAAAGTTAAACTGAAATCATTTATATTAAATGTACATTCATATTGTCATAGAAAGTTGTATAGTCATGACTCTCATCTAATATCCCGTTCCACCTCTCACAGCGTGGAAGTGCACTTTCAGAGGTTTTCAATGCCCAGAACTCGGTCAAATCTGGTATAAGTTCAATGAACCATAACTTCAAAGCCCACACAACGCCTTTCAAGTGGTATTTTGGGTTTTCTTTAATTTTTGTACTTGAGTTGGTAATATATTTGCTCAAACATTATAACAAAACAAATCCCAAGGGAAGTTCTCTCATGCCTCTTCATCCTCAATTAAATTCCACAGCCATAGCCTCGTTGAATTTTATCCAAGCCCAAGGAGTACTGCGTGAACTATAATCAAGTTTGCCACCTTCAAATATGTGCTAGATTCAGTTCCAAACCCTTTATCCTTAAACTTGTTTTGTACCATTATTATGCTAGATATATACCATCGAAATGCTGATATAAAATCCCATCTTCAGGTGGACTTTCAGTCAGGTCAATCTTTCGTGTTCCATATTTGAGTTCAGTTATCATTACATATACTTTTGAAGTGAATTTAACAATCTACCCACCAATAGAGAACAACCTTGGTATAGATTTGCCATCTATCTGTTGGGCAAGGAAATCATGTATAGCATTGGTTGACATTGACTGCTTCACATTCAATAGCCTACCAATGACACTTAAACAGAACTTGCTCATTTCTTTATCTTTAGATTTAACACCGACATCAACCTATCGGCCAAACTCACTCTATTGTATGACTTAATGTGTCATGTATAGTCATCAAGGTAGGTTTCATCCAGTTAAACCAGCCTACTTTCATCCAATTAAACCCAACCTGTAACAGTTAAAATGATTGTAAACAAGACGAGCCACAAGAACATTAAATAATATGAAAGAACAGTAGGTGGACACTTTGTTACTCATGTGAGTGAAACCAATTATTACATGAATACATGACCTTTATATAATTTTTAGTTCACATAAAATATCCTAAATTATCTCTCAAGTTCAAACTAAACAATCAAATTAAAACAACCAAGCTCATTAATTAACTTAATTCATCTCCATATTATATGCATAACTTGTTATTTGATTATTCAAGGTTAAGTCATACCGGAGGTTCAGGTTCAATGCAAGGTACTGATTATCCCTCTGTTTTGATGCGGCTGGATTTCATCATTGTTGTGATCGGAAAATATCTCTATTCAGGGGTTGTTGCTACTCTATTTGTCCGGTTGAGTCTCCGATCAGGATTTGAATTTTAATTGTGATGGAATTTTAAAGAACAGACGTGCAGCTAAGAACGGCTTCGCACATTTAAACCTAAATGGTTGAGAACATTGGAAATCCGCGATAATATTAACAGACAAAGTCGTCGGATGCTAAATACTCGATTTTAAATTTCAAACGACTCCCAACCGGATACAGACTTTAAAAAATGCAATACTAGTGGAAGGTGGTTCATACTTTCATATACTTGTTTTTATAATAAAATGTGAGTGAGATAAAGATAGTGGATAGTGAGATCCATTACCAAAAGTAGTAGAAAAGTAAATGAAATATTTATTGGTGGACGGACAAAAATGGCAAAATGAGATGATTTTAGCGGACGGAGGGAGTACATTACAAATGAGAAGTAGAATTCAGTTCAACCAATACTTTGTTATAAACTAAAGAACTCGTTGTCTGAGCTAGTGTGTGGCAACCCAATTCGTAGATCACCTTACACAAAGGCGGACCTACGCTGAGGTTTGGGGTTTCCTTGGCACCCCAAACATTTGAGTTTCAACTAATACATTACAAATTCAGTCGCTAGCTCAGTTGGTTACAAAAGCGGACTAGGAATTAGGAAAATATGGGATCGAAACCCACAGTCCCCAGTTTTGTGGATGATAATTTTGGAGTGACTATCCATTTTGGTTAACGAACAAAAATGGAAAGATTAGACTATTTTTTTAGACGAATGAAAATGGAAAGATAAGACTATTTTTTTGGACGAACGAAAATGGAAAAATAAGACTATTTTCTTGTGGACTGAGTTTTGTGGATTTATTGATTTTCATAACTATTGTTTTTTTAGATTTTCTCATAGTTAATTCATTTATCTACAATATTACTTAAAAAGTGAATGATAATTTGGGAGTGACTATCCATTTTGGTTAAGAACAAAAATGGAAAGATAAAGACTTTTTTTTGGACGGACGAAAACGGAAAAATAAGACTATTTTCTTGTGGACCCTCAGTACCAAAATCCTACATCCGCCAAAACCTCATTACCATTACCCCAAAGACAAATTCATCTTTCTGTATACCTATCATAGCGGGTGTCGTCTAAGCATTCATCTCGAACTCTATCCCTTACTTTTGATCTGACTCAACATCTCCCTTGTAAAGAAACAATCAATAACCCAATTTGTTTACGTGGTTTGGCAGTAATGCCTAAATCCATGGGCAAAATGGTGATCCTTAATTGAAACGATACAAGCAACCAAGAGATCACAAAAGGATAGGATTATTTGGAAAAATCACGAAGAAACAACTACCAACGCATGAAGAAAATAGCTCTCATAAAAGCTTGATTGGAGCATGCTTTTCTTGCTCTCGGTTGAAAGTGGCGTTCTTGTTCTAGAAGTTTTAACTAAACTCCCTCCAACTTCATATTTCCCATCAAAGTTGAGGTATGCGACAGGTATTACCTCCATCCCACTCAAGATGTCCACATTTTTTAGTGATACGAGATTTTAGAAGTAGTTGTTAGATGGAGTAAGTAAATAGAAAAAAGTACTCGCAGTTGAATATTTTAATAAGGAGAGAGATGAGAGGAATTTATTTTCAAAAATAGAAAGTGGACATATAGAGTGAGATAAACTAAAAAAGAATGGACATTTTGAGTTGGACAAAGCGAAGTATTTCTCTTCATTCTTGTGCTCTAATGATGTGAAGTATTTCTCTTCATTCTTGTGCTCTAATGATGTGTTTGCAAGTGCAGCTGAGATTGATTGTAGATTGTAATGTTTAAAACTCACATTTTATCGACTATGAAAAGTATGCATGTTGGCTTGCATTTCGTGTATATATGTATGCTTAACAAAGTTTATTCCATTGTTGTATGTTTATGACTAATTCATGACTGTCCCGTGTAATTACTTGTTACAAATAATGGGATAAATTTCGCAAGCTGTGTACAGGCGGTACTCTAACTATTATAATAGAAAGGAAATTGACAACAAAAAGTGGAATGAAAATTACAACGGAAATAATAAACAAACCGAACTATAAGTCGAGTCGAGGAAAGCCTTTTTTCCGCAAGACAAATTACGCCCCAGCTAGTGCTCACAGAATGGCGTATTGTCCCCAAAGATTAAACGACTTCCTCCTAGCGTGTAGAAGCACCTCAAACCCGCTAGGAACCAGCGAACTTGATGGAGTTCCGAGAATCGAGCTATGCGATGCTCCTAAGATGCACACTATGATGTAGAGAGCTTGAGAGAAGAGAGAACGATTTTGTTGCGGTGTTCTTTTCTACTCCAAGATCAAGTCTATTTATAGGCTAGAGAAAGCACTTAAAAGGCCTTGCAATCAAGGTATCTTTTTATGTATTTGAGGGTTACCTAAGATGAAAGGTCAAAGGTCTTGGCCACATCAAAGGTCTCCCACATTTTCCACATGTTGCCAATAATACTTTTGTTTGGAGAAGTGCAATATCTATAAACTAGCAAATTCAAAGAAGATGACATGTCTGTGTCAAATAAATCTTAGGTGATTGGTTGTGCTTTGTAATGCTATAGAATTCATATTATGTGATATAAACAAATACTTTCAACGCCTTGCCGACTATGAGGCCACCTTTGCAGCAACAACTTTTTTAATTTCACTAATTTCTAATATTATATACTATATACTAGTACTTATTTTCCTATGGAGGAATATTTTTAATCCCCAAAAAATAGCTTCACTCAATGTTCTATATAAAATCAGTTTTACTTGAGTTTTAGATGTCACTAAACAAACGAATAAGAATATTCTGTAATATTCATTTGCTATAAAATAGAGTAGATTGTTAGGGAGATTTACTGAATCGTGAACAACGGGATATTCTGAAAGGCGTGAATAACACTTTCCGATCAAATCAATTTGGTGGTTCTACCAATATTTGATCGGATACAATTCAGGTTTAGAAGTTTCGTATGTTGGTTCTGCTATAACACCTTGAACCGAAAAAGATCAATAAGAAGAGGTCTGAAACGAAACATCGCGTCTCTTCACGAAGCATTGCGTCTCTTCCATTTCTTAACTGGTTTTAACAGCTTTTAAGGAATTTCGAAAATTGCAAATCAGTCCTTCGACTATCAGAAATTATATTTTCGGATGAATTTTCTACACATCAACTTTAATTGGAAATAAAAAATTTCCCAGTCAGGGGCTCTCTCCCTTGGACCCCGCAACTCGGGGGCGCTGCCCCCGAACCCGTATAATCATAATGAATTCAAACAAGCGTACGCTCCGCACTTCCAAACTTATATAATGTTTCATTATGATAATATTGATCAATCAAGTTAATCCAATTACACTAAAATAATCAATATAGATGATAGGAGACGGAGTATACATTCTACTGTAAATAAAGATGGAGTATATATTCTTGGAGATGGTGATGATAGTATTATTCTCATTCGTTTATACATAAACGAATATTGAATATAAAGACAAAAAACTTAGTTATAAAAAATAAATACAAGTGCAGCTTTACTAAACAGTACTGAACTGAGATCTGAGAGGAAAAGGCAAAACGCAAAAAAAAATCGTCATTTATTTCTTGCCGATGCATGCTCGGATTCAAAAAATTATTGAACTGGTTAATAATAAGAAAAAACCGAAATTTAAAAATAAGCCCAGAAACATAATAAATTATCTTTTTTTCTTTTAAATAATGTCAAATGTTCACAATCCGGCATACATGGTATAGGGATATCTCAATTCCTCAACTTGATTCGCAAGCAACATGCGAATTTCAAATCAGTCTGACACAGAAAACCTTTTCGGCATTGTCGTCTCATCACAACATCTGTAACTATATCATAAGCTATAAATTTGGATGTCCAACAAATTATGTATGATAATTAATGAATATAATATGTGCGAGAAATAAGGAAATCTTATTTGCAGAACATGAGTGGGGATATAAATATAATTAAAGCAACTTATACTGTGATAATATGATATTACGAAATAATGGACAGGTGTTTAAGCAAATAAATTAAAATAGAGAGAGGGGTCGTCATTCATCACATCACATGTCCACCGACACCCCAACCTCTTTTTGCTTCCTTCCCTTTTATTTTTTCAAGAAACTACTTATATTATCCCTTCGTGAATTGAATTATTAATAATATTAGTAAACATTATATAGTTAACAAAATTGCTTTGAATTATTAATAATATTAGTAAACATTTCAATAATATTAGTAAACATTATATAGTTAACAAAATTGCTTTGAATTATTAATAATATTAGTAAACATTATATAGTTAACCAAATTGCTTTATGCTATATGATTGCAGCTTTAATTACCTTAATCCCCTCAAAAACTAACCATTTGCCGCGTTTCACTGACCGCCCACCGTCACTGTCAGCCAACCAATATTCCATCCATCAAGTGTAAGATCATTTGCTCTAATTATAGTATTAATTAAATTTGATAATCATAATTAATAATCAGGTAAGATAGATATTCTCATATACTTATCGAAGGCCTAGTTGATGAGAAAAGGCCAAAATTACATATGTTTTCTGTTATTAGTTGTCTTTCTTTAGTTTCTTACTATTTTGTTTTATATTGAACTTTAATCAACACGAAAATCCAATTATATCTTGTTCAGCTCAGCCAAGGGGCTCTAAAATCTGTAGATGTAAACTAAAAATAAGCTTTAAAATGATCAAAAGCATTTGAGGTTATAGTTAGAAACCAAAAAAAAAAATATTGAGAAAATTAAATGTGTCCTAATTTAGTCCCCGCTTGATTGATTCCACTTAAAAGTATACTTCTGAAAAAATGATTGGATTAATACTTTGAAATTAGTGAAGATATGGTAAAATTAATTTGAAAGTTCCTAATCTTATACCTCGATTCACTAAAATATTCTATCTTATTCGATACAAAAAGGAAAAGATGAGAAAAAAGAATAATCTTGGTTTATTTTTGTTATCTTATCTCTTTCTTTTTCATCCTTTTGTCCATTCTTAATATACTAATATCCCCCATATTTTCAAGGATTGAAGAAATGAAATTTTCTTTATTAAAATTAATGAAAATGGGGAATAATAATGCAATCTTCTTAAATCTGTTTAGATGCAAAAAATCTCAATACATGTTTAAATCGATAATTAAGTATTAGAAACATTTATATATTTAGTTAAATAATAATATTTCCATATGATCCAAGATATAGAGAGAATAAATAATAGTTAAAGAGTCCCACTCTGTAGGTTATAGTACTACATTAATAACCATCCATCTAATTAATTAAAGGCAAAGTTTACACTCACCAACTCATTATATACATGAGAGAGAGAGAGAGAGAGAGAGAGTCCATTAATTTGACTTTTGAGAGAGGAATATATATTGAGAGAGGGATAGTACTAACTAAAGCTAGCAAAGAAAATGGGAAACAAGAGTGGTTTGATCTCCTTCTTCATCATCTCTTCCTCTCTATATGTTGATGCCTACCAAAACTATACCGTCGGCGACTCTCTTGGCTGGTACGACCTCCTCGAAAACCCCAAAGTCGACTACCGCAACTGGACCGCCGGCAAGAACTTCTCCCTCGGCGACTTCCTCAGTAATTCTCTCTCTATCTTCTTCACATCATACCATAATTCATTTATGGCCACTCCATTTTCATCTTTATTACTACTAATTTGTTACTTATTCCTACATTTAATTGAGCATTTAGTAATACTGTCCCTCTCTGCTACTTAATTACTATCAACTAATTCGTACGTATAATATTTTCAAAAGTGAAAAATTGGCAAAGATATTTTATGTATAATAGTAGATGTTAGGAATTGCCACATTTGAGATCAAAAGTGCGATACTTGAGTAAATGTATGCTTAGCTTTTCTTAGCAACTTCATTAGTTTACGATTTAGGGTAGTGTAATTGAGTTTAATTATGGTGTAATGATTGGGATAATATTAGTTAATTACGATAACATTCTAGCACAAAGTAACCAATCATGGGAAGAGGGAGAGATGAACAGTTGGCGGCAGGTCAGATGTAATGTCCAAAAAAGATTTGATGATGTTCTGACAGCTGTATTTAGTTAGAGTAGTATTTTTGGGGCATGTTCGTACTATACTATGTTACTGTTGATTCACTTTTTAGTAAAGAGCATCTCATGTGCAGTCATGGGGGGCTGTCTTGCATTTTGGGCAACTACTGATTCCAAGTTTTACTATTAAAATGGAAAATTTAATTCTGTTAAGTACAAGGTCAAAGACTTAATTTAGGGTTGTTATCTATGCTCAAGTAAATCTTAATTATCTCTAGTTGAAATTTTATTTATCTTTTCAATTATTTTCTAGTTTAAAATACAGGGTTGTTATCTATGCTCAAGTAAATCTTATTATATAATTAAATGATTAAATATAAATGTCATTTTTAGACCAATTTAGTTCATACGAGAAAGGAAATACAGATGTCATTTTAAAATCATTCCATGTAAGCGTTTAATTCATTTTTAGACTTTTTACATGCATATAATGTGAAAGAGTTCATTTGCTATGTGAAATGGGTCATTCAATCATTAAAAATTATCTTCGACACTCCGTGTTCTATCCCTCGTATGAACTAAAACAATCTAAAAATATTTCCATGTTCAGTTATTCAGTAATACAATAGTTATTTTTTTTTCTCACTATTCTAAGACGATATAAGACATATAGGAGTTTAAGCTTATCATATAGTTTGAACTTTGGACCATAGATAAACAAAGCTGTCAAAGGATCGGTTCAAAATTTAGCAATTTTACCCATATGTTACTACCAACTTTTCACTTGACATTTTTATTTTGTAATTGTGCGAATGATTGAATCTATTAGGTATTATTTTACTTAATCGTGATTGATTTTTTTTATTTTTAAAGAATATTTTTTGTTCATATTTAATATTATAAAACAAATGCAGTTTTCAACACGGACAACAACCACACAGTAATCCAGACTTACAACTTCACAACATACAAGCTCTGCGACTACGACAACGCCCTCGACAACGACACCATCGAGTGGTCGGCGGCGGACCCTTCCGCCACCGCGCCGCAGCCGGTTTCCGTGGCAGTCCCGCTCACGAAAGTCGGGATGACGTATTTCTTCTCGAGCGACTACGACGGGGAGCAATGCCTCAACGGCCAGCGCTTCCAAATCAATGTCACATACGGGCAGGGCCTGCCCCCGAGCCTACGACCCGACGACACCTCCCCGGGACCAGTCGGCCCGCAATCCGGGGACGATGAGTCGGTGCCGGACACCTTGGTTCCCTCCAATTTCGATAATCCTAAGGATACTAGCGATGATAATCAAGATGAGGCCTCTGGTTCTATTCCATTGTTGGCTTTTTCCAACTTGTTTGGGGTTTGGTTACATGGATTGGTTATTGTGTTTGGCTTTTTTGTGTTGTGTTGTTGATTTTTTGTTTGTTTATTATTGGTTTGTATAATTAATTCTACCTTTTTAGAGGGGGTGTTGTGTTGTGTTGTATAATTAAGGTGTGTATTTTAGAGGTGATCATATAGTTGATATTTGGTTTTATTTATTACATGCTGGAATAAAATGAGATGCATTTGCATTTTTCAATATGCAAGTAATAAAATATGTTGGTTCTTTGATATGTTTTCTCCATTACTGTGAATCGCAAAAATCAAATGTAGTAGTAGGAATCTATTTGTTCAATTTCAACTATCAATCTTGAATTAGTAGGAACTTCGATAAGCGTACCATACTCAAGAGTACGCTTGACGGTCGTCGAGTCCAAGTAATCATTTATGCTAAGGTTGAGCTCTGGAGATCGGTCAACCTGGACTTTCCATCTAAATATGATATTTTCTTCATGTTTGAATACTTAAAATGATATTTCAAATTTATATTATAAATTTTTCCAAAACAAATAAATAAATAATTTTCATCTCATTTTCGTGCAAAATTAGTTACAAATATTTTTCAACTCCTCGTGTATGAATAAACAAGGCATAAAGTATTATTTTTATTAAAATTGAATATTCCTAGTTAGTCAATTTTAATCTGTACAATCAATTATCTTAAACATTACTATTAGTTTTTTCCTCTTATTTTAATTTTACGTGGTACCAGATAAGAAATAACAAAGGAAAAAAGAAGAAATGAAAGAGAGATGATTTGACAAAAATAAAGACATAATTTTTTAGTTATTTATGTTGGATAAATTTATAACTTTTAAAATATCATTTCAAGTATTAAATATGAAAAAAATATCATATTTATACTTTGAATGAAAAGTCCAAAAATGTCTTCTAGACCTTCAAGGCATTTTGGGCCCAAAAATTAACTTTGGTACCATAAATGTGATTATTTGGTACTCCTTTGCCTTGTTAATTGATTTACATTTTTTTTTGAAATGTTTCAAACTAAGTAAGTCATTTCCTTTTTTGACATCATTTCTTTTACTTTTTTTCTCTCTACTTTTTTTTATCTATCTTACTTTATTTTCTATACTTAACTAACAAAACTCTACTTTTTTAAAACTCGTATTGAAAAGTAATGCCCCACTTAATAAGGGATGAAGGAAGTAGTAATAAAAAGGCTACAAAAATTCTAAAGTAACTGTTGAATTAATAACTATTTGGATTGTATTTAATGTCGAACTAATTTTAAAGACCGAACTAGAGACTGAATCTTGTCCACCCTGGTTTATAATCTTGTGGTCATAATTAATTCAAGCAAATAATATCAAATATTACATATTTCTATTAAATAATTCAAAAATCATTTGGGGATTATTTTGTAATTCCTACTTTGGTAGTTATTTGTTCTTCCATAATTAAAGCCACGTAAATATGGTAAAGATTTTTATACAATGAAAGTGCAATCTCTTATTCTCAATTAAATATCCAATTCCATTCCAACACCAAATCCAATATCGTGTTTTAATCTTCATAACTTTATACCTTGATCTCCCAAAGTACGTCAATCGATGCATCGAGCAATCCTTCGCAGACAACTGATTTTCCATATGAAGCATCGAATTGACACGCTTCTGCATAGATTAATCAGAGTCTCACAAATGGACATGCTTCTGCCAATATTTGATTCTTCCTCCGAAGAATCAGACGATCCCGGTTAGTAAATTCATTAATGTATTAAAATAATTCAATGATTTTGTTTGTTTTATAAATTTCTGTGTGTATGATGTGAACGAAGTGACATAGCTTAAACCCTAAAAAAATTCGTGTGGTCTGGAAATTTGAGATTTCCAAAATGATTGTTATGATTGTCACGAAGACATGTATGTTTCACACCTTGAGAAAACTATGAAGATGAGTGTGAATCCTGGTCGTAAATGTGCCAATTGTGGCAAGGTTGGTAGTCATGATTCAAGGAATTGCGACGAGATAAAGGAGAAGCAGAAAAAAAGTAATTCAAGATCAATTATGCCATTACGCCTCGATGTGATTTCCCCGTTGTTGAACTGATTTATTTTTTTACGTAGTTGAACTTAATTGTAATTGTGATGAACGATTTTAGATACACAATGAAGTATTTATGCAATCCAGTATGCCTGTTATATTAAAATTTCATTCTCTGGATTGACATTGAAAGAGGAATTTTATAAAAATTGTTGTACTTCATTTTTTCGTATTTGTTTGATGTGCACTGTATCGGAATTATTTTATGATTTTTTTTCCAATATGTGATGAAGTTTCTGCATGTTCTTGGTGAACCTAATATTTTAAATAATGAACTAAAAGATGTCACTCCATATAGTTATCATAAAAATAAATTTGAATTGCTATGAATGTGTTTATTGTTGCAGTTGTACTTCAATGATAAAATATGTCCTTTTTTTATTTTTATACAATTTTTAGTCCTTTAAAAATTACCATAATATATGAAACAAACTTGTGCTCCAATGATGTAAATCTGTGTCCTTGGTGAAGTATTTCAAATATGTATTGACTATGTGATTGAATGTGACTCAAATAAATTTTGCTAGAGCAATACCTAATGAAACCAATCTTTAACTGGGTTAAATATCTGTACACAAATTATGAACATAAGTAAAATCCGTGGCAATGTAGCGTCACTTTCAAGAGTACGGTCGTATCTCAAATCCAAAACATTAACGAAGTATTACATTACTTCTTCTTTAGGGAATCCACTATCATCTTTTCAACCTCAAGATCATTGTATTTGTTTGCCGGTTCGTAGTATCTTGTTGTGATGCGCTTGTTGTTGAGGCATTCATGACTGTTTTCTGAATCAACAATGAAAAATCCAATATACATAACTTCATCAAACGAAATAATTTATTCATCTTGCCCCGAAATCACTTTAATTTATTCAGCAATCAAAATACATTTCAAACTTAAGATGAAAATAATTTATACACCCAGATAAAAACAGTACTGACGACAAATACAAAATGTCTAGATAAAGCATACCAAATTACATCATCTATATATAAGTTTGTTCATCATAGCACTTAATAAGTTCATTGCAATAAGAAAAGATTTTATGATCAATTGAATCTACTTTGTCAAAACCAATATACATAACATCATCCAACGTAATAATTCATTCATCTTGTCCTGAAATCACTACAGCTTGTACATCAATGTAATCACATTAGAAATTTATGATGAAGCAAATTTACACACTCAAAGTTTCAAAAAAAATTGCTAAACACACAAAAATACAAATTTTATAAATGTAGCTGTAAAAATTTGAACCAACACCCACTTCATGACATCATAAAAACTTACTTCATTACATAATACACATAGTGCATACTATGATGATTTAGGTTCAACTGAATCTACAATGAAAAATCCAATATACACAATAACTTCAACCAACGAAATAATTTATTCATCTTGTCTTGAAATCACTTCAATTTATTCAGCAATCAAAATACATTTCAAACTTAGGATGAAACAAATTTATACACCCAAATAAAAATAGTACTCACGACAAATATAAAATGTCCAGATAAAGCATACCAAATTACATCATCTAATATATTACTTTATTCATCATAACACTTAACAAATTCATTGCAATAAGGAAAGATTTTATATTCAACTGAATCTGCTTTGACCAAACCAATATACACAACTTCATCCAAAGTAAATTCATTCTATCTTGTCCTGAAATCACTACAGTTTTACAACAATGTAATCACATTAGAAACTAATTATGTTTACCAGACTTCATCTTATAATTATATAAATTCAGTTATATCAGTCCAAAATAATTCTACCAATAAATTCAACCAATATTGTACTTTCTTGAACTCATAAAATTTCATCTTCTTACGGAACCACTTCGAATCATACATAATTTATAACAACATACAGTCCAAGTTTGAATGAAAAACAAAACATTAATCATCTCAATTAAATGAAAAATAGTGAACAAAAAATAAATGCCAGGATTGTGGTTAGCTCACCCGAAAGGTCTGGTTCGATCGGCTTCGGGGTAGACCTCGTTCTGATTTTAGGAGGACGTCCCGGTATAGTTTTTCCAATTGAATGATGGGGAACCAAGTTGAAGAAAAACGTGAATGAAAATGCATAGAAGCTGAACTAAATTAACATATGCAGTGGACTAATTGGAAAAAACGTGCTTTCTAAAAAAAATTTGATGGTCTAAATTAACATATGCACTGAAATCACCAGCACAGATGCAGTTCAAGAAAGCAACATCCCGCTTATCTACAACTAAAATTTAAAAGATTAATATCGTTAAATTCGTAGATTGTTAAAGTCGTAGAACACAACAAATACCGTTCAACTTGGTGTTATGGTCACAAATTAAACAAGGGAAAAGAAGCTCAACTCAATTGACTTAATTGATATGCCAGCTGGAGGGCCACATCAGCCTAAACAGAAAATTAGAGAGAAGGAAAGTTGAGGGGTCTAAATGCAAAGGAGCGAGAAGGGAAACAAATTGGGTATAAATGCAGAGACTCTCTTCTTCAACAGAGCCATGAGAATTGTGTGAGCTTGTGAGCTGTGGTCATCGTGAGAATCCGGTGATCCGGTGATTCTCCGTTGAATGTATCGTGTTCATTTTATCCTTCTTCCTTGAGTGGTTTTAGTTCTCCTATCATTGTATCTCTTGTTCCATTTACAATTGAAGTTACATTTGTGTAATACTCATCATCAATGCAGTTCCTATTCGTTTGTTCTATCGATTTGTGTCTTTGATTTTGGGTTAAGTTGCATCAAATCATGGAGGTGGTGATCGATTGGAGTTCGTTGTGTGGTTATTACTCTGATACCGAAAAAAGGATGCAACAAGTGGTATCTAGAGCTAACGTTCCTCGGACAATGATGTCGCTGATGCCATTGGCAGAGCCGGAGAAGAGAGAATTGGAGTGGGAGAGTCGATGGGGGCAACGGAAGCTGGAATCACAACAATTCGAGGCTCGATGGGAGAAAATGATGCAACAACTCCGAAATATGACTGTTCCAAAGCCGACTGGAGAAGTTGCAGTGGCAGATAAGGAATTCAACTTTGAATCACCTGTGGAAGAAGTAGATCTGCAGTACGAGGCGAGCCGGCAACAATCGGAGGCTCGATTTCACCAGCGGATGGCGGACACTGAAGAACAGGGATTGTCAGCCTTGAATCTCATACGTTCGTACCTCTGCCCCAAGTCGAAGGGCAGGGATTGTCAGCCTTGAATCTCACGATGGAGAATGGATTGTGCAACGATCAACAGCAACGACAGAAGAACACGCCGATAGCCATGAATCGCATGAGAAAGAAGGAGAGCCTATTGGGGATTTGTTCTTGAGTTGCAACATCACTGATCATCATCCATTGGAGGTAGTGCTGACTCCACGGCAGAAAACAGAGGAGCTGGAGCTATCCATACCTTTACCGCACAACTGTAATTTGGAGAAGGTGAACGACATTGATTCGGAGCCTTACGTTTTGAGCTCATCGCTAGAATCAAAGGACTACCTAAGGGTGGAGAACTCTAGGAAGGAATCGGTGGAATTTGGAGCACAAAATCAAGGAATCCTCATTCTACCACCTGCTCGAGAAAATGCTCAACTGAAAGAGCTTGTTGTAAGTTTGCCTACACCAGTTTATTGTAATTTTGCATCGAAGTGGCTGTTGGAATGTGATCATAAGCCCAAGGTGAAGATGAAGTGTAGGGTTGATTGTGTTGAATTCTACTCCAAATTCAGTCACCGTTGTAATAGTGTCAGTCTGGGATTATTGTGGAGATGTGCAAGCAAGTTGGAAGCAAGTATTTCATTGGTGACATCAATTTTCAGTCAGGATTATTTATCTGAGATATTTGATACTGATTCTTCTAGACATGGAATGGATTCCATAGGTGGTGTAGTTGAGCAACTTAGTGGTGTTGTGGAGGAAGAATCGATGATGTTAAGGAAGGATGTTATTGGTAATTTTGAAGAGTTTGGGAACTATAGCAAATTTTCATTGCAATTTTGTCTTGATGCAGAGGCTGGTGGTGGAAAAATTGACCATGGCCAGGTGAAGAAGGGCATGGAATTAGAGCAGAATCAACTCCAGAGAATTGAATGCCTATCTCATGCTCGAAAAAATGCCACGGTGAGGAAGCTAACTGTGGTTTTACCTATCTCAGCCGGTTATTGTTTGTCACTGTCGTGGCTGCTCAATTGGTTTCCGAGGCCTAAGGTGAAGATGAAAACGAAGGGGGTGGAACTAGGAGACCTAATTTCTACCCTTACACAAGAGTTGGGAGAAGGGATACAATTTGTAGATGATGCATTAAGATTTTTGAGTGACAAGATTACTAGAGCAGTAGTTAAAGTTCCTGCATATTTAAATGACTCTCAAAGGATTTCCACAGAGGATGTTAGTTCATTGTCCTATGGTTTTGAAAGAAAAACATTTACACCGAAGGATGTGCAGGTGCCGGAGCAAGATGGAAAAGATGATAGAGATATTTTCATCTTAGAAATTGGAATTTTAGTAGGCAAGAAACATGGTGGTAAAAGAGAGGAAGATCCATTGCATGGAGATATGTCATTTGATAGATGTCTCTGTATTGATGAAGGTATAAAACAGTTGGAGCAATTGGGATCACTGTGCAATCACTGTGTGTCAAGGGAGATTTTATATTGATGAAGGACTAGAACGAGTGGAGAAATTAGAGACACTATTTGTTAAAGTTGATCACTTGTTTCGTTATAATTTTCAGCTCAAGCCCTTGTGGATTTTGGTCCGTATCAGATTCTGGACGAAGACGGGACCATGGCTTGAGAGCTCCCTTATTCGTACCTTCCATTTAGGATGCTTACATTTCGTTCTATTCTTGCTGACAATGACTTGTTTCCTTCCTTCCTTGAGGACAAGGAAGCTCACTGGGGGGAGTGTTGATACGATCACAATTGCATGGCTTATGGGGGAAGATGAAGCTTACGGAGTATGTTGGCAGAGCTTGGCTAAAGAGCTGGAGACGGGTGAATCTACAATGAGACTGACACACAAATGCTTGCTGATAATAGCATTTGATGTATTGATGATAGTGTTAAGGTGGATACGAGAGAGATCAGTGGTTCGTTTGCTGGAGGCTTCGGTTAGGAGCAATGGACAGATCAGATCAGCGAGCGAGGCAGCTGGTGAGAGGGAACGAGTCTTGTGCTTGAAGAGGTTGTTGGTTGTGCAAGGTCATTACCTTTCATGGGAGTGGTTGTTCGATTGGTTCCCTAGGCCAATGGTAAAGAAGGTCAAGAGGCTTGTCTCCATGATTCCTTGCGGACAAGGAATCTTAAGGGGGATGGATTGTTACGGTCACAAATTAAAGAGGGGAAAAGAAGCTCAACTCAATTGACTTAATTGATATGCCAACTGGAGGGCCACATCAGCCTAAACAGAAAATGAAAGAGAATGAAAGTTGAGGGGTCTAAATGCAAAGGAGAGAGAAGGGAAACAAATTGGGTATAAATGCAGAGACTCTCTTCTTCAATAGAGTCATGAGAATTGTGTGAGCTTGCGAGCTGTGGTCATCGTGAGAATCTGGTGATCCGGTGATTCTCCGTTGAATGTGTCGTGTTCTTTTTATCCTTCTTCCTTGAGTGGTTTTAGTTCTCCTATCATTGTATCTCTTGTTCCATTTACATTTGATGTTCCATTTTTGTAATACTCATCATCAATGCAGTTCCTATTCGTTTGTTCTATCAATTTGTGTCTTTGATTTTGGGTTAAGTTGCATCAAATCATGGAGGTAGTGATCGATTGGAGTTCGTTGTGTGGTTATTACTTTGATACCAAAAAAAGGATGCAACACTTGGCCCGCTTGTGCCTACCATGGTGAGAATCGACAGATAGCTAGGGTTGAGAAGGAAGACAGAAGAATCGATTCTTGAAGATGATTGGAGTACAGCGCCGCATTGTGGGAGAAGAAAGTGAGGTTTTTTTTGTTTTACCTTACGCATAATAACTTTACAAGGTTTGACTCATATACAAAATGACTATACTGTCCCTTGGCTGAACTAATTAATTGACTGGATGAATGACGGAATTAAGATGTATTAGCTTTAATCCTAGCCATCAAAATTTAAATCTAATGATCAAAATTTAGTCTCTAGTTACACTAAGGAGGTGTTGTGCATATAAGGGGACCTATATGTATAGCTCACTCATTTTTTAAAGATTTTTTGAGAGTTTTGAATCATTTATTTGTATTAAGAATTTAGTAATTTAGGGAGAAAAAAAAACCAATACTACAACAATTAGGGTGATGTGGTAATAAAGGTCTGGTCTCGCATTCAAAGGTGGAGTACTCCGATTTTGATTCTCGACTACACACGAATTAGTCTTGAGAAGTAAGGCACACTGTTCATTCAATATGGCGGGCCTTTCCACCTCCGGCGCCGGCGCCTGGTCCTCGGCACTCTCAGGAAAGTCCGATGACGAGAAGGAGGACCTCCTCGACAGAATGCTCACGCGTCTGGCGCTATGCGACGATTCTAAGCTCCAAGACTTGCTCGCTAAGATTCTCCCCCTCTCCATTGCTGCCCTTTCCTCTGCTTCCGCTCCTCTCCGCAATAAAGTATTCTCTCTTCCCCTCTATACGCTTTACCTATCACTCAATTCCTCACTTGCTTATTGTGCCCTATCAGGAATTGTTCAATTGGAGTTTCTTCCAACATGGATTTTTTATTGTTTGAACTTTTATAGTTATGCGTGTATAATGGAAAATTAATGTAATCCGTGTACTTGTCTGGACTTCTATAATTGAAAAGTTCATCTGAGTATGGCTTTAGCGATCGTGTTGATTTCTGGATAGCTGAATTTCGATTGGAAGTTTAGTTGATGGATGGTTCGTGTTTCATCGGTTTTCTGCTGCATTACTCTGGCAGCAGAAATGTTGTCGAAATTCATCTGTGGTGGCTTGGGTTTCCTAGTTACAGTTTCCTTGAATTTCTCGTGACATTTCTGTATTAATCATGCTCTCGAACAGCAAACTTCTTATACTTTCTCTTGAGAGTTGAGAGGGGATACACACACATCTGCGAGGTATAAGTTACAATCTCAGTGCAGACTGGTGCACCTTATCATCTTTGATTACTTGGTAATGTTTCCTTGAGAAATGGAGTTGGGATTAATATTAATCATTGGTTGGTTGCATGCGATTTCCTCAGCTGTGCATTTACACTTTTACTTCTGTAACTGTCAGTTTCTATATGTGACTTCTCCCCATATTATTATTAGGTTATGGAAATCCTCAGTCACGTGAACAAGAGAGTGAAGCATCAGGCAACAATTGGCCTACCTCTGTCTGATTTATGGAAATTGTACATGGAATCTAGTTCTGCTCCTATGGTTAGAAACTTTTGCATTGTCTATATAGAGATGGCAATTGACCGTGTGCAGAAGGAGGTATGTCTTTGTTATTGAGTATTTGACCTTCTTAAGTGAAGACTGAAGATATTAAACATTTATATGGCCTAACCATGAAACTGCAGGAAAAGCAACTACTAGCTCCGGTATTTTTAACCAACATCTCTAAGCTGCCTTCCCAACACCAGGATATATTACTTAAGATCATGGCAAAGGTATATTTGCTGCCTTTTGTTATTTTCTTATTTTGAAATACATGTTCTTTTATTGTACCGTTGTGCAAGTATTATTCTTGAAGATCATAGCAAAGGTATATTTGCTGCCTTTGGTGACTGACAATCTTTAATTTAGGTTATTGGCGAATGCCATACATCTCAAGTCAGTGATGCGATTCTGGGACAGTATAAGGCCTTAGTAGGTTCTAAGGACCTTGAGATATTTCTTGAGTTTTGTCTTCATACAATTTTGTATCAGCCATCTTCTCAGAGGTTGGATTATTATACAATATCTTTTCCCTGAATGCATATTCTCACTTTTCACAATGTGAATGGTCTTTACATATAACCGAAAAAGTAATGTTGATGGCTTCCTTTGCAGCGGAGGACGCCCAGCTGGGCTTTCAACTATTCAATTTCGACGTGTTACTGGAAATGACCCCCTTGATTATGATAAGCTACGCAATAGAAAGGTGGGAAGTGTCAAACATCAAATGCTCACTAGTTATCATATATCCAATAAAAAAGTGTTGTCTATTACATGTACTTTGACCAGCACTTTGAATGTCAGATGTGATATCCTTGCTTTTGCCTTTATTAAATATCACAAGCAATTGACTATTTGTATTCTATAGACAGGAATGCTTAATATAATTGAAGCTTTGGAACTTCAATCTGAACTAGGTTATCCTATCTATATAGCTGCTTGCACGGACAGGTACCAATTAGTTGAATATTTAAAATAAAAAATGCAGACCAGTTTTTTAAATCTTTTAGAACTTTATATAATATGGTGCATGTGTTTTGGGGTTTGCTTTCCAACAGTCATGAACCTGTTATTAAGAAGGGGGAGGAGCTCTTGAAGAAGAATGCATCTGCTGTGAATTTAGATGACCAAAATCTGATCAACAAATTATTTCTATTATTTAATGGTGCGTATTGACAAGTTTATTTGTATTTATGTTTCCTTGTATATTTCTCTACTTTTGTATAAGACTTTGTAATGTAAGTATATCCTTTTATTTTAGGTTTAGATCGTAACATAGTTCATACTCGCTCTATATATGTGGAAGTTTTTGAACTTGTGCTGTATACATACGATTCTCTGATGCTACATATTTTATTCTCATTTACAGTGCGCCTCATGTGTTTTTCAACTTCTAGATCCACTTCACGAACAATGTATTTCTTGAATTGGGTGAAAATAGTTGAAGATAAAATCCAATTTGCTTTAGGAAATATTTTAATTTTTGAAGTAGCATTTACGCGAACCCTTTGTTTTTTCGAAGTCACCTGTGTTGATTTAGTTCTTTAAGTTTTGAGGTTGCACTTTATTTGGACCTCCATTTGTAAATGCCAAGCTGCTTTATTGTAAAACCAGTTTTTGTTTCATGAAATGTAGGAACCACTGGCTCTGAGAACATTGCTCCAGATTCCAAAGCAAATCCTGGAAATCTAGCCCTGAGAGTGAGACTGATGTCTATTTTTTGCAGATCAATTACTGCAGCAAACAGCTTCCCCTCAACTTTGCAATGCATTTTCGGGTGCATATTTGGTAAGCTGGAAACTATGTAATATGCTATAATATTAATTGTGAAGGCATCATGAAGTAATGTCCGGTTATCATATATGTGGTGTACTGCCTGGTAGTTTTATAGTACCATATTTTTTTTGACGGATGTTCTCAAATAAAACCTATACGGTTTCATGAAAGTTCTACTCAATACTTTGCTCATTCACTTCTCTGGTATATTGACATGGGATTTAATTTCTGGGCGGGTGAAAAGTATGCTTCTTACTTTTATTATCCAACCTCTTGTTCTAAATTATCTTAAACATCTCTTAGAATCTGAATGCTTCATAGTGAGATTGGAGAATGCATAAATCCCAGGGCTCTTAACACTTAAGCTGATTGAAGAAATAGAGTTCTATATTGATAATATGGGTTGGGCATTTTATTAGGATTGATTCATTAAATCCTTCTGTTATGGATGTGATTGTCTGAAACTAAATTAGTCCGTTCTCTCCCACTTAATTAGTCATAAGTAGACATTACCGGCTACTTTCTGTGTGTTGCTTACATTATTAGAATTCCAAGGTTCTGACTGACTGAAGTTAGGGCCTTAGGCTTGTTTGGGCGTACCCTAATGCACTTTCAAATACATTTTGTCATTTTGAGAAATCGAACATGTTCCTTTAGGATATTGAGTGCAAGGTGCGTTTGAGAGCCATTGTTCCCGGGAAGCTTATGGTGTTTACTTGAGTTCAGAAGCATAATGACATTTTGGACCTGCTTGTTTCTGTTTTGCTAAGAGATTGATGTTTGTCCCCTTCCTGAGTTTTTTGTTCAGCCTTTGGCAGGTTCTGGAGTGGATATTTTGTTCCCTTGTTGTAACTTTCATTTCTAACCTACCAATTACTTGGTTTCTTATCACCAAAAAAGGTTTTAAAAACTTTCATGCAAATAAATATACTCTGACACTCATCGCAAGTCACACTTTGTCAGCCGTTTAGTTTCTTTTACTGAATCACTGGAAATTTTGATTCTATATTTTGGCATTACTCAGGGGTTGATGCCACGTCCAGGTTGAAGCAGTTGGGTATGGAGTTTACAGTTTGGGTCTTCAAACATGTAAGTAGTGAACAATAATATCTCTGATTGGGATTCACGTAGTATACATGTTCATCCTTTATATCTTCAAGCAGGATGTATACATGGAATTGTTATTTAGGCATAGTAATAGTTAGTAACATGCTATCAATCAGTCATACTCCCTACGTCCCATAAAACACTGCTCATTTTGTCATTCTAGTCTGTCCCCCATAATATTGTCCATTCCATTTGTGGTAACTACCCCACCACTACCCTTTACTTCTCTTCACTTTATCAATTTACCAAGCATGACCCACACACTTACCTAATATTCCCAGTGAAATACAATACCCTTATAATAAATGTGGGCCCATTTTTCCATTCATCTACAGACCTACCTAATATTTGTTAGAACCCTCGCTGAAAAGAATGGGCAATGATTTAGGGAACAAATGTAGTATTATTCTGTAATAACAGTACCTCTTGTGAAATTATCATAGGATGGTAGGAAATCTTGTTCTGTCATTTTTCCTACCCATCCTCTAAAGTTTGGATGCATTTCAGCTATGATTTGTGATTGTCATTCTAAGTACTTGTCCATTTTCTGACCCTAAAAATCCTTATGTTTATCAAAGATTCAAAATGTTCAATAGGCTCCCTTGTAATATGTTTGGGATATCTATTGTTGTTCAACTCTCTATCATTTTCAGCATCATAACACTTGTTATAGTTTGTAGTATTAGTTAATTTTACTGAGAGGAAGTGTGCAAGTGGAATGGGGTTGATTGATTACCGTTTGACAATCAAAATATAGTCTGATTCAATGGTTATGCATTACTTTTATATATTGTTTTGAGAAAGTGCTTAATTTTCTCAATGCCCTTGAAAATCTTATATGCATTCCCCCCTATAACTTTTTCAGTATGTATCTTTGCAAACCATGTCAATTAATGGATCAGTTGTTGGATCTTGTCTTCTTGTATGCTGAATTTTCTATGCAGCTTGCCTTTTAGCTTATGTGTATATAAATCCATGCTCTTACTGCTGGATCCATAATTGTAACCTCTTCCACCATCCTTGCAGGCTAGAATGGAACAATTGAAGCTTATGGGTCCTATAATATTAACTGGAATTTTAAAAACTCTTGATAACGTCTCGTCTCTGGAATCTGGTCAGTTCCTCTGATCTTGTTGAAAAATTATGGTGTCTTTAATTAGGCTTCTGAATTACACTGTTGTCGCCATAATTTTGTCATCTCATTTCAGATGCTGTTGCTAGAGAGACTAGAAGTTTTTGTTTCCAAGCAATTGGATTGCTTTCACAACGCATGCCCCAACTCTTCAGGTATATTTTTTTTCCTGTTATTTTTTGGGTGGGTGGGACTTGGGAGGGTAACTGTCCATCTGGTACAGCCTTGTGATGTGGATTCGATAAGTTCAGCGCTTCTTTATTGTTATCACTGGTAGGGAGAAAATTGATGTGGCAGTTCGACTGTTTGATGCTCTGAAGCTTGAGGGACAGTATCTCCGCTTGATTGTTCAGGAAGCAACAGCTTCCCTTTCTGTTGCATATAAGGTATAAAAACACTTTGTTGTCTTAATATTTTAACCTGCATTTCTCGTCTTGCATGTTGATGGTGACTTTTTTGGTTTCAGGATGCTCCCCCAAAGGTGTTAAAGGATGTGGAGTCACTGCTGTTGCAAAATTCTCAAGTGGTAAATCCATTGCTATGCTTGTTGACAAGGCCTATTCATCTATTGTCCTCTTATTTAGGTGGTTTTGCATAATTGGTTAAGCTCAACTTATCTTCGTCTTTTCACAAGGAACAAAGTGAAGTTCGGTTTTGCGCTGTAAGATGGGCGACATCCTTATTTGATTTAAAGCATTGTCCAAGCAGGTTTATTTGTATGCTTGGAGCAGCAGACCCAAAATTGGACATAAGGTAACTTGCTTTACTCAGAGTTGGTTTCAGGCAATCTATGTTTAAACAGCAGACCAAGACTTTTTCTTTTTTAGTTAATTAGTTCTAGTCACAAATTAGTGATCCTTGTAACAGTATTATTGGAATGTTTGAATTATCTTCTTAGGGCCTGTTCAGTTAGAATGATTATATCTCATGATTGAATATGTATTATGTTTGGTTCATGAGATTGAATCTCACAACTTAATCCTAGATGTATAATCATATGATAATGAGTCATAGCCACCCCCTTCCAACTAAAATAATCTCACAACTTAATCGTAGATGGATAATCATATGATAATGAGTCATTGCAACTGAATGGCACCTTAGAAGATATTTCTTTAAAATGCCAGTCTTCTACTAAAACTCTAAACTGACTCAATTTTCTGTGTTTCTTCTTAATTTATAAGGTATCATAAAAAGCCCATGTTTATTTATCATCCCAAAGTCTTTTCCTCGAACACTGAACACCTAAAAACCTGCGAATATGTATGAAAGTTTAGCTTTCTGAAATTGCAGAATATTTGGCACACAATACGGTAATTTAAATGGTGGTATAGGAATTGGTGATATCTCAACAAGGAATGAGGCATTAAGTATATGTTGCTCGATTTCTCACGTTGAAATGATTTCTTTGTGGTAAGAAAATACGGTCTTCATGAGATAAATGGGAGCATGGTTGGCTACAAGAACCACTTTAGAGCCCATCAAAGTTCATCTAAAAAATATACACTGATTATCTCAAATTAATTGAGGTCATTGGAGGGAGTCACTGGGACTTTTGGGAAGATAAGTTATTCACATAAGTTCAGCTAATATATCCTTACATCTATCTCCTAATTGGTTCATTTGTAAGAGGTGCTGAAAGGATCAATTTCACATTTTTATAATTTTTTCCTTTTCATCTGCTGGGTAGAGTGCAGAAGGAACTAATGTGTTGGGCCCTACCTAGTTCAGGAAGAAGTCTATATTCTTTGGTGTTTGGCCTATGGTTTTAGCAGAAAGGGCAGATTATTAGAGAATCTGATAAGCATATAAGATAGGGAACCTAACTTTACACAAAATCATGGTCATAGGTAAATGGTTGACTTCCTATTATATGCCATTCCACACTTATCGTGTGGAACTGATGTGGGATTTGTATCAGAATCCTTGTCCATACATTTTGTGTTACGAAACACCATGGAGTTATTTAATTGTTATTTTATCTAATTAAGTTACACTTAAGCTCATAGGTTGCTTTTACAGCCAGTCTTGTATTGGACTGTCATAAGTCAGTAGGATTAGTTAGTATTTAAATATGATGATAGTTGTTATTTAGGGTTAGGAAGAGTTAATCAGAGCTACCGGTAATCTGCTGAGCAGGAATTTCTACCTTAGGCTCAATATGTTCTCAATTCTCATTGAGTTCAAATATTTTTCTGGTGTAAATCACTTTTCTCTTAGTAAAGATTACCCTTGGCTCTATCATTTTGTTGGTCCGTTTTGATTTTAGAGAAATAGGAGAGTTGTCCATGAGGCTGAAGAATCACTTAATGATGTATGGCAGAGTTGAAGTTCAAGTGTTCAACATAGCGTTCTCCTATTTCTGGTCAGTAGGTGGATTTTTCGTTCCTATTAGGACGGTAATAATTCGGTTTTCCAGATATCAGTTGAACAATAACCGGACCGAAATTAACCGGTTATGAACTAACCAAAAACGGAAAATTGCAATTTCGGTTCGGTCTCAGTTATTAGTATCGAAAGCGATCAGTTATCGGTGATTAGTTAAACCGAATATTAAAATTCCCAAAAATAAATTGAATACTAGCAGTGTTATTAAATACCATGGCATTTTTCTGTGGCAGATATCTAATCTTAACCCATCAGGCCGAGAAATACACGGTTATATTACTTAATCACTAGAATTTTATAGATGTAGCTCATCTCTTATTTTGTATCCAAAATCAATGTTGGATGCTCATTGGGAAGGTATTGAAATTCTTGTATTTACTGAAAGTTTTGTGGAAATAGAATAATCCCAAGCAACCTGTGAGCTTAAGCATATATATGGGGAACTGTACTAAAGAATGTATATATTCCAATAGATTTTTCATCAATGTATATATCAAGTTAATTTTTCAGTTTTTTACCAAAATCAATAGATATATTATATATAACTGTACTAATGAAGTGTTTGGTTGACGAAAGGAAAAAGAATGATTATAAAATTTAGTTTGTTTGGTGTACAATCACAAAGAGTATTTATTCTCTTTTCTATTGTTTGATTCAAGTTGCTGGCAGATTTAAAGCTCAAGAAATTCGTAAGAATCAATTTTTTTTGTAATAACATAATCGAATTCTTACTAGAAAATAAAATCGACAAATATTTAATTACTACTACTAATTTCTGCATGAGAACAAAGAAACAAATTGGTTTATCGAAGATGAAATAACTTTATTTCCCACATCGCAAATTGAAGAGAACCATGTCCTCATGTGTGGTATTTATTAACCTTAAGCATGACATGTTCATACATACCGTTCTGCTTTGGGCTGCACTTTGTTCAGTTCTAGTGGTTACCCGAGTGAACTACTAGTTCTAATTGGTCAGTTATTTTATTAACCGAATGTCAATTCAGTGCGGTTCTGTTCATGGATTTGGGGAGTTTTTTATTCGGTTAACCGGTCAATTTGGTTCGGTTAGAACAGAATCCAACTGAATAATCACCCCATTTAACCAAACTTTATTACATATGGAAAGAGGAGAGATAAATTATTCTATAAGTTAAGCATATTGGCCAAGAAGATCACGTTCAGCAGCTCTTGTGAGCATTTTATAAATGCTGCGAAGTTTGAATGTAACCTGTCCAAAACTAACTACTCCCTCCGTCACACTCAAGATGTCCACCTTTCCTTTTAGTTTGTCCCACTCAAGATTGCCACTTTCTATATTTGAAAATAAATCCCTCTCTCATCTCTCTTCATTAAAATATTCAATTACCTTTTTCTCTCTACTTACTCCACCTAACAACTCCTCATAAAATCCCGTGTCACTCAAGAATATGGACATCTTGAGTGGGACAGAGGGAGTACATAAAGAAGTTTAAATGGCAAGGTGAAAAGATATGCAAAGTTGGAAATTAGAAATCGTATTGTACAACTTATGTGCCTCCTCAAATTTAAGCTATCTTTGTTTATTTGAAGTTTAAAGTGCTGTCTTATTCTTATAATACTATAAATTTGCGCTTTTTCGCAGAGAAATGGCACTGGAAGGGTTATTTCCTGGTGATAAATTAAGGAACTCAGTGTTGCAAAGCATCTCAATTGAGTATCCCAAACTTTCAAACATGCTGGCTTGTATCCTAGAGCAGCAGCCAATGATCTTACATTCTACTAGTGTTGGAGATACAAAGCTTCTTTTCCAGTCCAAGACTTATGTGGTTATGGTGAAGTTTCTGTTGAAGTGCTTTGAGACAGAAGCTGCTCAACCTAGCTTATCTGATGACTCCGGGTTCATAAACTCAGTAGAGAGACTCTGTTTATTGCTGGAAAATGCTATGACATATGAAGGTTCTGTTGAATTGCATGCTTCAGCTTCCAAGGCTCTCATTACTTTGGGATCTCAGTTCCCCCAGGTAGATGATCAAATGGGTTTTTTACAAAATGAATAACTTGGTTTTACTCTCTGATTACTTTTTCTCATGACAGATGATTGCGTCTCGCTATGCTGAAAAAGTTTCATGGCTTAAACAATATCTCAGTCATTTGGACTATGATACTCGTGAGTCTATGGCACGTTTACTAGGAATGACATCCTCTTCCCTTCCTATTTCTGCTGCTACTGAACTTATTAGCGAATTGACGTCTTCAATTAGTGGAACACAAAAATTGAGGTTTGTCTCAGTGTCTTTCACCTTGAAGTTCTCATGGTCTCTATCTGCCATTATCTCATTATCATTGACTTTTTGGGATCCAAAGGTTTGAAGCACAACATGGCCAGCTATGTGCTTTAGGATATGTTACAGCAAACTGCTTGTTGAGAGCTCCTCCTGTAAGTTGTTCATCTTTCTAAAGAGCAGAGGGAGAGGCATTTATATATATCTCATATATAGAACACAGTGGATATCTATGAATATGGTTAGCACTATTTACAGGTCTTAGTAAGTAGAATTTTCATGTCTCCATACTGTTGCTATTCTGTTCTTAGGCCTCGCGCGGTTATTCCTCTTACAATCAACAGTATAGAGTGAAAAGTATTCTTGCTTTCTTTCTTGGATCTTCATGTCTCTATACTGTTGGTATATATGGTTTTAGACTTTATTATAGTGCTGTGGTCTTGCTATTCTGTTCTTAGGTCTCATGCGATTATTCATCTTACAATCAGCAGTATAGAGTGAAAGTGTTCTTGCTTTCTTTTGTTTTCTGTTTAGTTGATTTGGTCTCCCAACTTGCTTGAAATGATACGGATAAGCAAGACGCTAGTGACAAGTAAATGTGAGCTTGTTCACTGTTGGTAATACTGTGATACTGCATCATATGCTTCAAAAATGAGATTAGGAAACCTGTTTACATGTAGAACCTGAATCTGGAGAAAATTTGACGGCATGCTGACTGCAGAACATGGCCAATTTTCATTGCTTTAAACTTGAGTGCTTTCATTATGCCTACAAATTCTTTATATTCTTCATTTTCGAATTTTTTGCTTTTTATATTTCATATTAGTATGAATATATTAATAATGTTTTATTTATTCATTTGTCGATCGTCATATCCCACCATGCCGACCGCCATAACTTTGTGGTGGTTTTTTGGTCGACCGCCATAAGCTTCCATGTGCCATTCATTCCTCTTTCAGTCATGCTATTTGACATTGGTTCAGTTAGTTTTAGTGTAAAAATATTACATGGTTTGCTTGTGACAAATTTCTGAAAGTAAATTCAGATGAAGATGCTATAAAATTAGTAATTTTTATTTGTAACTTCATGAAGAGCCCCGGTTGGTAATTTGCTGCAATGTGAAATTCATCACAATTTGTTAGCTACATATTTGCTTTATTTCCTTCACCATTGATCTTATTCTATGTCCTTTTTTGTTCTCACCAGATCTCCAATTCAGTGCTTCACAGTGTATTGAAATGTTTGGTCGATTTAGTTAATAACGAGACCTCCACATTAGCTTCTGTGGCGATGCAAGCTCTGGGACATATTGGAATCTGCACCCCACTGCCTCCACTGGTTATTGACTCTGCTGAAGGTGAAGTAATTGTGCTGTTTAAATTTTCATGGTTTTTTTGGCATTTGGTGCAACTTCTTGAGTAATTCAAAATCGTTTAGAGGTGATAATTACCAATTTTCCTTATAACTCTGCAGTTTCAACTTGGACCCTCTTGCAAAAAAAATTAAGCAAACTGCTTGCTGGTGATGATATCAAAGCAGTGCAAAAAACTGTGATCGCTTTGGGGCACATGTGCGCAAAAGAATCATCTTCATCACATCTAACTATTGCTCTTGATCTGATTTTCAGCCTTTCCCGGTCGAAGGTAGGTGACCCGTTTCGATGATTATTAGACGATCAGTGTCCGTCCTTGCATTCTGTGATCTTGTCTCCCTTGGAAGATTTTTATTTATAAGGAACTTATAGCATAGACTTCTTTAGGTTTTACTTAATGAGATGAACAATTCTTTGAAAATTAAACTATATTTTGGCTTTTTAAATTTTTTAACAGGTTGAAGATACATTATTTGCTGCTGGAGAAGCTCTTTCATTCATGTGGGGAGGTGTTCCTGTCACTATTGATGTGATTCTCAGAACTAATTATTCTTCATTATCCATGAGTTCTAATTTTTTAATGGGAGATACATCCTCATCTCTGCCAAGGCCCCCTTCAGAGGAATTTCAAAACAATGAAGATTACCATGTTGCAGTTAGAGATGCTATTACCAGAAAACTATTTGATGTCCTTCTGTACAGCAACAGAAAAGAGGAGCGCTGTGCTGGAACTGTGTGGTTACTATCACTTACAATATATTGCGGCCATCATGCAAGCATCCAGAAATTGCTTCCAGATATCCAGGTTTGTACTCTAACACTTGTTTAGAGTTTGAGAAGGAGTTTGATTCTTCTTCCTCTGGCAATGGATGAAATAAGTTGCAATTGGCAGTGTTGCTGAAATTCATCTCCACCAGAGTGCTTCTTATGCTTTACCAGAGATGGAATTGCAATAGATGCCTAAGTTCTTCGTTGTTTTGTTGCATAATGTTGGCACTTCATGTGCTTTCTTATTCTAGCCATGATTTTGAAGAGCTTGTCTTTCTTGGTATGTTTTACCTCTGTCTCTACTAATAAGGTCTAAAAATTGGCGCCAAACAAGGGACCAGTATTCTTCAATTGATTCTTAGAATAATTGAAAAATATAAAATAAACAGATGATTCTACCTTCTCCTCTTCTCTCTCTTTTTCAGCTGATAAGCTTAATCAAATGCATTTCCCTGCAAATATATGTGTTTGGTATAAGAATTCATAAGTATATGGACTGTTATAAATTCACATCTGATTTAATGCAATATATTTTGTAGTGAGATATGTCGTATTACTGTGCTGAAATGTTTCCGAGAAGAAAAATTTGCACTGTTAGCTCTCTGAATTACTGAAAAGTGTTTCTGTAATACAGGAAGCATTTTCACACCTTATCGGTGAGCAGAATGAACTTACTCAAGAGTTGGCATCTCAGGGCCTGAGTATTGTTTATGAACTTGGTGATGATTCTACGAAGAAAAATTTGGTTAATGCACTTGTTGGAACTTTAACTGGCTCCGGGAAGAGGAAGAGAGCTGTAAAGGTCAGTATACATGGCTTTGTGATCCTTTATCATGATAATACTTATTTTGTAATGTAGTTTCCTACATTGTTTTCTTAGATGTTCTTATTGTTATAATTTTCAGCTGGTTGAGGACACTGAAGTGTTCCAAGAAGGTGCCTTTGGTGAAAGCCCTACTGGAGGAAAACTGAGCACTTACAAGGAGCTTTGTAATCTCGCTAACGAGATGGGACAACCTGACCTGATTTATAAATTCATGGATTTAGCCAATTACCAGGCTTCCCTTAATTCAAAACGAGGTGCTGCTTTTGGGTTTTCTAAAATAGCTAAGCTTGCAGGGGATGCCTTACAACCTTACCTCAGTGCATTGATTCCTAGACTTATTCGCTATCAGTATGATCCTGAGAAGAATGTCCAGGTGCTAATCTCTCATTGCTCTATGTACAAACACTTGGCTTGTCAATGTGCTGAGTATGATTCAGTTTCAAATTTTATCATTGGAATTTTTTGGATCTGATACTCTTTACCTAATAATTCTACGGCTTCTGGTTTCATTGTTCCATGTTGCCCCTAATCTTTGCTACTGAATTTTCTCTTTCTTTTCCGTTGGTGTATGAAATGAAACATTAGTCCCTCTCCCTTTTGTTTTTACACTGACTAACTGCATTTGGTTTGTTTGCTTATAAGGATGCAATGTCACACATCTGGAAATCATTGATAGCAGATTCAAAAAAAGCAATTGATGAAAATCTGGACCTTATTTTTGACGATCTGTTAATACAATGCGGGTCTAGGCTCTGGCGGTCCAGAGAGGCTTCTTGTCTTGCTCTTGCAGATGTACTCCAGGGACGAAAATTTGACCAGGTTTCTGTCTATATATCCTTATACCATTTTTTTTATTTATATTCGGGAAGTGGGAGCAGTATTTCTTTAATCACCTAGAAATCAGTGAGAGTAGTTTCCGGCCTACTGGTAGGGTTAATCATGTCCTGCATTGTTAATTTGTTGAAGTCATTTCTTCCTGATTCTGTTTTCCCTTGTGATACCTAGTTCTTTGGTTTGAAATATGTAGTATTGACTCCTGAAACTCTAGTTTTCTGATTTTCTGTTTTAGTTTTGTCGGCTTCTAGCTTCCATATATCAAAACAGATGCACCATAGAAGAGGAATAACACAACTTCACCATCCAAAAGCAATGACTTTCTGGACATATTTTGTGTTTGTGAATACGAAGAACAAAAGCAGCATTTATGTTTCTCCATTTGTTTCTAATATATTTATTTCTTTGAATAACAGAGTAGAACACAGACACATATACCTAGTCATGTTGCACACTCAATGAAGTTGAGTGATTCAAAAGCATTTTGATAGTTTGTAACCTGTGACTTGTGAGCCTTTGTTGCTAGAAGCCTGCACATCCTTTTGGTAGTTTTCCCTTCTCAAAATTTGGGAAAATGCCTAAGAACGTATCCAGGCCTAACCAAGAGATAATAATAGAAGCTTAGACTTAGAGATGTACGGTGCATAATGAGTACAATGTATTTAGACACTTTTTTAGCTAATAACATCAGCGTGGAAGAAGAAAAGTATTGACATGGCTCATGCAGTGATAGGCGTATGAATTTTATTTTGAATCTATAATCTAGGTATCCTCTCTTATATGATTAACCCTTGATTAAAATTAAATACTGCAAATAGGTTAGGCAATTGCTTAATTTCCACAAAAGTGTAAGGAAGAATGCCAGTTTTGATATCATGTCATAAATATTAGTTTGATTATTGAAACGGGGAAATTAATTTGCAAAGCTCTTTACTGTTTAGGATTCATGGTCAGACAAAGTATCAGCATACTTGAAATCTATATTTTCCCCAGTTGTTCCCACTTCTTTATGCCATGAATAATGTGTCCATGATATATAAGTGACATGTAGCTGGCCTTTTCATTAGACTGTTTTAATAGTCACCAACTGCAACTCAGGTTCCCTAGGATCAGTATTAGCTGGAATGAGTTTCTTTTCTATTTCCTGCCTAATGCATTGTTTTCATAATATTTTCTGGTTTCACATCTTATATAACTGTCAACTAGTTTAGAATGTGCTATCATGAGGGATGTGATAAGACTGTTCTCTTATGGATTTCTCTGCTGTTGTCATAGGTTGAGAAACATTTGAAAAGTATATGGATAGCTGCGTTTCGGGCTATGGATGACATAAAAGAAACTGTCAGAAATGCGGGTGACAGATTGTTCCGTGCTGTTTCATCATTAACTGGGAGGTTATGCGATGTTTCCCTCACACCAGTTCCAGAATCGAGACAGACGATGGCTATAGTTCTGCCTTTGTTGTTGACAGAAGGCATAATGAGCAAGGTTGACAATATTCGTAAGGCTTCCATTGGTATGGTTACGAAGCTTGCAAAGGTAAACCATGTAGCTCTAAAACAGCTAAATTTGTTAAAATTCTCTTGGTGGCTCTCATTTCACTTAAATATATGAAAACACCTAAGGGGTTCCTGAATTCCTCTCTTCAGTTTTTATATTATCATCTGTATATTATGACATCTCGCATGTCATCCAAGTTTTTATCATGGGAGGTTTTGTTACCATACTTCACAACAATCTAATGAACTCCAAACTCCTAAGTCCTATATTTTAAAAGGTCTCTATGACGCCTTTTACCATGTATGCGAGTATGTCCTTTAGTTCTGCCGATGGTTTCCTATTTTATGCCCATGTTTTTTACAGTAGTGATATCTATCTGGTTATGGTAATTTCCTGCTCCAAAATTTTGTATGATGATAGTATCCTTGTTTGTGTTCTCTTTGAGCTTTCTCACAAAATTGTATAAGCGTGATCAAATTTTAAATTTTACATCTTCCTCTGGTGGCTAAGTGATCTTCTTGTATTTTAATAGTAAGGACACAATATAGATGCATTCTCATAACCTATTTTCCTGCCCACGGTTGCTAACTTTTTTATTGACATTTGTAGGGTGCAGGAATTGCAATTCGGCCGTACTTGAGTGATCTGGTTTGTTGCATGCTGGAAAGCCTGTCTAGCCTTGAAGATCAAGGAATGAATTATGTAGAGGTCTGGCAACTTATGTTGTGATCACTCAAATTGTGACATTTACCCGTACACTTATTTGCAATTCTGTTTCCTTTTCCCTTTACTGCATTTGTTGATTTTACTGAATACTGATCAATAATCTAGATGTTATTACATTGTTGCTGTTTATTGATTCTCTTACTGTTTCCCCCTACTTTATTAACACATATTTTCTTTCTGTCTACTAGATGCATGCCGAAAATGTGGGTATAAAGACTGAAAAACTAGAAAACTTGAGGATTTCAATTGCCAGAGGATCTCCAATGTGGGAAACTCTTGAATTCTGCATAGACGCCGTTGATTCCCATTCTCTAGAATTATTGGTTCCTCGTCTTTCCCAGATGGTCCGGTCTGGCATTGGCTTGAACACTAGGTATTTTACAAATACGTATACATTCGTATAAGGCTCCGATAGCCATACATGTTGCATAATATTCAACCTATTTTTTGTTTATTTGTTCCTGAGATACTTTTAGAAGTTTGGTGTCATTAGGTTAAAGTTTCACATGAATGTATAGAACTAAATTTTGAATCTAATGGGATCTGAATTCTCAAGTCAGTGCTTCTATAATTAGTTCATAGTTTGAAATGATTGTTTAGTACTTCGATCTAGTAACCAAGGACTGTCATTCTGTCTTCTAATACTACATATCCTATTTACTACTGTTTTCAGGGTTGGTGTAGCTAACTTTATCAGCCAGCTAGTTCAAAAAGTTGGTCTTGACATCAAGCCGTTCACTAGTACGCTATTGAGGCTTTTACTTTCAGTTGTTAAGGATGAAAGAAGTGCTTCGTCAAGACGCGCCTTTGCAAGTGCTTGTGCAATTGTTATGAAGTATGCAGCTCCTTCTCAGGCCCAGAAATTGATTGAAGATACTGCACGTTTGCATTCTGGTGATAGGAATGATCAGATTGCATGTGCAATCCTATTGAAAAGTTATGCATCCACAGCTGCTGATACGTTAAATGGATATCAAGCCATTATAGTTCCAGTTATTTTTGTTTCAAGGTAATGTCAACCACTTTTTTGTGTTACTTTACAATTATGATGTAAACCTGATTCTCTTTGGTTAAAAGTAAAGCTGGCTATATTGCTTGCCATGCATTTTGCTGAGGCCTCCCAGTTATCCCATTCAATTTTTACCCTTACAAACAATGCATCTGCATGTTTATGTAAACATGACTTGGAAATTAATGGTGTACATTGGAGATGTCAGGGATTATATGCATTTTTTAGTTGCTGCTAATATAAAGTATAACGCTTATGCTTTAAGAGATGAATTGCATGCATAGAATGATATAATGGAAAGACTGGAAGAGCATATTTATAAATCTTTGCTACAATGTTGCGCTGCCGCTAAGGTAGATTCATTTTTTCCAGTCTTCAATTTGTAGCTGAAATTGCTGAGCAGATAGAGTTGTTTAAAATTGGGAATTGAAAGTGAAAATTTGTAGAAGAAACAAGGCATTACTATTTTGTCATCCTGTGTAATTATGAAATGGAAAAGTGAGTTTTTATTTGAGGCGCTGGTGTATTTTTGTTCCTGGTATATATCTTGAAATTCACAGGAATCTATATCATATCTGTATTCTTGACTTTTACATGTCTCGTGTTGACTGATCATAACACTTATTTTTCTACTGAGGCCTATCTTTTGAAACTATAAACTTTTAGGCAATGAACTTCGAAGTGTCTGATACGGATAATCATCAGTTATTCGAAAAATGAACAATTTTTTTTCAGAATAGTCAATTGTAATAAAAGCTTGTAGTATGTATCTGTAACATTGTTTGGAGCAATAATTTGTAATTTTTTTTAACATGTACTGCACCTGTTTGGGTAATTTGTAACAATTTTCTTATCAGCATTTAGCACATAATGCATTATTCGTGGCTTCTGTGCTAGGGTTATTAGCACATGACACATTTTTATTCTTCTTATGTAATCATCATTTTAAGGAAATAGTGATTAAAAATATTTGATTCATAGGCTTTTCAGCATCTGGGATAATATCAATGCTTCTATTTGTTGAAGCCTGTTAGAAATCCATAACTTCCGTCATTTGGTGCTTATCAACTTGAAATTCAGTTTTCTGCTTTTTATCTTCTTGTTAACAATACCTATGTTTAAAACATATCCTTGTTGTCTTTTGCAGATTTGAAGATGACAAGACTATTTCTAGTTTGTACGAAGACTTATGGGACGAAAATATGAGCAACGAAAGGATTACTCTTCAACTTTTCTTGGGAGAAGTTGTTGATCTTATTAATGAAGGAATCATGTCGTCTTCGTGGGCAAGTAAAAAGAAGGCATGTCTAGTTTCTCGTCTCCTTAGTGAAGCTTCTTATTTTTTAACCACATAAGCAAAGTTATCCCAAGTGGTCACACTATTCTTCCTAATGTTAATTCACTTAAAAGTCGGATTCGATCAAATGCATCTTTTGAATGTGCAGGCATCATTGGGAATCTGTAAGCTCAGCGAAGTCCTTGGTGAATCACTATCTTCACATCATAGTATTTTATTGACCTCTTTGATGAAGGAAATTCCTGGGCGTTTATGGGAGGTATTTATATTTTTGTAACAGTACTTATCCTCCAATTTTGAAAGATTAATTGGTTATGCTTGCAAATGGAAAATGCAAATAAAATTAGAATATGAAGATTTAAAGTCACTCGTGATAACGGGGTACACGAAACATAATTTTTTTAGAGGCTACAAATTTAAGTTAAAACTTGAAAGCTCTTTCTAAATGACTAAATGATGCAACTAGGATACCTTTCTCTGGCAAGCGGTAAGATAAATCAAATTAACCCATTAGAGAGGAGTAAAGCCTAAGAAGAATGTATATAGTGGACTATTGGGGGTCATATTGAGCAAAGAGTGGAATTCCCGATATTGAAAACCCCTTAAATACATTGACTTTATCTGGAATTGAAGGCCTGGAGACAGTGGTGTAACCTCTTCTTCTAGGAGCGCACAGCTTTGCTCCCAATTGTTTTGAAGTCACAAAAAAAACTATCTTAGAGCTAGTCAGTCATCTGTCAATAATATTCTGAAATATAATATGCTACTTCACATCTAACTTTTTCAAACCCAGGTTTGCTGACTCTCATCTCTTGTGCTACAGCTATAAAATATTAGTACGCCAGTTATCTGTCTATATATATTTTTTTATATGTAAATAATGATTATATGTTTCTGTACATTACAGGGAAAAGAGGTTATGTTAGATGCATTGTCAGGTCTTTGTTCTTCATGCCATGAAGCGATTTCAGCATCCAATCCTGATGCTCCTAATGCTATATTGAGCCTTATATCTTCTGCATGCACAAAGAAAGCACAAAAATATAGGGAAGCAGCTTTTGGCGCTCTTGAGAGGGTATACCTCCATAACTCTATGCACTTGTTACCTTGACATTTGGCCGCTCCACAAGTTTTTCTTTCGTGCATGTTGGATGACGGTAAATCATAACATACCTGCCATCAGTGTTGAAGACTTGAAGTCAGTTCTTTTACTTTTCTTTCTATAGCATGAACAAATAGCAGTAAACCACTTGACCCTTTTAGCCAAAGACCAGAAATTGAATAAAAGCAACACGGTATATGGAATAAAAGCCATGAAGTTGCAAAAGCAAACTCTGCTAGTGCCCATAAATGATTTTCTGAAAAGGGGTTTAGCAAATTCACTATTTGGCTACAAAAATGAATACAGATTCCGAATCATGTGAAGCATTCTGATCAAAAGCAGATAGTTAAGATATCATATTTTGTTAATAATGCATTAAAATCCGTGCAGAAAAAAAAAGAAAAAAAAAATTAAAAAAAAATTAAAAAAAAAAAAAAGATATCATATTTTGTCAGACTCATAGGCTTAAATCTTATTTCTTTTATCATATCAATTTTAGGTTATCAAGGCATTCAAAAAGTCTCAGTTCTTTAACATGGTTATTCCATCTTTGCTGGAGATGGGCAATTCGCTCACTGTGGCCAAATCAGGTACCATAATTCAATCTGAAATCCAGGTCCTAAAAATCCCTCTTAAAATGAGAAGCGAGCATCAAATGTTATTATCAATGCTTTATCCTTGCTTTTTCTTTGTGTCAAAATTACATCTGCGACTCCATCATACTATTATCTAGATCCTATCTTTATCTCCTTATTTTTATTATGTTAGAAACTTCCCATGGTTCTAGAGGATAATTTATATGCTGCCCCTTCTGTTCTGCTTCTAGATTGATAATTAAAAGACTAAAGGCCAAAACTGGACATGAATATATGCTCATTTTATGATTTTGGTCATATACTTTATCTTTTGAATTTTTGCATCCTGAACATTTCAACTCGGATCACAATTGGTCCTACACTAACAATTCCGTCAATTTTTAAGCAGTTTTAACCCGATTTTGACTGATTTTTAAACGGTTTAACCCGAATGAGACTGTTAAAACCATCAAAATCGGGTTAAAACCATTTAAAAATTGACGGAAGTGTTAGTGTAGGACCAATTCTGATCCGAGTTGAAATGTTCAGGATGCAAAAATTCAAATGATAAAGTATATGACCAAAATCGTAAAATGGACATATGTTTAGGACCAGTTTTTGCCTTTACTCCCATTAGCCAGATTTAAAGTAGTAATGTGAAACCAATCTGGTAAATAGTAAACTATCAATAGAAATCGTGTGCCATATTCTTTCCAGCAGGTGATGCACTCAAATTAGGAATCGATGCTCACTAATGTTATATCAGTTAAGAGAGCAAAGGAGATTTTCCCTTTCCTAGAAACATTGATAATTAGATAGACGTTTGAGTTATTGGCCACATTTGTATTATTTAAGTCATATTCTATTGTGAATGTGATGCATTGGGTCACTCTTTTTGCAGATGCAGATGAACCAGATACTTCACCAACTTCTTTACAAGAAAAAATATTGAATTGCATTACTGCTTGCATCCATGTAGCCACCACCGCCGATATCATCAAACAACAGAAGAACTTCATAGATTTATGTTTATTATCTCTCTCACCTAAATTCTCTTGGGCAGGTAGGTGTCTTGTCTTCACTTACTGTCACCTAATTTCTCCTCCTTATCAAATCTGATCATATTCACACCGCATCTCCTTTCACGTATTGGGCAGTTAAATTGTCAGCCTTTTCTTTTAGTAAAGAGCTTAGTTCAAAGCTGCATAGTAGTTTGAACAACTCACAAGATGGTGCCTTGCAAGCCAGCATAACTGCTTTTATTCATGAGGTAATATCTGGTTCCATAGTTCTATAAGTACACCGTAGAACATATATATGGGGCTCTAATGTGGCATCTTAATATTTGCAGTTATTTTATACTCTTTCGCCCGAACTACTTAAGTCCCTGCGCACGGTAAAAATTGGGCAGGTGTGATAATACTCTCCAGTTATCCTTCATTTTCTTTAAATGCATACTATTATTGGTGCCTGAATTTGAATATTTGATGCGAGTATTGGTGAATGGATTTCAGGTTCATTTAGCATGTGCTGAATGTCTTTTGGAGTTAACGAACAAGTTCAGGGCAGCTCCGCCTGCCCAGTGGACTGAGCCGGAGTTTATGAGTGAGCTCGTTGAACTTTCTCAAATCGAAAAGAACGAGGAGGCCAAGTCTTTGTTGAAGAAATGCATCCAAATCTTAAAAGATGATGTAAAACCCTCACCTTAATTTTTTTTCCCTATATCTTCTCTTTTCAATAAAGTTGTACCACCACACTTGCTGCATTCACTTCAAGAAACAGAGTAAATTTACCCAATGGTTTATTATTGTTAGTTTGTAGCAGACATATTCTCCTGAATAACAATATATACACAGCTTCGAAATGAACACCAATATCATATTTTACGATGCTAACTTCGTTTCAGTTGCATTCAGATTAAAATTTTGATGATTGGAGTCTTTAACAAACCATTTGAAATGAACATAATTCATAGTACTTGTTCTACTTTCATTTCCTTGTTTTAGTATATTTTGTCGAGTCTTCTCGTTGTTCCTTTTAAACAAATGAAAATAATGTCACTGAAAGTTATATACGTATTTATTTACATGTAGTTATTACAGTTAAATCAAAACAAATTAAAATGCATGTTAATGACCACATAAATTTCGAACCTCCATTAGAAATTATTTATAAATTGTAATAGAGACTCACATATATAGACTCTCTGTCTTATTGCAGATGCATAATGGTCATTTTTAGACAATTCAGATGTCATTTTCAGTTTGTTTTTAGTTATTTTAAAAAATTCAAATTTTAAAAATATGAATGTCATTTTTTGTTCGTTATAAGTTATCTTTCCTAAAATGAACTAAAAGCGAACTAAAATGATCTTTTGTATATTTAATATATGATGATTGATTTATTTAACATACACTAATCAAATTTTGATTTTTGAACTGCATGTTGATTTAGTTTTTGAGTTGACTTTACAAGATCCGGTATAATCAATATATATAGATCAAGGATGAAGGGATGTGATCAAATACAAATTCTAAATATTGTATAAACTCTAAACTATGATCTGAACGGTTAGAAAATGTCAACAGTTCAACACAATGTAACAGTTGGAACTGTGTTGATATTGTACTGACACTGTGTTAACTTTTTTTATTGCTATTATTTTATTATCTATTGACATTTTTTAACGATCCAAATCATAGTTTAGAGTTTATACAATATACTACTATAAATTTGCATTTTATCACAAGATCATTGTACAAATCCCTAGAGAAACGGCTATCACAATGACTCAAGTACTCAATATAAAATAATAAATCTCCATAAATCACTTTTCTTTTCTTTGTTTTACATTTGTAGTTTTTTGTAATTTTCACAATTCTATCTCATCATATTTTGGTATTTCCATAGATAAATGAAGTCGGTTTTACTTTACTCCAAACACCCAAAATGAGTACTATACGGGTCTGTTTGGTGTCCATGTTGGCCCAACATACGTTAGGAGATAGTAACCTCCAATAGCAGGTTTGGCGTTTGGGATAGTAATCTTTGCTGTGTGTTTGGTTGTACAGACCCAAATCAACACCCTTTCAATAATCCGTTTGGTAAGCCGCATCGAAAGTATAGATACAAAATCTGATACCCGAATTTATCCTCGGTTAAATTCCTTATTACCTAAAGTACCCTCATTCTCATTTTTTGGCGGTGAACTCAAATCCTTCGTGAACCCTAGAGTCCGCCCCCCCAAATTTCATATATCCCCTAATTTGTGAATTCGACGGAGCGAATTGTGGAGCCATAGGGTTCGTCTGAAGTTCAACCCACGCGTAAATATCAGGTAAGTCTGTCGGGTGTGCGATTGTACAATGACGAATTCGTCGCCGCTGAGAAATCACAGATGTTTCCATTTCGGCAATGGGTTTAGTTTAGGGTGCTGTCAATTGCTTTGTTGCCAATTAATCATGCGCGTAGTGTTTGATGAATGTTGAGCGAATTCGCAGCCATTTGATAGGTAAACGAGTTATCTTTGTTTTGGGTTGCAGCTATCATAGGTATGTTATTACATAGTTCAATGCTAAGTATACAAAGTGATGTGTAAATATAATAATCGCAGCCGCAGCAATCAAATATTTGTTCCATTAGCCCACATTGCAGTAGCAAGGTCGTCCCTCTTCTTCGTCCACAATGGTGTTGGCGCGACCGTAGTTATAGTGGGCACGACAGTATCATCGTGATCACTTCCATACCCCTCTTCTTCGTGTTCTCCTACCAATTCGTCATACGGATCCATCTCCATATGAGTGCGTATAAAGTTATGGAGCAAGAATCAGGCGATGATCAAACCCGTTTGGACCTCAATAGGATAGAAGCTTGGACTGCGAAGTATTCCCCAACGCATCTTAAGTACTGCAAATGAACGCTCAATAACATTCCGAGCTTTAGAATGCCTCAGATTGAACAATTCCTCTCTTGTTTGCGGTGCCTGGCTGCCATGACCCCATTCCTTCAAATGGTAGCGAACAACTTTGTACGGAGTGATGAAGCCCTCGCTGTTTGCATATGCATTATCGCATAAGTAATAGCAATCTGCAACGTAGAACAAATGTGAGAAGGTGAGTACACAGCCAGCCGGCTAATAGCACTATTTTTTACCTTTGGGTACTTTAAGTCCGAGCGGCCGGATAATGGCATCACGTAATATGCGCGAATCACCAGCTGAACCCTCCCATCCTGGCAGAACATACACGAACCTAAGTTGGCGATCGCATACAGAAAGTGTATTTGTGGATATCTGTCCTTTTCTATTACGATAACGAGGTGCGTCACCAATCGGCACGCGTACGTGTATGTATGTTCCGTCTAGAGCTCCAAGACAGCCCTACATACAGTGTATATGGTTGAGACATCATACCAAAGTTCAGTGGGTATAAATTATAATATACCGGACAAGAACAACACATTCCTTAAACCACTTCCATCTGGAATCCACACAGTCATCACCAACAGGTTCCGGCTTCACCAAAAAAATATCATGCAAAGTAAGTACCCCACGGAGCACCATATGTGTGTATTTAGACACTGTTTCAGATGAACGCATGAAATCGTGTCCTACAACCCGAGTCTTTTTGTGGTGAGCTAAAATGGACAAAAACATAGCAACTTGTTCCTCAACGGTGACAAATTTTTGATCTACTAATCCAGCACGGTCACGTAAGATGCGACACAATCTACCAAACGTGTTTCTATCCATCCGCAAATTGTCTACGCAGGAACGGTTAGAAAGCCGGACAAGCCTATCCAGCTGCTTTACATGAGCCGGAATGGCTTCAATCATTACCTCTGGGGTGAATCTTCCCCCCCGTTTCCTTTTCCGTGCGGTGGAACTGCCCAGGTTGATAATCATTGTGACGAGAAGCATGTTTGTCCGATGATTTCTTAGTATTTCCTCAAGTAAGATCAATAGCTCGATTGGTTCATTTCTAGCCACCTACATTTCCCAAGTATAAGCACAGCTTAGTCAAATTGCTTAAAACAGCACTACATAATAACATCGAACATTTACCTCGCAGCTGAATCATTAAAACAAACTTATTGTCAATGCATATATCAATTGCGTTGACATATTTGACAAAGCCGCAAAGTATAAGATATGTTCTGCAACAAGAAGCCAACTATAACCCCATATCACTAAGAACAACACACATTTGGACAGTTCGTACAAACAATTGAGAAGGACAATGGATCTACAATGAACTCCAATGTCAATTAACAGTTACCACAAAATAATAAGACTTCTATTTCGTCATACACAACAGCTACATTGAAGTCAAAGGAGCTGTAAACAAAAATCATACAACATAAGTTGAGCCACAAATCCTATAGGCCATTACGGCTCTATATTCTATTACGAAGTTCTGTACGACATCTGATAAATGCGGAACTTACCTGCTTAGTTGCGTCGTTGTCGGACATTGATCGTCGGCGCAAGCTATGGCTTAGACTGTTGGACTGCAATCTACCTAAATACGAAACTGCGGTTTGAATACCAAACCCACTGCCCCCAAATGACTCAATTGAACACAAGCGATTCAATCCAACAACGACGACTAGCCGTTTTCACTCAAGACACCGCACGAAACGCCGCCGTGAATAGCAATTGGTGGTAGAATGTGGAGTAAAGTATGGATGTGAAATCATAGAACGGGGTATTGAAGTAAATTGGGTGAAATTTGAAATCTTCAAACACAATTACTCCTCCCTATCGCATGGTGGAGTGGAGACAGAGTTATCTCTGTTTTGGCTCGTCATATCCACGATGGAGTCGGGTTATGAGATGTAAGGACCGGGTCTATGAGATAGCTAACATGGAAACCAAACAGAGAAGTTAGGGTAAATAGGGTGGAGTATCTATGCCTAACATGGATAACAAACGAGCCCTACGTATGAATGGTAAAATATGGTCAACTTTACTGTTTTGTTTTAATTTATCATCCAACTAAAGTAATGTATTATTCTCTCCTCAGTCCAAAACCCTAACCCTAAGAGCAACGCCCAATCACGGCGGCGGCGATCATCCATAATGGAGGACGTCTGTGAAGGAAAGGACTTCTCGTTCCCCTCCGAGGAAGAGAAGATCCTCTCATGGTGGGACGATATCGACGCCTTCCAAACCCAGCTCGACCGCACCAAATCATTTCCCGAGTATGTCTTCTACGACGGCCCTCCCTTCGCCACCGGCCTCCCCCACTACGGCCACATTCTCGCCGGAACAATCAAGGACATCGTCACTCGCTACCAGTCCATGACGGGGCATCACGTCACCCGGAGATTCGGCTGGGATTGCCACGGGTTGCCGGTGGAGCATGAGATTGATCAGAAATTGGGGATTAAGAGCAGAGAAGATATTCTCAAGATGGGGATTGGGAATTACAACGAAGAGTGCCGGGGGATTGTGCAGAGGTATGTCGGCGAGTGGGAGAAGACTGTGGTCAGAATGGGGAGGTGGATTGATTTTAGGAATGATTATAAAACTATGGATTTGAAATTCATGGAGAGTGTATGGTGGGGATTTGCGCAGTTGTTTAAGAAGGACCTTGTTTACAGAGGATTCAAGGTAATGTATTAACACCTTCTATATTGAGTTCTATATTGATCTTATTGTACTTCTCTATTTTGGATTGAGGAACTACTCTACTTAGACATTTGATTCTTATTATGTTGCTGTTTTTGGATAAATTTTTCGGATGTTATTGTGCAGGTCATGCCTTACAGTACTGGCTGTAAAACTCCGCTATCAAATTTTGAAGCCAATTCCAATTATAAGGAGGTTCCTGACCCCGAGATAATGGTGGCTTTTCCTGTGGTGGATGACGCTGATGCTGCCTCATTTGTTGCGTGGACAACGACGCCATGGACACTGCCTAGTAATCTTGCACTCTGCGTCAATGCTGGTTTTACTTATGTTAAGGTCCGGAACAAGTTTAATGGCAAAGTCTACGTGGTTGCTGAATCTAGATTATCGGAGCTTCCTGTTGAAAAAGGGAAGAAGAGTGTGCCCGATGTTGCTGCTGAGAATTCGAATTCAAAGCCCAAGGCGTCTGGTGGCAAAGCTAAGAATGTTGAAACATATGAAATATTGGATAAGTTTAGCGGTGCTTCTCTCGTTGGAAAGAAGTATGTCCCTTTATTCAATTACTTCAGTGACTACTCTGATGTGGCGTTTAAGGTAGTGGCAGATAATTATGTCACTGATGATAGCGGTACTGGAATTGTTCACTGCGCTCCTGCATTTGGTGAAGATGATTACCGAGTCTGTCTTGGAAATGGCATAATCACCAAGGGGGAAAACCTGGTCGTAGCAGTGGACGATGATGGACGTTTCACTGAAAGAGTTGTTGAATTTCACGGCCGGTATGTGAAGGATGCAGATAAAGACATCATTCAGGCTGTGAAGGAGAAGGGCAGGCTTGTAAAAACTGGAAGCTTTACTCACAACTATCCCTATTGTTGGAGATCTGATACTCCCCTCATCTACAGAGCAGTGCCCAGCTGGTTTGTGGCAGTGGAAAAGATTAAGGACCAGTTGCTGGAGAATAACGAGAAGACTAGATGGGTGCCTAACTTTGTTAAAGAAAAACGTTTCCACAACTGGCTTGAGAATGCTAGAGATTGGGCAGTCAGCCGAAGTAGGTTTTGGGGCACGCCTCTTCCTTTGTGGATCAGTGAAGATGGTGAAGAGATTGTCGTCATGGATTCCATTGAAAAGCTGGAAACACTTTCTGGTGAGAAGGTGACCGACTTGCATCGTCATAAAATTGATCATATTACTATCCCTTCAAGCCGCGGTTCAAAATTTGGTGTTCTTCGCCGGGTGGAGGATGTCTTTGATTGTTGGTTTGAGAGTGGATCAATGCCTTACGCTCATATCCACTATCCATTTGAGAATGTGGAACTATTTGAGAACAATTTTCCGGGAGATTTTGTAGCCGAGGGTCTGGATCAAACTCGTGGATGGTTTTATACTCTCATGGTTCTCTCCACTGCACTTTTTGGAAGACACGCTTTCAAAAACCTTATTTGTAATGGGCTTGTGCTGGCTGAGGATGGGAAGAAGATGAGTAAGAGATTAAAAAATTATCCTCCACCATCTGAAGTGATAAATGACTACGGAGCTGATGCATTACGACTCTACATTATAAACTCTCCAGTTGTTCGTGCTGAACCGTTGCGTTTTAAGAAGGAGGGGGTGTATGGTGTGGTAAAAGATGTCTTCCTACCATGGTATAATGCTTATAGGTTCCTTGTGCAAAATGCTAAAAGACTTGAAGTGGAGGGACTCGCACCATTCACACCTGTTGATCAGTCCATCCTTCATAATTCCTCGAATGTCCTTGACCAATGGATTAATTCTGCTACGCAGAGTTTAGTCCATTTTGTAAGGCAAGAAATGGATCTTTATAAACTCTACACGGTGGTTCCTTATCTTGTGGAGTTTTTGAACAACTTGACAAATATATATGTTCGATTCAATCGGAAGAGGCTGAAAGGTCGTACTGGGGAAGAAGATTGCAGAGTTGCCCTTTCGACTCTTTATTATGTTCTTCTCACAGCATGTAAATCCATGGCGCCATTCACACCATTCTTCACTGAGGTTCTTTATAAGAATCTGAGGAAAGCAACCGGTGCATCTGAAGAAAGCATTCACTTTTGCAGTTTCCCTGAAGTAGAAGGAAAGAGAGGAGAACGGATTGAAGAGAGTGTGAACCGAATGATGAAAATCATTGAGCTTGCACGTATCATCCGCGAGCACCATAACAAGCCTCTCAAGACGCCACTAAAGGAGATGGTGATAGTTCACCCTGACGCAGACTTCTTGGATGATATTGATAAAAAGCTGAGGGAATATGTGCTTGAGGAGCTAAATGTGAAGTCTTTGGTACCATGCAACGACACTCTTAAGTATGCCACGCTGCGTGCAGAGCCTGATTTCAGTGTGCTGGGGAAAAGGCTTGGAAAATCTATGGGTGAGATCGCAAAGGCAGTGAAGGCAATGTCAACAGAAGATATCTTGGCTTTTGAAAGAGCGGGAGAGATCACTATAAAAACACATGTTTTGAAGCTCAGTGATATCAAGATAACTAGAGAGTTCAAGCCTCCTGCTAATGTAAAGGCTGAAGATATGGATGCTAAAGGAGATGGTGATGTCTTGGTGGTATTGGACTTGCGCAGTGATGAGTCTTTGTATGAAGCCGGAGTTGCTCGTGAGATTGTGAACCGGATCCAGAAACTGCGGAAGAAAGCTGCACTTGAACCCACTGACATGGTAGAGGTCTTCTTCAAGTCATTGGATAAGGATGAAACAGCGTCTCGAGAAATTGTAGAGTCGCAGGATGCATACATCACAGGCGTGCTTGGGTCGCCATTGCTGCCACATTCTTTGCTTCCTCCCCATGATGTGGTCCTTGCTGAAGAGAGTTACCATGGGATATCAAACCTCTCCTTCACGATCATTCTAGCAAGGCCAGCGCTTGTATTCAACTCGGATGCCATTGCTGCATTGTATGGTGGAAGCACCAAATTCGCACAGGGATTGCAGGCATACTTGTTGGCGAGGGATCATCATAATTTGAAGACAGAATTTCAACATGGAAAGGGCAAGGTGAAGGTTGGTTGCATTGAAGATCTGCCCCCGGTGACTTTGGTGTTGGGTGAACATGTGTTCTTGACCGTTGGTGACTGCGTCTCAAGCAAGAAAGGGAGCCTGTGATTTCCAGTGTTTCATCTTTTTTTGGATTGTCAGATTTATTTTTGTTAGCACTATCGTTTTTTAATACTCATGTTTTTGCATTTGCCTTTGTTTCTTCTTGTTGGTTTATAGTAAGGGCATCATTTGTAGACGCTTTAGAGGGTGGGATAAGCAGTTGATCTAAGGATTTAAACATGCTCCATATATGTGATTTTGCATTCCTTTGTTTTTTGTTTACATGATGCTCACAACTTAATATACATACCAGTCTTAAATATGAACAAAGCTTAAACATTTTTTCACATTTGCACCCATATATTTATTTCCAATTCGGTTTCTACTTTTCATTTTTTCAGTCATTATTGTACCATAAACGTCTCCCGATTTTGCCAACAGAAGATAAAAGGCCAAAGCTATTATCTTAATGGACCAAATGCATATATATAATACATAAACAAAACCATATAGATTAAAAATTCAGAACATCCATGGCAATATATATAATACTAATATTAATAATAATACAATAAATATGCGATCAATGAACAAAGATAGAAATGGCAATTGATGTCACAAAAGCAGCACAATTTCCTCAATCATCAGTTTGGATCCAAAGTCTAAAGCCTATGGCAGAATTATGTGTACTACTGCATGCTGACATAACGATAGTATGAAGCATCAATTTGCTTATACTTCTTCTCTTGTTCCTCAGGAAGTCCTTGAATTCATTATTGTCTTAGCAGCATCTGTTGTTAATTCTTCATAAACCTGTTGTAGAATGAAAGAATTTTGGGTGAACAACTGTTAATAATCCACACACTTGGATTCAAGGTAGCAAAAGTGAAGAATCAATTTTTACTTTACTTACTAGTTTCTTATAAACTTGTTGAAATGCCTTGCAAAATCTTTCTGCATCAGCTGCACCCACCTAAGAAATGGACATTGCAAATATATATAATCTGTTCTTTCGAACCTTTGTTAGAATATGATTAATCTTCATCTCTTAGAAGATAAAAATGGCAGGCAAGACGACTTCAAAATTTTCCAATGCTTATATAGATACATGAAGCACACTTTTATTAAACAAATACACTATTAAGCTGCCAAGAGGTTTTCCAGAAAAAAAGTAACTAGACCCAAAACTAGTCAAAAAAGTACTTAAAAAGAACACAAAACTATTGGCATCATTCACAAGACAGTGAAAACACAACATATACCTTCTTCTCAGCAGCCGCCTTTAGTTTTCCCCAAAATGCTTCTGTGGTTGCAAATCAACACAAAGATGATTGATCAGTCACTATTCTTTAACAGAAACACTCTAAGTCAACATCTGCCAATGGCATTATTTATACAGTTTTCCACACTGAATTGTTTTATAGGGATAGGGCTAAAATTGATACTATTTGTTTTATCCCAATCCACATTCCACGCAGATAGGCAAGATCTGACATGGTATGGAATGGATGAATTTAAGGAGATAATTCCCCAATGAACCACAATGTTGTCCAATTAGCATCAATCAAGATCAGTGAGCTAGTACCTACTCAACGGATCAGCTCTCCCACAAAACTTTAATGCTAGCTCAATCAAGAGAGTTCCAGTATTTAATCTCTTAGAGTAAAGTTAGTCATAAAGACAGTGCTAGAACAGGATAGGATCTTTGTAACTGAAAGACCACAAAGATTGAAGTCAGGTTAAGGTGACCGAAACAACACTTTATATAGTGAGTCAAGTTTATGCTTTAAGGGCTTTAGGAATGGAGATAGACAATAAGACAATCTCAGTCACGTGATTGCAGCTTCAAAATATGTATAGGAATTAGATATACATACCTATGATACAGAATATCTGGTTTCCATCTATCCCTTCTCTATATTGAAAAGACTGAGAAACCCCTAAAAAGGACTGATAAAGGACAACCATTCACATGCTTTTATATATCTTTTCCTCTAATATAAATATTACATCGAGAGGTAGAGAAGGATTAGTACTTGGCTAATTTTTTTTTCATTTTTGAACATATTCATTGATTATAGATGTCCTTCACCATTAGTTTAATACTCTACTTCTTAATTAATAAAGTTCCTAACCAAATTAGCTACCAGATTTGTGCATTAGAGTGTTATATGGTATTTAATCTCTAATATTTAAATCCAGAATTAGTTTAAAGTTGAAGGGTCAGACATTTGTGTTATTACTATGAAACTATCAGATCCCACATATTCAACATTGGCTACCATAGGATGTATGAGAGTGATAGTTTGAGAACTATAAAACCAACAAGAGTTTCTCTACCAATAAGTCGGAATGCCTCACCATTATTATCCTCAGTACTACATCCATCTTGCCGTTCCTTCAACTGAGAAAATATCCAGATGTTAGAAAACAGTGATGAAGCAAGCGTAACAGCACCGTGCCAAAAAACCTATGCAGTACCTCCTGACTCGGAGCAGGTCCAGATAATTGGCTTGAAAATTCCGAAGCAGCCTGAAAACATAACTTCGCTAAGCATCCACAGGTCCAAAATATTGAAAAGGAATATAGAAGGTGCACTTGCACATTACCCTTGCAGCCCATAAAATGCACAATGTTCCTAAAATTAAACTGGATATCTACAGTTCATGGAACCTTTTAATTTAATCATTGGAAATGTTTAGAAAAGCTCATATCAATTTGCGGCTACGCATAACAACAGACTGAATTAAACTGATATCCAGGAACCAAACACTAAAATGGAATGCCGTCTTATAAATAACTATCTACGCACTAAATGAACTTCGAGCTCACCCAAAATAAACAGAGAAACACATGATAAAAGCTTCAACAATGAGGCATAAGAAAAGTAGAAAAAAAGTCCAATTTAGGAAAATAAACAAAAGAAAAAAAAGGAAGCACAGTAGTGTAAAGGAATTCAAGAGAAGGCTCTACTCATTCTATCTTCTAACAGATCACAATCAAAATATATTCAGCTACAAGTGTGTGTGTGTGTGTGTGTGTGTGAGAGAGAGAGAGAGAGAGAGAGAGAGATACGCAATAATCGGTAGATCGGACGATTGGGAAGAGCTCGAGGAGCTGCCGGAATTCATTCTCGTCCATCGGAATTCGAATTTTCGCAGAAGCAATTCTCAATTTGTATGAGATTCCCGGTTGCACTGCTCCTCCCCTCTTTATTTTCCACGCTAATTTTGAGGGCTAATTATACTCTCTCTCCGGGAAATTTTGTCACATTTTTCATTTACGTCCAGTCCTATAAAATTTGTCAGATTTCACTTTTTACCATTTTTAGTAGTAGACATTCATTCCACTGACTTATTTTTACTCACGTCTTATTATAAAACTAATACTCCCTCCGTCCCGAGCTACTCGCTCATTTCCTTTTCGGCACGGAGATTAAGGAATGAGTATATAGGAAAGTCAAAAATGACGGCTGTAGGTGAAAATTTTTACTAAAAATGGAAAGAGTGCAAGTAACTTGGGACGCCCAAAAAGGAAATACGTGCGAGTAGTGCGGGACGGAGGGAGTACATTAAAAGACAGAATAATCGAATAACCGAATTTATTTATTTATTTATATTTTATATATATATATATATATATATTACTATTATTTAATTGTAACTGAATATAAAATCCTAAAAACTAACCCTACTTTCACTCAACCGCTTGTGCCTCCTCTATTCTCTAAACCTAATCTCTCCACCTCCACTCCAAGCAGTCACCACTGTACTGTCCACCCGCCCTCCAGCATCCAACCATCCACGCCGGTCGTCGTCGCCTTCGGAAGACCCACGATAGCTCCAGCCCGTCGCTCCTCCACCCTTCCACCCACTCCGTCGCTCCTCCACGCCTTCAGCTCTAGATTCACGCCATCGTCTCCAGCCTTACACACCCATCCACGACACGCCTCGAGAAAAAGATAAGCGCTATCTGATATAATTTTTTTGTATGTATTTATGTTTCTGTATTTGATGAAATTGAATGTTCATTGTAATGCAAAATTGTATGATTGTTGTTTGATAGGAAATTAGGAATTGTATGTTCACTGCAATGTAAAATGCTATGATTTCATTATTCAGTTATATAGATGTTGTGTAAAATTGATGATTTCTTTGATAAATGTTGTGTAAAATTGTATGATTGCAGTTTGGTTCTCGGTTTTTCGGTTTTAGTTCGGTTTTTTTAGTTCAGTTTTGGGTTTTTCGGATTTCGGTTTTTCGGTTTTCGGTTTTGATTTTAGCCTAAATTCGGTTTTTCGGTTTCGGTTCGATTTGGGCAAAAAACCGAACCGAAACCCGAATGCACACCCATACTCATTACTAAAATTGAAAATATCTTTTTATCTCTACTTTATTCTCTATCTTTTACTTAACTCTCTCCACTTAATAAACAAAATAAAGTTGCATAAAATCATGTGCCGCCCAAGAAAGGGGTCATCTTATTTAGGATGGAGGGAGTATCAAATTCTTTGTTTATATTGTATGTCTCGTGTTTATTCTCTGCGTGTGCGCACGGTGTGTATTTAGTTTTACAATTACTATATATTAACAATTACTATATATTACTCCCAAGTAAAATTTTAAATATCTACTTTAGTTACAGAATTCAAGTTATTAATTTGAGAATAATTATGCATATAAATATTTTTATGATACTACTAAACAATGGGTCAATCCCATACCAATCGCAATCTTATTTCTTTTTTTCTTCAAAAGGGTCAGGGCAGTTTCGATATTGCTTAGCAATATACTCCCTTCATCCCACAAAGATGTCACACTTATGGGACGACACGAGATTTTAGGAGGTTTTATTTTGTGTGTTAGTGGAAAGAGAAAATATAATATTTATATTATTGTGAGAGAAAATTTTTTCTAAAAATAAAAAAGTGACATCTTTAGTAGGACAACCTAAAAAGGAAAGTTAAACATCTTTTATGGGATGAAGGGAGTATTTCGCAGTAAAGTGACACAAAATTGCATAACATTCCACCAAACCAGAGTAATTTTGAGCCTCTAGATAATATTAATGATAACAGTGCATTTATGAGATTACATGTCCATTCATCACTTTTCAAAACCTTGAATACTACTATGAGAAGTGTCTCAACAATTGGATTCCTTCCCTCGTCTTATAAATGATGGTAGTATACATTGTATACCCTACTAAATATATGAATGATCAGCAGCACTCTCTCGAATCTCTGCGGCTGATTGCAATCGCTGTCTTGGAGCCCAATGGACGCCCTAAAAACAGGCTGATATACTCGCCTGCTGACAAGAGCTTCCCCATGTCAACATTGGTCTTCACACCAAGACCATTAAGCATGTACACCACATCCTCAGTCGCAACATTTCCCGAAGCTCCCTTGGCATAGGGGCATCCTCCCAGACCCGAAACAGATGAATCCACTGTGCTGATTCCCATCTATCAAGGACTAATCCGTCAACAACCTCGTATAACTCATTCATCCAACATTTTCTATCTTGGAGACTGCAGAGGATATTTTTTTGCCTCTGCACTCTCGCTCACTTTGAAATCTACTAGAACTCAATATTCAGTTCTAGTAGATTTCAAAGAGGAAGTGCGGTGCAGTTATGGTGGTAGGCAATGAACTAGACCGAGATTGCACCATACAAGATTAGAGAGAAGTTACTCACTTGGAGGGATAACAGAATATTAGGTAGAGACTGTCCATATGTGTCATGGAAATGGACAGCAAGCTTCTCGACAGGCACAACAGCCATCACAGCCTCCAGCATAGGAAGTACAGTACCTATGCCAAAATAACCTTTAGATGTCTCCAAGAGAACAAGAAATCAGGGAGACTAAAATTACAGAGAGACATTCAAGAATGTCAAGCAATTTTCTTATGACCTTTATTGTCCAGAACAAAATCACAAGCTAAATGAGTCCAAGTTTACAAGAATGGTAAACATTTTTTATTTTATGACGTATGATAGTAAACATTGAAACACCCAGACTCGGGGAAATTTTCTTTTAACTAAATGTAATATTAACTCTATTTTCTGAAGTGTGCACACACACATACGGAACACATAAGAACATTTATAAATTTTTATATAAATAGACACACACGGATATATATGTATCACTGTATTAGTGTATACAGGCATACTTACATATTCATGCATTACATACACAGACACGTGGAGGTATATTCGCATAATTAAAGCAATAGCTCACTGACATAAAAGGGGATAAGTGCAACAATGAAACCCCTCAACATCTACTCAGGGGAGTTTATTTGCCTAACTTATTCACAAAAAAACCTTAGATGTTAACAAGATCCAACAAACATGTACTACATGTTTGTTTATTTGGCTGTTCCAGCAAATGTAGCAACTACAAGTTGCATCATGAGGAAGAAAGATTATGTATCTAAATTCACCAAAAAAAAAAAGAAACAACAACTAGAAGAAACTCCGTTACCTGGTGTAGCAACTCCAACTGTATCTCCAAGAGATATCTCAAAACAGCCCATATTATGAAGTTCCTTCGCTACATATGCAACTTTTGATGGTGATATATTTCCTTCTACTGGGCAGCCAACAACACAAGACACATACCTGTTGAAGGTTTACATAAATATTGTCAACCAAACTCAAATTAAGATTGTGAAGAATGTTTGTCTTCTCCAACAAGTGTTTACCAAGATTTCTGAAAAACAATTTATCATTTAACAGAGCTTTCATGATGTTCCACAGTTTTCAAAGGTTGAATAAATATTGCATCATGTGTGTAGCGTCAGTTAATTTGTCCGAGCAGTTGTTGATATCAAGTCCATGCAAAAAACTTGAATCACAAGTTATCTCGTGACTCCTCAGAAAATTTGAAATTTGAACTTTTCTCCTATTTAAGTTCTAAGAAGAAGAATTGAGTTCTGAAGGTGGGGGGTGGTCGAACATATCATACCCGCGCACAGGAATCGAAAGTTTTTTGGCAGCAGAAGTTACAGCACGATAGCGAAGCAAGCTCTCTTCAATACTGCAATTAATATTTGATTTTGAGAATGACTCAGAAGCTGATGCAAATACAGCGACTTCTTTTGCACCTGCTGCAACAGCAGCTTCAAAGCCCTATGAAATTGTTATGAAATGTTAATTCTCATTCCGTCATAAAGAAATGGCAGGAAAAATTTTGATTGCAACTAATACCCACCTTAATATTGGGAGTCAGAACAGGCAATCTAACTCCTTCCAAATTCTGAATTGCTTCCATCACATCCTTTGCATCTGCCAGCTAGTTAAGCAAATATAGGGAATTAAACAGATGAAAGAACAAAAAACTTTACTCTATGCCAGCTCATAGATGCTGTAGTATTCAAGGCCACAAATGTGAGATAATGAGAACAAACAGGAGAGAATGGCTTCAAAACAAATTAGTACCTGAGGTACCCACTTGGGTGAAACAAAACTTGTAGCCTCAACAACAGCCAATCCAGACGCAACCAATTTGCGGATCAATTTGATTTTGACAGATGTTGGGACAACTGTTTTCTCATTTTGTAGCCCGTCCCTGGGGCCAACTTCGACTATCTTCACATGTTTCGGCACACACTTGAAAAACTACAGTAGCCAAAAATTTGTTGCTTAAAGGATATCATAGTAAATCCACATAAATATGATGCTACATTATAAACTGACAAGGACTTCACAAAATGCTCCTTGGGGGAGAGTCAAGAAAATCTTTATCGAAAGAGCAAAACAACAATCCTTGTTAACGGTTAACCCAATGCAGACATGGTGATATACACAGGAAAGAAGATCACAAAAGCTGTTCCAAAAAAACTGTTCGATAGAAGATTTTATGAGGATCATATTTTACATGATATCTGCAATTATGTTTTCTCTAATTAATGTAATATCCAGAGCTCAAAAGTCAAAACTAATAATTACTTTGAGGACTTGGAAAAACTTTTAGCTGAATTGATTACCTTGTATTTTGATTCCCCGGTGTCATTTTCACTCATGTTTCTACAGACCACCGAACCTCTACCTAGACTTGAAGTCCTCTGAAACAAGTTTCTTTTATGTCTTCTCCATGTAACATGCTCTTGTTCGTACTCTCCAAAATCTTCACTGAAAATAAAAGCAGACAAATTGGTGTGCACGTTAAAGTCACGTCTTAAAAGCGGTTATCACCACAATTCACTTGATCTTGTGATTTCTTATTCTGAAAGAAAAGTGATAAACAAACAAGGCCAATAACAATGAAGAAAGGCACACATAGAAGCAGAAAACCATTCCCAGATGAAATTTCACCTACTTGCAGCTATTAGATGAGCTGCAACTCCTCCCTTCAATCCAGCAGTTTCCCATTCCCATATCTTCTGGGACAGGTCTGCATGCACCGGATGAGAACCTATAAACTTGGTCAATGTTGCTCAAAGCTGGGAGCTTGTCAAGACCAAGAGGCTCCTCCAAACTTGACATTGGTGTGCAAGTGATTGCAGCAGTAACTGGAATAACAAGAAGAAATAGCTTGCTTTCAGAATAATTCAAGGCCTATAAGCTGGCAAAAGTCTATTACTGATGCATTAAATATAAATAGATAGAAGCTGGCAACAATTCATTAGCGATGCATGGAGAATCATAAACGCATTGTTATAGCCAAAAATCTAAGATACCCTGATTTGAAGGAAAATTAGTGAGTAGTCATATCAGGACCAATATTCTATGTTTAGTTTACTTCAAGAAGAACTTACAAATAATCAAGAAAGTAAAATAGTTAAAGCATTTGTAAAGATCATGAGACCAGAGACTTATGTGAACATATGTAGAGTAAAAATGTTTGAAAAGCTCTTAGTAATGGGACTCCAGAACTTCTGCTTTACAGACTCAGAAGTTTATAGTTATAAGGAGCCTAGGAATACGAAGAAAGTGGAGCAGAAAATTTGTCAACTACCCTTGCTTCTTTTCATCCCACAACCAGTCCTAAGTTTATCCGTAATAACTTTACATTAGGTTGAAATGAAGTACTCTCTGCTGCTTAATTTACATAAATTTCACATGATAACATGTACCACTACTTATCAGATAGTGACCCTGTTGGAATGAAGGAAATATCAAATTGCAACTTGATAATGCCATATTCAACTGCTGTTATCCTCCATGAATTAGCAAGATGAAAAAATGTGGGCAGGTAATATGCATGTGCCAATTCCATAAACTACCAATCAAACAAAGCAACAAAACTCTGCAACAGTTCTGAATCTATTCCGGAAATGGCAAAGCTTATAACTCCAAATGGGCCCAACCTTAACAAATGTCACCTCTTCAACCTTAAAAAAGTAGATAACTTTTGCAATTTTAACTCTCATTTGAGATAATCATGCTGATCACCCTGAACATTCATCCAAAGAGTACTCTAAATTCTCTAATGAATCTCTAAAACCTCCCTCTTCAAATCAAAATCTCTTACTCCTATATCCAATCCTTCTCCAGTCATCTCAAGCGCGAAAAACAACAATCAAGGTCAAATGAACCTCAATTCCCGTTCCCTTTTCACCGAAAAACATGTGTTATCTCCATCAGAAGATATAATTTTCAAAATTCGAGCAACAAACAAAAATTGTTTGCATCCATGTGTAAAACAGAAAAAACAAATAGTTCATGGAAAAGAAACCAATACCTAGAATCAAAAAAAGGGGAAACCTGCAGGTTTCTGAAATCGGAAACGAAGAATTCAGAAAAACCTTGCAAACAGCCCTTTTCCCTAAATAAGTTAGAGCAAAGCCGAAAAATGCGATTGGTTGGTGCGTAAGGGACAGAATAGCGAACAAGGCACCGCACAAACGTGACGGAGAATTCTGTATAGAATAAATGCACAATAAAAAGATAAAGTGCAGTTGTTGATATGTGCGCGTGATTTTGATTGAGTTGATTGCGATTTAGGGTTTTCTAGGTGCTGGAATTATGAATTTCTTGCAATTGGGACTTCAACTGAATGCAATGGCTTGCCAGCACTAGGATTCTAGAGAGAGAGAGAGGGGGATTGTGGGAAGGTTGGTTGGTAGGTGGTTTTCAGTTGGAAGTTGGTCAATTTCCCACCTTCATAAATTATTCATTTTTTAAACCTTTTTTATTTAATTTTATTTATTAGCGGTTCTCTTTATCTTTCTTTTTATGTATTATTATTACTCCACTACTTTGTATATATCCCATTATGCTAAGCGATATCAAACGGAGTATGTACTTTACTTAAAGTTGATGCAATGGTCGAAAACAAAATCATTTTCATGTAGTTATAGGTTTATTGTCAAACCGAGATCACATCGGGAACAGACAGACACAATCGACACATTGAGACATTACGAGTCTAACTCGAACTTGAGTCATTCTGGGCCCACCTATGCAACTTGGGCTCTGATACCACTTGTTCGGATTGTCCTTTTGGTCATACTGGGCCCGACCTGCAACCTAGGTTTTGATACGACTTGTTCGGATTGGACTCTGATATTATCCGCTTTGGGTCAAGTCTGCACAGATTTGTTTTTGGGTCATTTCCAAAAGGCTTCAAACTAATTGAGGTTGAACAAGAATTATATTCACTTTCTAATTCCCTCCAACATCCAATACTTTCGCCATCTAGGGTGCAACATTCAGACTGCTTCGCCTAGCAGCACGACACTTGTATTGCTCTCCCACAACCCCGTTTTCACGGTTTAGGCTGCTCCCGTTTCGCTCGCCGCTACTACGGGAATCGCTTTTGCTTTCTTTTCCTCTGGCTACTAAGATGTTTCAGATTTTTCCCCAATAACCGAATACTTTTGTCTGTAAATACTGCATATTTGATTCCATCCATAAATCCACTGAGCTAATAGCCCGTCGTGCGAGCCTCCCACTGGGGGCCCACTATGTCAAAAGCGAGAGAAACCCCATCCCTCTCTTTCCTTTTTTCGCCTCCATGTCCCCACACGGGAGACATGGGGACGTAATGTAAAATGAATTTGTAAATTACTTAAAATATGTGTTTTATCATATTATACTAGTAGTAAATCTTTTAAAAATAGAAATTTCAGAAATAATACAAATTTGCATATTTTTTGTAGTGTATTTGACAAAAAGTTCAGTAGACTAGTTTTAATATACTAGATAAAATAGTAGTAGTATAAAGTAAGATCTATGATTAAATGGTAAGATTATTTAATAGGAGGTGATTAGCCGTGACTTATTATTCTATGAATATCCATACAAAGAATTAAATCATAACTGCTTTAGAGTTTTTGAAGAAGTACTCTCTCCGTCCCGGACTACTCGCACATTTTCTTTTCGGCACGGAGATTAAGGAATGAGTGTATAGCAAAGTCAACAATTGCGGTTGTAGGTGATAATTTTTACTAAAAATGGAAAGAGTGCAAATAACTTGGGACGCCCAGAAAGAAAATAAGTACAAGTAGTTTGGGACAGAGGGAGTATTATTTACGCATACTATTATCAATGAAATTATTATGTTGTGAATATTTTCCTTCCATTCATCGATTCTGTCCCCATTAGCCTAGGGATTGAAGAATTCCAAGAACATGGAGATTCTCGAAGCTTTTTTGGGAGGTAGACTATATACGCCAAAAAAAAACAAATTAATAGAGTGGCCCCTTTGAAATCACTGCCTCACAAAATATCAGTGTATTAGTAATATTTGAGGCCACAAATATAATTAAATTAGGTATGTTATTTTTATTGTGGCTACTGTAGTGTCACCGAACCAACCTAGCTGGAATTGGGTGGAATCAATAATATACGACTTACCTCTTCTACCAACCTTTACTTTTTTATTTCTTCTAAATTATTGCGTTTTTGGAAATAATTTTAATTGCCTCAATATTAACCACTTATATACAGACTATACTACTAGTATTCATGTGTAACACAATTACTTATTAAAGAAGGAGACCACATAAAAAAAGCAATTAGCAGTGTCATTGGGTAAATAAATTTATCAAAAAAATCTTATTATAATTAGGGATTTTATTGCAGTCCACAACTCGTGGGCCGACCCGAATTTTGTTAAATTTCGAGGGTTAGAGTTGAAAATTTTCAATTCGATAAAATTAAAACTCGATTAATCCGTACCCGATTAACATGCATCCAAGAGGACCATATCTGAAATCTGATGGGTGGGCCTAAATATAACTTCTGTGTATTATTTCTTCATGTTTAACACATAATTCGATATTTCATTAATTATTTTATAATATAAATAACTAATAAAAAAATTCCAATTTTATATTTAATATATATTTATGTTAGATTTTATTAATATAATAATTAATTAATTATAAAATTCATATTAATTAATATTCTATTTCTAAAATATGTTTTAAAGTTATGAGAATATGTTTAATATTTATTTATTTATAAAATTTTAAATTAGGATTTAGTTACATTTGAGTTAAACATATATCTAAAAATTGTCATAATTAAATGTTTTAAATCCTATAAATATAACTAATTTTCATTATAATAGATTAATCATATGTTAATTTTATCGGTAGCAGTCTGATTAGTCCACTGGCCAGCCCCGAAACCAAACATTTAGGATTAGAGTTGAATATTACGATCATATAAAATCACAACCTAATTAGTCCACATTCAATTAACTCACTGCCTAAAGAGAATCGACCAGAAATCCGATGAGCTAACCCTATTAACAATCCTAATTATAAATTTATAATCACCTCATGTTTATTAAAGTTGTTGCGGAAAAAGCGGTGATTAACATAATTTTCAGCTCGTTGTTTACAATTAATAAAACACATCGAAACTTTGAAATATGCTAAACTCCTTGATAAATTTATGATTAAGTGATCCTGTTTAAATGATTTAAGTGATCCTGTTTAAATGATTTAAGTGATCTTGTTTGATTCATATCTCAAGAGATAGAATCGAAAAAATCATAATAGTAATAAGAGTAAACTGCATTATTAATCCCTAACATTCTGGGTTGTGATACCACATACCCCTAATAAATAAAAATAGCGCCAGAGGACTTTAACGTTTAATATAATCACGAATGATATTTTTTCGGACTAAAACAACCTCGGACCCTATAAGAGCATTTTTGTCACTCCATTATATTGCTGACATATGATTTTTGCCACATTTTTGTCAACAACTTCTTATATACTCCCTCCGTCCCACAATAATTATCATTCTTTTTCATTTCGGCCCGTCCCACAATATTTGTCACACTTCATTTTTACCGTAAATGGTAAGTATATCCACATTCTACTAACTCACTCCACTCACATTTTTTTATAAAACCAATTAAAAAAAGTGGGTTATATATTCCACTAACTTTTCCAACCAACTTTTCTTTACATTTCTTAAAACTCATGCCCATAATAAGAGTGACAATTATTGTGGGACGGAGGGAGTAATTTCCTAATAAGTTCTGATATTTCATATGCAATTAAAATTTTGTAATTATTTACACTTTCTAATACTTTTATAATCACAGATTCATCATTATCTACATGAATGAGACCCTTTCTTCCTTATAAAACTCTTGTATTTTTCTGTGTTTCTATTTCCCCTAATTTTTCTTTATTTTTTTACCTTGATTTTACGGATCAATTTTATTTATTATGAAAATATCATAATTTTGTGGTATTAATTTATAAATTTACATTCTCTTAATTTCAAATACTATTATTAATAAAAAATTCTTCAAGGTCTAAATAGCTAATATCACATGCTTGGATATTTTTAAAATATATACTCATGTTTCAATTTTATCATGAATGACAAGAAACTGTGCAAATTTATATCTAAGATTGAATATTCATATGATGCTAAAAAATTTCAGTTTGAGCTAAATTAAAATTCTCAATAAAATATCAATCATAAAAATCGTCTTAAAGTTAGGCTTAGAGTAACAAATTAGTCCGATAATATATAATGAAATAATATTTTAAATGTCAGTGTTTTTAAGAAAATAATTACTATATCATTTAATTAAATGTGAAATACTTTTCATTCTGTGTATTATTCATTCAGATTTTATTGCATAATAACTTAATTTTTCCTTAATTTTTGTTATTTCTCATTGAATTTCATGCATGATATAACTAATACTCCATCCGTTCCAAGGAAGATGATCCCTTCTTTGAATGGCACGGAATTTATGCAATTTAATTTTGTGTGTTGAGTGGAAAGACTAAAGTATGAGATAGTGAATAGAGTAGAGATAAATGTATGTCCATTTTTAGTAATAAGTCATCTTGGTTGGGGCAAACTAAAAGAAAAGTAAGTCATCTTCGGACGGGGAGTATATTGTTACCACTAACTAGAAATAGATGGATATAAGAAGTTTTTTTGTTTGTGCAAATAACGATAAAACTTTAATAATGTAAGTACAAAAAATTATTAGAAAATCACATAAGAAGTTGCTAACAAAATTCTAACAGACATCATATGTCAGCGAATTTAGAGATTACCAAAAATGTCCTTCAAGCCATTTGGACATTTTCATTCAAAAAGTGGCTACAAACATTGCATTCGCGATTATTAAACGTTAGAGCCATCTAGCGCTATTTTTTTTTGTTAAGAGTCTGTGATGTCATAACCCAAATAGTTAGAGATTAGTGACGCTATAAATATGAAGTACTTAATCATATTCTCAATTATGAAAATTAAACAATCCTTAACTAGCCATCAAAACAAACGAAAGATATTTCATCAATTCTAAGTTTTTGCAACCAACTTTATGCTGAGACATCGGGAAACCTACTGTAAATTCAAATAATCAAGATCCTAAGTTATCTATCATACAAATTTTTAAAAACACACACATTTGATTAGTCAAATTTTTAACAAATTTTAAATTCTAGAATTGGATTTTTTTAAATGAATTGAAAACTCTTCTACATAGTCTTTTTTACTTTTCCTCTTTCTTTCGGGAAATGTTACAACTACATTACCAAGATTACAATATCTCATCCTCACAATAAAGAATTGGATCCTTCAAAAAATGAGATCTAAACACTTAACGCATTTTGGCTCTTGCGAAAAGCACTCCAGCCAACAACCCTGCAATAAACACACAGGGAAATAATTGTAAAAAAAACATAGTCAAGGTAAAGATTTTAGTGCTAAGGATAGATAAAAAGTTACCGAAGAAAATGCTTGCAGAGTTCTCTAAACTTGTTGGGACTTTGAAGATGAAGATTCCAGCAATAGAAAGGGGTATCTTGTTCAACGACCCAACGAGGCTGCATGACATCAAACGGATTAGCAACAAGACTACGGACAGAAAAGCCCGATTGCTTAACTAGGACGTGCAAAAACATTTACATGGTCTATCAAAGAAACAGTTTCAACACAAGGTTAAGGAAACTACAGTAGTTACAGTCTAGTACGAACGAGGAAACAATATCCAAGTCGGTATTTCTTCAGCTACACAAGGCTGAGAAAAGGGAAACTTCAAGAGATTACCTGTAAGTAGTAGCTCCTGTTTGATGGAGAAACCACATCGACGTGAAGCTGATCGCCAAACCCAGAAATCCGCTGAAAGTCATCACCAGCCAGAATGTGGGCAATCTCAATAGTGGTCTGCAATTGCCAATAAAAGAAATTAAATAAAACAAGTTGAGCACAGATCAACAGCAAATTATTCAACTCATTTGTGGATTAATATACCAGAAATTGTTACTCACGTTTGCAAAAGATAATCGACCTCGTTGAAAACAAAAACGAGCAAAACTCCTAGGGGCAAGGAGAGGGTATTGTTTAGCAAGACCATTGAGAACTCATTCAACTCTCCAGAATTAGTGACTTGCTTTGCAGTATCCATGACCCGCCGCAACGTCAACTGTGCAAAAAAGAACATAATCAGCAACCATAGGCTATAAGCAGAAGATACTATTGCATTTCAAAGATAATTATATGAACACGGAGATGCAAGAACAAGTGCTGATAAATATCTTTTATACCACAAATCAAGGGCACACATTACCCTATATAGTCACTCTTAAACTTAGACTACAAGTCTAGAAATATAGACGAGTTTATGTAATTAGGAGAATATAATCCATGATGGTGATACATAAAACAGTAATGAATCAACATGGATATGAGTACGAGCGTAATTTTGATCCTTGGTAAATGAAAATCTATTTATAGTCCCACAACCCGATATGCTAGAAAAAGATTGGGTCTAAACCAAACAAAATTCAAGAAATCAAAACGTGTCAATCATGAAATAAAGACGGGTTACTGTGGCTAGAAGACCATAACACAGAGAAGGTCACAGGATATTAATACTAGAGATAGCATTTCATAGCTGAGCATCATCACTCATCACGAATTGACAGGCAAGCATTTACTTACAGAGTATGATGCTGTCAAGAAACAGTTGATAAACTGCCATGTGTATCCAATAGCATGAAATGAGAGATCCGTGATTCCTCCTGATATTGCTGAGATTATCTGCATAACAAGAAAGGATAGTAACAGATGATTCAACCCATCACAAGTTTAACCCTACGTAAATGTTTTCAGTTAGGGGACGTTGTTTCTTGGTTATCTTAGACATTCCAGAGAGGTAAAAAAGGGCAATTATCTAGTTCCAACATTGTCAGATGATGGAAGATATGGTCCTTCAAAAACTCCGCTGTCATCAACTAAAAGAATAAATGCCATTCCGTAGAAACCAGATTTTTAGTACGGTAGGCCCTAACAAACTTTCACATGATATGGGGAGTAATCTACACTTACTAAATGGAATATTTGCAGTTAAGAGACACCATCTATTAATATCTTTTACACATGACTTACCATTATAAAAAGAGATGCCCAAACTCTGTTGTCATGGTGCTTGTTGAACATATACATTTCACCTACAGCGGTTATCACATTGGTTACATTCTTCAGAACTGTGACCATGGCCACGTTTATGTATCGTAGACTGCGAAAAAAGTATATGTTAGACAAATTTAAAGGAACAAGAGCAACTTTGGAAAATTTGTGTGAAGGACTAGAAATGATGAACAAGATATTATTGTTGGAAATCATGCAGTTACGCTAGCAAAATTGGGGTGACATTCGATAAAACAAAGGGAACGCAAAACCCAAATGAGAGTTTTTGCACAAGAATTTTCAACATTTTAGAAAATATTCTATAGAACTTCTTCTGTAACATATTAATCAAGTGACAGAGGTACAAACCTTCCACAAAGTCGTTTTTTTGTTTTGTTTTTTCTTTATATTTCCATATTAGTGACCAGGGCATTCACAGATTAGAAAGAAAAGGTGATGCTCGTGGAAAAGGGGAAATCCTAGTCTACTATGCTCAAGGTAGAAATTAGAATATTGGGAAAAGGTGAACATGTATGGGAAGGTCACCAACACATCATGCTATGGAGTATGAATAATGAGGAGGCAACAGACATCAAGGTGGTCAATTCACTAATATTAGAGGCTACATAGTATAAATCCCAGCAAAGTTTACACGATTAGCATTACAAAAATATTCTAAGCCAATGAAGAATCAACAAAAATTTTATAACTCGAAACAACTGCATATGTTAGTAATATAAACACAGAAGCAAGCACCAGAACTAAAGGTAAATACTGTTAGTCAATGATAGAAAAACAGTTGAAACTTGCCACTGCACAATTTACATAAAACAAATAAAATATGGAAAAGAGTACCTAAACATACTTGTGACTAGCATCCCAACAAAAATTACATTGACCGGCAGCCAGACTTTGATTAATCTCCAGGTAAGTGGTTCGGTCTTAACTACGCCGAGGAGGCTTAAGATGGAAACAATGATTACAGAGACAAGATTCTGCAAGCATTGGTGAAATTTATTTTTAGCACAGGAAAATAATGTCTTCAATTAACTGAATTATGTCAGTGTATGATACTTATATCCAAAATTTATTTGGGTTAAAAAAGTGTTATATAGAAGATAACCTGGTAGAGCATCAAAGATATTCCAGCATTAAAGTCATAACTGGAGAGGACATACTTGTTCACCAGTATCATGCTGCATGATGAGATACAGTATGCGAAACCAGACAACAGGGCCTGATTATGTATTGTAATTACTCTCTTACTTCGTAAAGGTCGTTCTTTGTCCTCTACCAATCTCCCGCTCTCCATATCAATCTCATGATTAGAACTGTGAGTCTTCATCCCAAAAGATCTGTAATATCCCGTAAAAAAAGAGAAAAAAAAAATTAAACTAATCTAATTAAATATTTTCCTGTTGGTCATGAAGTCGATAATTCAAAATTTATTAAAGATTCTACACAGATTTTCCTCGTCCTGTGATCCGCAAATAAATATAAAACAAATCCAAATTAATCAAAAATATATATATAAAAAAAAGATGAAGAATTCGAATCCTTCCCCTCAACACACGTTGGAAAAACCGTTCTCTCTCCCCAAATCTCTCTCACATCCAAACCACCCCTCCCTATATTTTAAATCTCCAATTCAGTTTATTTTCCTATTCTACTCGTTCTCTGCAGCAAGAAAACCAAGACCTCTTCTTCACAACTTCAATTCAAGAAATTGGGAACCAAATTCGTGAGAGAGAGCTACCGGTTGTCTTTCGAAATCTGTCCAAGGTATAATTTCTACCCAATTTTAAAGCATGAATTTTTAGCATTCTATTCACGACATATCATCCTACACCCTTCCCACATAATGCAATCAACAAGTGTCACCAATCAAACTCCAATAATCGAACACCCATCACGGTGAAATTGATAACTAAAAACGAAAAGAAGCATACTTTGAATGAGAACCGATCTGTTCGGTTGAAATCGGGTTGGTTTCGGGGCTGCTCGGGTTGGTTTCGGGACGAATCGGGGGCTGCGGTGATGTTTCGGGGCTGCACGACCACCGACGGAGCAGCGGCGAACAGCAGCCGACGGCTCTGTGCAGACGGAGCAGATGCGAACTGCAGCGACGACTCTGTGCAGCGGCGACAGCAGCGTCCGCCCGGCGAGACAGCAGCAGCTCTTCCGTAGGATTGGCGGCGGTGGCTGGACGCTGAAGACGACCGACAGCTCTGGCGGAATTGGAGACGGCGACGGACATTCTGGACCTGCCCGTTTTGGGCGAAGAGAATCGGAGAGATAGAGGGGTTTTTTCTATTTTTGTGCTAGACCACAACTATCATTCCCCGTTTGTACTGGACTTTTTTTTCCGGATTTGGGAGAGACGCATGACCTTCATGCGTCTCCTTTTAATGAGACGCATGACAATTATGCGTCTTTCATAAAGACGCATGAGGGTCATGCGTCTCTATTTTTTTTCCGTGATTTTTTAACGACGCATGAGGGTCATGCGTCTTAAAAAAAGACGCATCTCCCTCATGCGTCATCTTTTTTTTTTAAATTTCACCAACGACGCATGACCGTCATGCGTCTTAGGGAGAGACGTATGACCGTCATGCGTCTTAAGGAGAGACGCATGAGCGTCATGCGTCTCTAACTTGCTTAAATCAGTGCCCAAGGCAGAATAGGCAGAATACGCGAGAGAAAGAGAGGAAGACAAAACTTGCGTGCATGACCCTCATGAGTTGTTTATGGAAATAATTAAAAAATTATTTGCGGGCGACGACGACACGACCCTAAAATTTAATCAAGTCAGGAAATTTAATTAAGTGCGTTATCCATTTCATTAATTAACTTCTTTATTTTAATTATTCTGAAAAAAGAAAACTTCATAAATTAATTAATCAGCTCAGGAATTAAATAAATAAATAAATCCCAGCAAAAATAATTAATTTCCAGCCCAAGCATTTTTAAAATTCGCAGCACATCCACATATTTCTTAACAATAACTCGTTAGCCCAATCTCCTATCGATTAAATAGACCCAATTCTATATGAAAATATTCTACCCAAAGAAATGCGGAACAAACGAATCGGTTTCCTTAAATATTCTACCCAAGGCAGATGCATCTCTCTTTAAGACGCATGACCCTCATGCGTCGTTAAAAAAACGAAAAAAAAAGATAGACGCATGACCCTCATGCGTCTCTATAAAGGACGCATAATCGTCATGCGTCTCATTAAAAAGAGACGCATGAGGGTCATGCGTCTCTCCCAAACCCGGAACAAAAAAAAACTCTAGAACAAACGAGGAATCCTATCTTTCTTCTAGCACAAAAATAGAAAAAACCCAGAGATAGAGAGAGAGGAAGTTTGGGGCGTGAAGGAGGGAGGAGTTTAAGTGGGCCATTTGTTTTTTTTTCCAGATTTGAGCCTTTGTTATTTTAAAATTATTTGGGCCTTATAATTAAATTGGAGGATTTATTTAAGTTGGGCTAAGTAAATAATTAATTTGATTCTTGGGATGATAAATTAATCATGGGAAATTATTTAATTAGCTCTCGAATAATTTGAAGTACGAATAATTTATCCTAAGTCCGAAATAAATATATTTTCGAGGGAAAATAATTTCGATGGTAATTTATGTGCTTAAATAATTTTGGGATTTTAATTCGATATCGTGGAGGGAAATACGAGGAGCCAACGGAGGAATTATGGGCGTAAGCGGCCGACTGGCGTCTCATGCGATGCCTTGGGCGGCCGCCGAATATTCGAAAATATGCGAAAATCGAGAAACGAGATAAAAGACTTTAATGAGGGTGCATGCATTCTAATTAGTAGTTTTCTCGCGCTGATTGTTGTGTTATTATTTTATTTATCTAAAGGAAATTGTTCCGTGAGACTCTAATCCGGAAAGAGGAAATTCTCAAGTGCGACACCTTTAAGCAGTCGAGGTGGGCTTTCGAACTAAATTATTTTCAAGAGCTTGCAATTTATTATATCCGATTTGAGCATCTTTTAAAGTGATGAATTGCTTTCTAAGTGTGATTGCCAAGTATTATTTCATTCCATGACGATGTGATATATGTGTTTAAGGTGTGAAAGTGATTGTCATATGTTGTGAATTGGTTGTGAAAGTGATAGTTTTTGAGTGGTTGTGAATTGCTCGACTTTGTGGATGTGATATGATGATGCTCGACCTTGACAGAAAAATGATTTATGTTTTAAATATGTTTTTGAGGAAAAATAAAGTTTGCAAAGGGTATGTCATGCCATGTTTTTATTTTGGAGAAATGCCTGTTTGTTTAGCAAGGGAGTTGTCCCTACTAGACCTATTGAAATCGAATTTGGATCTGACTAGGGAGTGAGCCCCTACTCTGGCTAGTGTACACCAATGGGGATCGTGAGCCGTCTTTTGGGTCGGCCAGTCTTGATGTGAATCCATGTATTCACAATCATAGAATACAACGATGTCGACGGCCATGGGTTGATTGGGGCCTGAAGAGGGTGGAGACATGACAATGAGTCAAGCCGAATGTGGAGGTCTGTTTAAACGTCAATATGCCTACTGAGACGGTGTCCAAATGCTGATTCAAGACCACAATCGTGGAGATATGGCCGTTTGACTAAAGTCGCGCAATGCAGAACGAAACGCGCGGGCAAGCGTTTTTCCTCATGCAAAACGCCCGATTGGGCGTTTTGTCGAGAGATCAATTTTTGTCCAGTAACTTCGCTCGGGCGGGCGAAATGAGCCTAGGGAAACGCCCGATCGGGCCTTTTTATCCAGGATGTGTTTTTGTGACCAAGAATTGTTTTATTTTGCTCCTTTTTCACTCCTAGTATAAATACACATGTCTAGGGTTTTTGTCATCAGTTTTTGAATGATATTGTAAGAACAAAGACTCCATTTGTGAGCACCCATCTTCATTTTTGAAGATTTATCAAAATCTATTGTGGTTGCATTCCAATCTATTGTCGGGCTTAGGTTGAATGTTAAGGTATGCAATTCTAGTTCTTGTGTTGCTAGTTTTGTGGAGCCATTAGACTCTTGTTTTGGTGAAAGTTGTCTTGGGCTGTCTTCATTGTTTTGTAGAAGGTCCATAGGTTCCAAGCATCTATCTAAATCATAACACATTCACCTTCTCCCTTTTCCATCATTTTTATTGTTTCATTTCTTGTTGGATTTGTTTGGGTTATTGAAATATTTACAAGAGCAAGTCCGGGGCAAACATATGTGTCTTGAATTCCTAAGATTCACATTAGGTTTAGTGATCGAGTTTGTGGCCACATTCTCGTTCACAGGATGTTGATGTTGATGTTGATGTTGATGTTGATGTTGAGGTTGTTGAGATGATGATTATTTAGTGGGGAGTGAGTCCCTACTATGAGTTTAATCGAATTCGGGTCCTAGCAAGGGTGCGTCCCTACTCGGACTAGTGTACACGATGAGGACCGTGAGTCATCGAACGGGTTGGCCGATTTTCGTGCTCGTGGAAAGTGGCCCCTTACACGGCACCCTAAAGAACAGATATGACAGTTTCTTAAATAAATCAAGGAGAAATGGTTGTGTTTTGAAATGATGAGGAAAAAGGATTTGAGGATGAGTTGAAAGTTTGTGTTGGAGATATTTTTAGTGTCTCGGGCTTTTTCAAGTTAAAACCCCGAGGTCACTCAATGGTGGCATGATATAACTGTTTTTATAAAATTGTTTTGACATTTGTCCACTGAGTGCATCAAGTACTCAGGCCTGCATTTCTTTTTAAAAATGTGCAGGTTGAGCTGCGACGAGCGCGGTGGATGTTGAGCATAAAAGTGAAGAATGTCTATCAAATGTCTAGAATATGTTGTGTCTTCATACATAGCATTATTCTACTCTCGAAATGCTTCCGCTTAATATTGTTTCTTTTGAGTTCGTGTATTGTTGAGATACTTTGATTTTATTCGAGTTATTTCCATTTGTTTCGAGCTATGGTCGATTTGGGTTGTTCTCCCCTTTCTTCCCCGCTTCTTTAATCCTCCCCTAGTCGCGATCAATCGTGTTTTCTATCATTAGAAAATGTCTATCATTAGAAAACGCGTGCGTGACAAGATCTGAAAATAAGCAGCACATTTCAATTACTGCTATCGTTATAAGAAATGAAATCAGCCTTAGCCTTGCCTTTTATTCAATTGATTAAAGTTTCATAATAGTGCAGTGGCAGCTTTAACCAAGCAGTGAACTCCATAAGCGAGAATCATAATCCACTGAAAGTAGATAGAATTCTCAATACTTCACAAGTAAGAAAATCAAGAATTAAAGCTAACATTTCAAAGCTCCAGAAGCATGGATAAACACACAGAAATTTATCAAAGTAGACACCAATCTATACTCAATTTCTGAATTTATAAACAGGTCATATTCGGCTTTTCCACATGGCAATATCAAAGAGCGATACAGGGCTCCTTCCATGCAAAGCAGCGTCTGTTATTTTGATTTTCCCCATAAGGTCATTCGGACACAGAGAGCAAGTTAGAGCATATCAATTTTTGATGGAATTTAGTTTTTTTTTCTTATGTCTAGACTGCAAGTGAACAATGCACCATAATCCAGGTAACTACATTGACATCAGACTTATGTTGTCAAATCTCATAATCTACAAAACAAAGTTGCCAACCAATCATGAATCCCCCAAATTGATTTGCACCTGCCGGAAACACCCTACTAAATTAAGCTGCATTACATTCATCATCACCGTATTTGACTATCAGCAGATTCCTAATTCACCAACTCCAACAGCTTCAAATATTTCAGCACAAAAATTTCTATCAAATCCCATTATATTGTTGTTGCAAGATAGACTAAGAAGAGCAGTAAAAGTGAGCAGCCAGTAAAAAAATAAATAAATAAAAATAAAGGTTATGCTTGGGCAGGATCTCAAGTGCATCATCCATACTTAAAAATGAAACCAAATGACCAAAATATTCAGTAGAACAGGAGGTTTTCATGATTTTTCTATATGACGAAAATCCTACAATCTGTTCAAATGCTAACTAGATATAGAGAAGGGGCATTTAATAATCACAAGAACAAAGCAAGATGTTCAGCATTGAAGGAAGATATTCAAGCATAAAAAAGGCTACTGTTTCAACTATGACAAAAATTTATTTTGAATTACACTCACAGAGCTTTTCATAATTTCTTAAAAGGTTAGATGAATAACTAAATTTGATTTGAATATCAACTCGACTGTAGAGAAGCAAGGAGCCTGCAAGAACTCTTCCATGCCAGAAATGTACTAGTTAAGCAGATAATAAATGCTTGAAGCTTCAACCGTAATCAAGATTTATCAACATTAACACTTAGAGTCTTCAAAGATCTAGCAACTACATCCTTTTCAAGAAGAGAGTAATTATTATAAATGCAGATGACATCAACCAATGCTATAAAGTCCTTCATGAATGCGCAGGGGAACAAAAATGTACATGTTCCTAAAACATAGTACTACAAGATAAAAGCAGCAATAAGGGATTCGGGGTTCCTAGTAGAAAATCATACCACCTGGCTATAACTCCCTCCACAGGACGCGACAGTTAGACACTCGATGGGCTTTAGGCTTATTGTAGAACTTGAAAAAACAATCGGGTGAGTCCAGAGAAGCACCTTTTGGTAATGTTCTACATAAACGAAAATTAGATAGTATCAACACCAGGGGTCATTGTAAATTATACCATCCGAGATTGACTGGAGCCACAGACAAAGAACCCTATAACTACATTAACCAAGTAAGCATCATAGGAACTAATAATTCTATACAGTGACATTCTCATCAAACCACATTGAATTTAATGGTTTCCAAATTGAGAAAGTTCACCAAAAATCTTGTATCAGGATGGGTCCAATAAATTGATTTACAACGATGATTGTGCATAAGATTTTGTGCAGGTATTAGAAAAATGTTTTATGAGGAAATACTGAACAGCATTTCCAACAAAAAACATGTATTGATTCTACCCATATCACCAATACGAACTTCATTCACAATATACCCATGAAACATACGGACTTCAAATCAGCTAATGAAAGAAAATATGAACAAATCAAACTACACAGAAAAGCTAGGATGCCATCTTGATTTTGTCTCAGGCAAATCCCAATTAAGAAAAAACAATAATTGCATCTCACTTCACGTTCAAAAATCAAAACAAAGATTGCGATTAAATTACTTAAACTAACCTAAAGAGCTTGATTTTCTTTGCGAAAGATTGAATCTTTTTCTACTCAGCTGCTATTTCATGACGAGAGAAGGCATTTCGGCATGAGTATAAATTAAATATGAAGAGAGATGCAGAGATATGTAGAGTCAAAGGCGCACAAACGAGTGAGAAGTCCTTCCCTTTTCTCTCACTTTTTCAACATTACAAAAACTATTTAAAGTACATTTTGTTGCTGCAAATTTACTGTATAGGAAACTACTTTTCCACGATGAATAGTTTTACAAAAAATTACGTTAATTTGGTCCAAATAAATGAAATAAAAACATAAATATTGAAGGATTATTTATGTATTATGATTCCATAATTTATAAAAAAATGATTATGTTTTTCCCGCCATCCCCCATAATTGAGGCATTTATTTTCTTGCCTAAATGCTACAGAACTTTGTGAATATAATTTAATTATTTCCATATTAGCCATTACATAAAGGGCTCTTTAGATTCAAATTCGATGCTTGCGTTTGTTTTATTTGATTCCCAAATGCTTTAATTAAAGTATTTTTGTCTATTATTCAATTAAATCAATCATGTATTTGCTTGATTGAGCAATAAAATTAGGCAACATCACAAATGAAGCCACGCATATAAAAAAGAAGCTACAGAATAATGAAGTCTTATTGACTCTTTTTTCTAGCAAATTTTGCAATCAATTTATCTTAAAAGAAAGTTAATTTGCAATCATAAAGTTCTCACTTAGCATATACTCCTATAACAGAAATGCTGTCATTATTTACTAAGGTCATCACATGGAAATATCCCAAACATTAACATATTTATAAATGATGCTAAACTAAAACAGCCATAATGTGGCAGCCCACATAAGTTTTTTTTAATTAATTTTTAAAATTTAATTTTACAAAATAAATTATCCCAATAACTATCTGTCTTTTTCTTATAATTTGATGGCTTCTTAACAGCAATTTTGTTAGGCATGATAGCTGTGTCGCAATATGATAGCTCCATCTTTTTGACACAATAAATATAACTTTAATTTGATAGCTCCACCTTTTATTATATCCATAAAATATAATTCGTATCCATCAAAACTTTGGTAGCCATCCAATTCAACAACCAAGATTTAGTCAACATGTACAAAAAACTCATTGAAGATTAAGTCAACCATGTACTTACAAAAAACTCAGAAGATTAAGTCAACCATGTACAAAAAACTCACATTGGAATAGTACCATTTGAAAAGATACACACAAAATGCAGGAAAACACCCAATTTCAATAAAAGGGGGTATTTGAATCTACTCAATGTGCTCCTCAAACAGCAACTGTGGATTTTCCTCATCATTAGAAGGGGAAAAAGATATACTTGAATGAACAAGAAAGGTTTTACCTTGAGAATGGAAATAAGAAACAAAAAGAGCCAGCATTCATTATATGCATGGAGGGAGATCTAGTTTCTTGCAATAAAAATTTTTAGGCAATCGAGTTTTGCACGTCCCCTTTCCACCGGAGGTGGATATTAGTTGTGCTAAAACATCACTACATGCTCTCTAAAGAATTATCAATGTCTTCCCTAATAATCTCCATTTGATCATACTACCTGCCAGTTACCAATGTACTCCAAATATATAATTAGCAAATCAGCAGACAGATGTGTGGCGCCACAGAAAAATGCCTAAGGAGATGATTGTCGTCATTCTAAGGCACAGAATCTTCCAATATGCATTGAGAGTCAGAGCCAATATCCACTTTCAGCCCTTTACCATGTGCAGCAATTAGCAAAGCTTCTGCACGGCCTGCAGGATCCACAAATTAAGAGCATAGAGAAGGCTAGGTAGGCAATGATAAGTATTGGGATCCTCTTCGAAAAACTGTAACAATAGGGTTTCGCTTAGTATAGTAGTCTACGGGCCTAATTTTACTAGGCTCCTTGTTCTCTATCTTAAGTCATTACCATCTGATGTTTTTCTTTTATGGAAATTTGTTTCTTAACAGGAAAAGTATTCAGATAGTGGTCCCTTGTGTTTAGCAGTTTGTACGGGTTACTTGATTACAGCCCTGCTGATTGGGAAGCACAACCGGGTGACTTTAGAGTCATCAATACAACTACCAAGTGCTTCCAATTGGTCACAAAAAGATATGATAAGCAGTAACTCATAAAGTCCCCCCACAGGGGTTTTAGCTTCAAACGAAAAATCTTGGCTGATGCTATAAGATTATGACACCGATACCTTTCATTGATTATTGGGGATATCTATAACTAAGTCCCAGTCCTTTAACTTAGGTCAATAATCAGGCAATCACACAACAAACCAGAAACCACTGATTTTGAATGCTGGCCTTCTTCTCATATTTTCCTCCATATTCAATTAACATCCGAAATATAAAAAATTTGCCATAATCATTACTCTAAAGACAGATCGAGTACCAGCATAAACCCATAGAATAATAACATCATTGCTGACACAAAAAATAATCCTACTCTAAGAGCAGAGAGCACGATTTTCATTTGGTGCACTAACCATGATCTTTCTTCCTTTTCAAGAGGGGACTCATTGAGGGAAATAGAGTGGTGGCAAGCTCTCTGCTCTCATCCTGTTGCAAAAAGCAATAGATGATAAATTTTTTAATTTCTTTCATTTTCTGAATATTGTAGAGTTCTAGGTAACTGTTAAATTTAAGTGGAAGGCCAAATGCTCAGAATGTCATCACATGCAAAAATATTAAATTTGCAATGCAATATGTGACAAAATGGAGTTGTTATCCGAGCCAAAATGTGGGTAATATATATCATGAATTTCACAGAGATCAGGTGCACCTTGCTAGAGCGACTTCCTGTAAGTTTAAACCCATTCTTCCATAGTGACGCTGGAACTGGAACAACAGAATATCCTGAGGCAACCAGGACTCCTAGCCACAGACCATATCCAAATCCTCCACTCCACCATCCCTTAAGTCGTAAAAGAAGGTATGCTTTAGAAATCGATGCCAAAAGCAACAAATCTAATATAAGTTGATGTCAGGAAATACAAAATAATAAATATAATTTCTTAGTTATTGAAAAGGCATGACACATGGCAGAGTTGCACTTGCACCCCTTGATCTGATTAAAAGCAAACATGCTACTGTGCTTTGTAGAAGTTGAGTTTGATTTAGAGACATTGAACCTAGGGCAATATTAGGACACCCTTGGTGGAACTTAACCAGCAAATATGCTTACCTCTTAAATTCAGGAATATCAGATTTTAGTGTTACAATTGCTAATGGTAGCATAAAAAATTTAGACATGCTACAATGTTTTTCCGGTAGCACACGATCAAGTTAGTGCCTAATCAAAAGCCAGAGCTGTAAAAAAAATCATACAGTTCAAAAATAGCTTGGTCATTAGACCGAGGATCATCCAAACAGGATCTACCAATGTCAGTATTTTGGTTTGCATGTGCTCAAGAGCCAGAACAGACAATAAGGACATCACTACTGCATTATCTAGGAAATTATGTGTAGAACTACATATCACAACCAGCACTTGCAAAATCAAGAAAGCCAAAATTATATGAAGATATATTACCAATCAGCATCTATTGGACAAAATTATGAAATAAAACACAAGTTGGGCAGTTACACAAATCATGAAGTGCTGATTGGGATCTACATAAGAAAAGCCATCAGAATAGCAAGATCCGAACAATGAAACCATAAAGTGAGAAAAGTACACGATTCATTTCAGGAAAAACCATAGACTCTAGTAGAAAGAATCTAACCTGCTTACCATCTTGAGGATATGGAATTGATTGCTCTATGTACACAGTGGTTCCTGAAGTGAAAGCGAAAACAGAAATAGGGACCATTGTAGGTCAAAATTTAAGATTTAAAAGAGAGAAGACACATAGCTTATTATAATCTTTATCACATCTCAATATAAATATCAGAGATTGAGATTGTGATTACATAAGAAATACATCTTCTACCCATAATTGTACCCTCCATGCTCAGCTCTAGCAACTCATGCCCAGGACAAGACAAAAGTTGAATCAATGATGATATGGAAATAAACGACTGAATATTCATTTTAATGAAAGATAGGAAGGAAGACTTTTCAGAAACCCATAATCTTTTTATGTTAGTGATTTTCTAGCCGAAAAACATGCACTTAATACTTATTTGTTTTAATCAGACCAATAAAATAGATAAGCTTATAAATCCCTTATGCAGTGTAAACGTACCAATTGGAGCATCAACTTTTTGAAGCAATTGAATAATAGACTTAAGATCCAGACGTTTCCGTACTCTATTGCCAACGAGTACTTTCAAGTGGGGAGAATCATACACCTACAAGAAAGACGAGTGAACTGAAAATCAATATGCATTAATGGCGAACGGTCTTAATAACAATGACCGAGACATCTTCTTTTACTTGAAGTAATGATGTAGAATGCATGAGAGTCTGAGACAAGTCAAGAAATAACCTTTCTCAAATGTCTAAACCAGTGCCTACTCTCCATCAACAGTTGCATACTACGAGTGCATAGCTATAAGTACTGGATATGTAAACCATCACAAATGTAATAATAAGTATTTGAAAACGTTGGCAGTAGTAACACAGGGATTAATACAGCAGTCTTGATTTGCAGCAGATGAATTAAAAGTGGAAACTTTCCATCACGAGACAACAATAGTACAACTTTGAAAGCACGGTGTACATCTTCAGTTGAAGAAATAGAGAGAATATACATCACCTGGGCGGAATTGTCGGGCTTCAAAACGGCTAACGCTCCGCTGAGATCCGGGTCGACTCCGACAACCCACGCATTTCCCGGGCCGGAGTCGGGAGGAGGCTGAATTCCATCATTTTGGGGCCTAGGGCAAGAGAGGGATTCCAACCAGTTCAATTTAAGCTGTTGGGCATCAATAAGCACCTTTTTAGCCCTAGATTTTTTAGAGGTGGATGGCTCCGGAACTGTTAGTGTTTCCAGGTCTTGGGTGGTGGTGGCGGAGTTGGCGAGGAGTCTGGAGGCGGCGGGAGTGAAGCAGAAGAGGAGTGGCGGAGGTGGTCTGAAGGGGAAGGATGGGGACATAAAAAATTGGGGTTTTGGAGGGAATGTGAGTGCTGCTTCCATAGTTCCATTCAATATGCGTAAGATTGAAATGCTATTCCTAATCGCAATCATCCATAGCCTGCCTGCTTCTCTTCACGTATCACGTACTATCGTTTTTAAGGATTATGTGTTAGGGAAATTATGGGATTACTTTATCCCATTCCCAACCATGTAGGGGTGTGAAATCAAATCAACAGTTTCGGTTTTTGAAATATACTAATCGAGGGCTTGTTCACTTTGTTTGATATGAAAAGACGAGAATTAAAACATGCTAGAATTAAGGGTGAGGGGTCCCACATAATTCAAATCCAAAACTAATGCTCGGTATATAAGATATAAGCCATGTTTTGATTTAAAAAAAATTAATGATTTTTGCCTCCTTTATGAGCAGACCAAAAAGCCCCCACTGTACTCATTCAGTAGTAGGGAGTCCAAAATAATGAGGCTAAAATGGTAACTTTGCAATCAATTCTGGGATCCAGCCTTTGAGACAGAAATAAATACCACCTCATTCTCAAGATTTGGAAAACGCTATATCTAAGATGAATAGTGCGGGCCAGACGTCAATACTCGGGCTTCCCATAAATAAATATGGGACACTGAACAGATGTAATCCCCCAATTTTCACTCCAATTCTTTACTTATCTTACAAAGTGAACGGGTTAAATTGAAAATATTAGAGATATTTGGTTTCAGAATAAGAAATTTATGTTTTTTTTACTCTTCTTTTTTCTTATTATTAGAGCATCCACAATGGTAAATATGTCAGTCATAGGCTAGCCACAAACTCCTCCTACCACATCATCAGGACTAAAACTCCTCCTGCCACATCATCAGGACAAGCAACAAGACAAGCAATAGGCTGGCAATAGGCTAGCCACAATAAATAAAATTATAAAAAACAAATAATTAAAAATGCGGAATTAAATTTATGACACAGATACGGAAAAATTCAATAATTTCATTTAAATTTTAAAAAGTACATTAAAAAAATTACATAATTAAAAAAACCCCTCTTCCACACACGAATTACGGAATTACATAATTAAAAATTACAATCACGCAAATGCAGAATTAAATTTACGACACAGATACGGAAAAATACAATAATTTTATTTAAATTAAAAAAAGTAAATTATAAAAAAAATACATAATTAAAAAAAAATCGGCTTGCCGATTCCGAGCCTACAATGGCGGCTAGCGGATCGGCTAGCGCCCGCAAATCGGCTAGAGCTCGCCGATCGGCTAGCCTAAATTGTCGCAATGGAGGCTAGCGGATCGGCTAGCGCCCGCGATCGGCTAGCCTATCCGCTAGCCTCCATTGGAGATGCTATTATACCTACCTCAAATTTGAATAAAAAATCAGTCAAAATTTCTACCACCACTCTAGAGCACCTCTTTCCCTTACTCTAGACCCACTTCCACCCTACTTCACTGCCTCCGGTCTAAGTGTTGGAAGGTGTTATTGACGACATCGAGCTATGGCCAAAGGAGGCGCCGAAGGCCGTCCGCAGCTTCGTGCAGCTGTGCCTTGAAGGCTACTACTACAACACTATTTTTCACCGTGTGATCAAGACGTTTCTTATTCATGGAGGTGATCCAACCTGAACTGGAGAAGGTACTAATTGATTCAGGTTTTTAGTTTTTTGTTTATTATGAGTTGTTTCTGTGAATTTCTGAGTTGAAATGTTTCGTTTGAATTGGGTGATAGAGATGGAAGGGGGTAATTCTTTTCTTGTTCTAGACTACAATTAACATTCCATAAGTGTACTGGACTTTTTTTTGTTCCGGCTTTGGGAGAGACGCTTGAGGGTCATGCGTCTCCTTTAAATGAAACGCATCACGGTGATGCGTCTTACACAAAGACGCATGACGCTCATGCGTCTTTCAATTTTTTTGATTTTTTTTAATGTCGCATGACGATAATGCGTCTTAGAGAGAGACGCATGTCCCTCATGCGTCTCTAATTTTTTTTTTATTGGACGACGCATAAGCGTCATGCGTCTTAGGGAGAGACGCATGAGGCTCATGCGTCTCTAATTCGCATACCATCCAAACGCGAGAAGACAGAGGCAGAAAGGGCAGAAACATAGCAGCCGCGAGAGAGACGCATAGCAGACGGGAGAGAGACGATTTCTTTGCGATTTCCCATCATATTCCGGTAAATTTCCTTCAATCTTTCAACATTCCTCCCTTATTTGTTTTGTTGTTTAGTTAGTTGTAATGGATTTTATTAGTGAAATTCATTCAATTGTATAGTTTTGGATATGTTTGAGATGCTTGGTGTTGCGATTTTGGTTGCTATTGGAGAATAGAGTAGGGGTTGAAATGTATCTTGTAATTTAACCTTCTAATTTAGTAGTTATATGTAAATTAGGCCATATAAAGCATGCATTGTGATGAATTGGAGTTTCTAATATATAGTATTCAATGGATTAGTAGTGAATCATTTGGTTTATAATGTTTTGTTGTTTTGATAATGAATTTGAATGTATATGTTATTTGTATTGTAAATGTGAGTTTGTAATTGTTGTTTTGTGAATATGTTATTAGATTATATGGACCCGAAGACCCGTCCGTGCTATATCTGCAGAAAAAGCACCTTTCAAATAAACTACTGAAAGATGACACAATACAAGTTTTCAAAGATCACCGGACAGAAAGCAAGACATGGGATGTCGACATTCACAAGGATGTGAGGTATTGGCTTGACGCCTTTGGTTTCAAAGGCGTGATGGATTGTGGGAAGTCGATAAAGGTCGACAATGAGCTGATCACTGCTTTGATTGAGCGTTGGAGGCCAGAGACACACACTTTCCATCTACCGATCGGAGAGGCGACGGTGACATTGGAAGATGTGCAAGCCATTAGGGGCTTGAGAGCGGACGGTTGCATGACCATCATGTCGGATATCCTGATTGGCCTAGCAAGTGTCGTGATTTGTTGGGATGGATACCGGATACATCCACATAGACAAAGCACGGCGGTTTGCTGATGACCGCTCTAATCAACCAGACTCGTCTATATTTGGGTGATGACCTACCTACATATGTATACATCCAAAGGGCAAGTATCCATGCCCTAATTTTGTTAGGAGGTCTCATTCTACCAGACACCACGGGGTGTAAGGTACCTTTTATGTGGTTGAACGCATTCGAGGATCCGGACGAGGTGCAGACTATTAGCTGGGGAAGTGCGGCTTTGTCCTACCTGTATCATTATCTGTGCGAGGCTTCCATGGATAAGAGGAAAGAGTTGGGCGGGCCTATGATGCTTCTGCATCTATGGGCGTGGGAAAGAATGCCCACATTGAGGCCTTCGTTCATAGTAGCACTCGTGCACGAGCCATATACGCCATGTGGCGCCAGATATATATCTAAATATTTATTTATTTATGCATCTTGGGTTATTTTTTTACATCAATTTTATTTATAGGTGGAAAGGAACAACGCAGATAGGAAATGCTCCTAGATACTCGGTTGCGCGTTACCGTGATCAAATATCACTGATTAGACCTGAGCAGGTGAATATTATTTTAATGTTGACTTAATTTATGAATTTATTATGAAGTTAATTTGGTGTTTGCATTGCTGGTTTGTAGTTTCTGTGGACGCCATAGGCACATTGCATACTGTCTGACTACTGCAGTGACGTGAATGGATGCTTCTTGTGCGACACGTACTTGGTGTGTTGGGCCTATGTCGAGGCACACGAGGCTGGACAAGTGCGGCGACAGTTTAACCAGTACCAGGATATTCCTCGACTTGTAGACAGGATGCTAAAAAATGCCGATCATTTGGGCAAAAATGACCGCCGTGGTAAGAAGGGTAACAATTGGGAAAACACGCATCAGTTCAACATTGGGGAGTGGGACCTGAGGTATGAAAGGTTCCAGGCTGCCGAAGACACCACACCGATGTCCATGAATATTCCTATGAGCCCGGGGTATATGGTGTGGTATAACAAGATTACAATGACATACCTGCTCAGCCTGGGGTACGGTCAACTGCTGGGATGAACGAGTCGGCTTCTTCGATGAGACTATTTGTAAGTTTGTTATATTAAACTATATACTTTCATGTGTTATAGATTGTTTCGTATTGATATTTGTATCATTTTTTTTGTCTAAGTTGAGGGTTTTCAACAGGTTTTCCATTTAACTACTGAAGACGAAATGGACCCAAGAATGCGCCATATTCGAGAAATTGCTAGGAATGTCCTCCAGTCTACGAACAACGCTGATGTCATGGAGTATCCGGTTTCTTAACATCAAGATGTGGTTATGCCTTATCAACCACAAGTAGTTCCACGGCGTCGTGGAGTGCCTGGTGTTCGGACTGGGGGACACGGTTTCACTAAGCAGTTTAGGTTGTCGCAGCCCCATCCCGATTACGTAGTACCAGAGCCGATGAATCCAGAGCATGACCCACCTCAGTGGTCTTCATATCCGGCGCATGAGTCTCAATTACAGTGGGACCGTCCCCTATATTCTCCAAGCCAGCCTGAGCCAGATTGGAATCAGTCGATTCATTCTTCCAAAATTATCAGTTTGTGCCTCCTGTACAAGTTGAAGAAGAAGATGATGAAGGAGAAGAAGAAAAAGATGACAGAGAAGAGGAAAATGAGGAAGAAGATGTTGTTCAGAACATCCATGTCCAACCTCGACCAGTTGCGGAGGGTTCATCACGCGGCGGGGTTGGGAAGATCATGAGCAAAGTGTACAAGAGATTGTCAACGATGAAGAATAAGGGGATTGAAGCGTCGAAATACACTCCATCGTCGTATAAGTAACGACTTTCATCTTCAAGGAACAGGTATGTTTATTATGCATATTTCTCCTTGTTAGGGTTTGTATACTAGAAATCACCTTTCGAGTGATTGAATACTGTAAAACTCTAATAATTATTTTCCAATGAATGCAACAGATTATTTGTCATAATGTTGTTATGTTTTACATTTAATGGATGTTCATTGCATATTTAAATGTATAAGCGAACATAACAAAGTCTAAGTCTTTGTTTTAGTAGACCGGTTGTGGGCTGCGCTCAATTTAAGGTACGCGGTCAGTTCTGAACAAAGAAAAATATGAATTTCACAACCTAGATAGGCCTAGACTATCTATCGTAAAAGGTTTCAATGTCAGTCCGATTATTTCTAAGCCTTATTGAAATAAGATGACGTTGGTGTGGTATAACACTGAATGGATCTAACAACAAGACGAGTCTTTATGCTATCTACTGAAAGACGAGGTCTTGATAATTAATTTCTTAATCAATGTACGTTAGCATTGAGCATACGATATTGAGTATCTACTACTTTGACTTACCAAAGGTGCGGGTTTTTCATCACCCAACGACCCAGGTATATTAGGTAGTGGTGATCATTATCTGGCGGTACTAGGATTGCTATTAAGTTAATCGTGCGCAAGGAGAGTCTCGTTTGATAACATCCACAAGAGGAGCTCGAAACAAGGTTTTATTATTCGTAACCTAGCTAGTTGGAGTTTGATTACCCTATGAAAAATAAATAAGAGTTTCTTGCTAAGTCTGCTCTTGGATATTAAAATATGATGATTAATTAAGTCCATAGCAGACATTGATTAATTAATGGATGTTTCTATCTTAAGCGCGGGAAATGAATTAAACAAATAAAAGAAACCCGGAATACTTGTAATTTCGGATTTGGAAAAGCAGTGCAATATAACTTCTGTAGTGACTGCTTGTAATATTCCAATATAAGCTTATATTAAATTGTGGGTTCAATTTAATTAGGAAAAAGCTAATTGGGTGAGGCCATGTCCAAATTATTCCTTAGATCTCTGACTGGACCCAATATGTGACTTAATATAATTAGGAGAATAAAGGAGACAGAAAAAAAAACAACTTTTCCACATCATAATTTTCGTCCCCCTCTGTTTAGAGAGAGAATCGAAAATTGTTCTCCTTCCGTGAGCAGATTTCTGTCTTCGTTATTCAAGTCCTAGTACACTGGTGAGATTTGCCCACACAAATATCAGTCTACAGTTCGGGACACCAGTCAGAAGATCCGAGGTCGAGTTCTCAATATCTTCACGTGGAGAAGAATCAAGCCATCTTCGATTCTTAAGTGAATCAACAAGGTAAATTGGCTAACTCCGTAGTATGCATGTTTTAGGGATTATTTGTACTAAAGCATGTTTAAAATTCAAGTTATGAGCATGATACATGTGATAATTACGCGAACAGAATTTGTCTAAATAATCTGCTAAATAGATCAGTTTTATGTGATCCGTTTGAACGCACGCTTCCGCTACCAACCCTTTCATTTGGTATCAAAGCCAGTTTTGGCTCTGATTATTTGGATTTAAATTTCGCGAAATTCATGTATGCATGTGTTATTTGATTACGAAGCATGTTCTTGTTAGTTTTTGTTTAATTTTATACATATTGAACTCAAGAACAATCGAATCAAAGAACTTGAATTTTTCAATCGTACGAGACGTGCGATCCGTCGACGCTCGCACCGAGACGGATTGCACCACGCGCGATTGAGAAAGGGCAGTCGAAATAGTGGGAGCCGAGGGATCATAGGTCACGGGGTGACGCGCAAACGAGCATGGGCTCGTGCGCGCCGCCTACCGAGACCAAACCCTAGGCGGCACCCGCACCAAGCTCGACGCATGGAGGATGGTGCGGTGCGGAAGTTCACCCGAGAACGCACCGAAACACCGAGACGCCGAACCCCAACCCTAGGCGGAAGGTACCGACCGTCCGCCCCAGACAAGGCCGAGAGCGACGCACCCTAAGGCGCGACGCTGGCTGAGCCAGTGGGAGCGGCGGATGGATAGTGGCCGAGACGGGTCTTCGCGCCTGGTCGAGAGCAGCGCCACCGTAGTGCACGCTGCTGGCTGAGAATCGCGGCACCTGACGTGCCAGGACACCGAGACGGAATCAGCGGCTGGCCGAGAGCTGAAGCGCCTATGCGTGTCTCGCTGGCCGAGAGCTGCCAAGACACCGACGAGCCGGTGTTCAAGCGGGGCGGCCGAGAGCATGCGCTGCTGGCCGAGACGCCATGTGCGTCGTGATCCGACGACGAACTCGTCGGATTTTCGTCATTCATCATTCGTGCGAACCTCGTGCGATGAGATAACGATGAAAGATTATTTTAATGATTATTTAATTTTTAATTAAAAGATATCATTAAAATATCATTATTTAATGGAAATAAAATCTTTTTGGAAGATTTACCTAGATTTTAGGAATATTTTTATTTTTATCTATATCTATGGTAATAAATAATATTATTTTATTCATAGATGATATGAATGAGAATAATTTAATAGTTTCCTAATATTTATATATCTAGAACCCTAATAAGGATATATATGTATGAATACATTAAAATATAAATCTTCTCTTCCTAATCTTGAACATCGAAATAATTTGAATTTAATTTTTCATGTCTTATTAAGAATTAAATAACTTAATTATTTTAGATATATCTTATAGTAGACATGAATAAGAATTAAATTCTAGAACATTACTTTCCTAAAGGAAGATACCAATAATGAACAAAAGATTTAATTATCCAGCATATTAAATACCAATAGAATTTAATTAAGCCTTAATGTGCCTCAAGGCTAAGGATAATTAAAGAAAAACCATAACCAAAATATCTAAGCTGTAATTACGAACTCAATGTTTGTATATGGTCTCCATCAATTGGTCTGCAATTTATGAAGTTTTTTTCTACTATTATTGCCACCTGCTTTGTGGGGACAATAATCCTAAGAAATAGCGAGTTCATGAGGGCGGACTTCTCAAATATAAATAGTATGAACTAGAATGTGGTTTCCAATATTATCGTCACCTGCTCTGTGGGGACAATAATCCTAAGAAACTGCGAGATTCAGAAGTTCACATATGATTTATGGGATAGCTTGATCTTGTTAGCAGCACATGAGCATTGTTATAGGAGTGTGTTGTAGGAATGAGACTCTGTAATGCTAAATTCGATGGTCTTGCTTAGGCAACATTAGGCGGTCTTGCCACTCTGTGGTCTCTGGACTATTCGTCGATGATTGTGACCAGTAAAATTGTAAGATTTTAATGCGTATTGACTTCCTCTGGATACAAAATTTTAATTTTACAGTTGTAAGATTTTGAAAAGTTTTATGGTTAATCTGATCAAACATCTTACATAAGTTTATGACAAATAGTAAATACTTTGTTTTGTAGTGCAAAATCAAATCGTCAAGATATCATTCAATCCTCTTTCTGCAATTCTTAAAGAAAACAAACTCGAGGGCCAAAATTACATAGAATGGAAACAAAACTTGGACATCGTTCTTACAGCAAATGAGTACATCTTTGTACTCACAACCCCGCGACCTCTAGTGCCGGCGGCTAATGCTGCGGCAGGAGTCAAAGATGCACACAGACGGTGGCATAAGGCGAATGAGATGGCTAAGTGCTACATGTTGGCCTGTATGTCTTCAGTACTCAAGCATCAGCATTCTGCCATGGAAACAGCCGCCGAGATCATGCAGAATCTCAAGAATCTTTTTGGTACTCAGAATCGAACTGCTAAATCTCAAGCCTTTCAGAGTATCATGTCGAAGACAATGAAGGAAGACACTTCTGTGAGGGACAATGTCCTCGAGATGATGAGCAACCTCAACCAGATTGAGGTCTTGGGAGGGACGATCGATACCGAGTCCCAAGTGACTATTATCATTTAGAGTTTTCCCCCTAGCTTCCAGTAGTTCAAACTCAATTTCGAGATGAACAAAAGAACTATACCTTGGCAGAGCTGTTTACTGAACTTCAGTCGGCAGAGGACCTTATGGTCCAGGCTAAGGCGGCCATGATGACTTCGGCACCTCGTTCCTCTGCCGTTAGGCCTAGAAAAGGAAAAAGGAAGGCACCGAACTCAGAAGCGGCCAAGATGGATAAGGGAAAGAAGAAGAAGAGGGCTAACAAGAAGCCCACGAGGAAGTATTTCAAGTGTGGGGAAAAGGAGCATTGGAAACCAGACTGTCCTAAAAAGGGCAAGGCTACAGGTATGCACCAAGCTTTAGTAGTCGAGTCATGTTTGGCATCGACGTCTACTTGCACTTGGGTTATTGACACAGGAGCCACTGATCATATTTGTTTTGATCCTGACTTAATGCAGGTGACAAGACGGCTAAATGATCTTGAGATCGAAGTCCAGCTGGGCGACGCTACAAAAGTGGCGGCCGTTGCAGTGGGAGACGTTTATTTGCGCTTTAGTAGTGATATATTTTTTATTTTAAAAAATGTTTTATTGATACCTTCTTTTAGAAGAAATTTAATTTCAGTTTCTAAATTAGTTTTTTATGGATATTCGATTTCTTTTAATGACAACTGCGTTATTAAGAAAGATGGTTCTTATATCTGTCGTGGTATCATGGAAAACGATCTGTACACAATCACATCTACACAGTTTAATAATCGCAAATCAGAACTCAATACAACATCAAAAATTTCAAAGAAACGAAAGGAACCTTCAAGTTCAATGAACGAAACGTACTTATGGCACCTTAGACTTGGTCATGCCAATGAAAGGAGGATCAATTCTCTTGCTCAACAAGATCTTATTAAAGGTCCAGAGGAGGAACCTTTTCATAAGTGAGTCATGCTTAGAAGGCAAGTTGACCAAGAGGCCTTTTCAGGCTAAGGGCCAAGGAAGTACTTGAGCTCGTTCATTCCGATGTATGTGGACCAATGTCTACTGAAGCAAGAGGTGGTTTTCGATACTTCATCACATTCATTGATTACTTCTCGAAAATTGGATACGTCTATTTGATGACCCACAAGTCAGAGTATTTTGACAAGTTCAAGAACTTTAAGGCTCAAGTGGAGAAGTATCATGGTAAGAGTATCAAATGCTTGCGATCTGATCATGGAGGCGAATACCTCAGTGCCGAGTTTTTGGACTACTTATCGGAGTCGGGAATCCAATCCCAATTGACTGCGCCGGGCACGCCCCAGCAGAACGGCGTGGCTGAAAGAAGGAACATGACCTTGTTAAACATGGTCCGATCGATGATGAGTTATGCACGGCTACCTACTTCGTTTTGGGGACATGCCTTGCTTTCTGCCATATATTAGACAATTTACCATCAAAATCCGTACCTACTACTCCTTATGAGTTGTGGACTAGGCGCAAGCCCAATCTAGCACATCTCAAGATTTGGGGTTGCCCGGCTCATGTATTTGAAAAGGATCCAACTAAGCTAGGATCAAGGACGGAGGTATGTTTGTTTATAGGGTACCCCAGAGGGACGAAAGCTTATGAATTCTTTAGTCTCCGAGATAAGAAAGTTATTGTGAGCACTCACGCCACATTCTTAGAGGAAGACTATGTAATGAATCATACACTCAGCAGTGAAGTGGCTCTTGAAGAGCTAACTTCTGTCACAAGTTCCATTAACCAAGAACAAGTATCAAGTGTACAAACAATTCCCGAAACTTCAACTTCTACTCCAAGCATTGTAGTGCCGCGCCGCAGTGGGAGGGTCTCGCATGAGCCCGAAAGATACATTGGTTTTGGGGAATCCATAGATCACTCCTCGGACAGCAATGTATTGGATCCCTGGAACTTTGCGGAGGCGCTGGCAGATGTCGATCATTGCGAATGGGTGAAAGCAATGGATTCGGAACTACAATCTATGATAGACAAAGACGTCTATGATTTGTCCGTCTTACCCGAGGGTTGTAATGCCATTGGGAGTAAGTGGATATATAAACGTAAACGTGGACCCGATGGACGAGTTAAAGTCTTTAAGGCAAGACTAGTGGCTAAGGGGTATACCCAAAAGGAATGTGTCGATTACGATGAGACTTTCTCCCCAGTGGCCATGCTCAAATCGATCCGGATACTATTGTCTATAGCAGCTTATATGGATTGGGATGTATGGCAGATGGACGTTAAGACTGCGTTTCTTAACGGCGGTCTTGAGGAGACCATCTACATAGAACAACCCAAAGGATATGCCATAAAGGGCAAAGAACACATGGTTTGGAAGCTTAAGAAGGTTATCTATGACCTTAAGCAGGCATCTAGATCGTGGAACCAGTGTTTTGATCAAACTGTTCGCAAGTTTGGATTCAAAAAATGCTCGAGTGAAAGCTACGTGTATAAGAAGGTTGAAAAGGGGAATGTAGTGTTCTTAGTTTTATATGTAGATGACATTCTTCTAATTGGAAACAATTAAAAGATGTTGTCATCAGTACGAACTTGGTTGTCAAACCAGTTCGAGATGAAGGATATGAGAGACGCTGGACACATCCTCGGGATCAAGGTTCTTTGGAATCGAGAAAAGAAGATGTTGTGCTTATCTCAAGAACCTTACATCAACACAATACTTAGTCATTTTAGCATGCAGGAAGCCAAGAATGGTTTCTTACCTTTTAGACATGGCATCCATCTATCTCAAGAGATGTGCCCCAAAACGCCGTCTGAGATACAAGCAATAAGAAGGATTCCATATGCTTCGACAGTTGGAAGTCTCATGTATGCTATGCTTTGTACGAGACCTGATATTTGCTTTGCTGTTGGCATGATGGCAAGATTTTCAAGCTGATTAGGACACGAGAAAATCTACTTCAGGATATGTGTTCACCTTAGGAGGTGGAGCCGTAATTTGGAAGAGTGTGAAGCAGAAATGCATCGCGGACTCAACCATGGAAGCCGAGTATGTGGCCGCTTCGGAGGCTGCAAAAGAGGCAGTATGGCTCAAGAACTTCCTTATGGATTTAGGCGTTGTTACGAATATGCCCAAGAGCATCACCGTTTATTGTGACAATTTTGGTGCTGTGGCAAATTCGAAAGAACCAAGAGCTCACAAAGCGAGCAAACACATAGAGCAGAAGTATCATATCATCAGGGATATAGTGCAGAGAGGAGACATACAAGTGGTCAAGATTGCGTCAGAGAACAACATGGCAGATCCCTTTACAAAGGCATTGGCGGTGAAACCGTTCGAGGGCCACGTAGAAGGGATAGGAGTTCGACTCGTTCAAGACCTTAACTCGCTTTCAGTATAAGTGGGAGAAATTTAGACGTGCGCACTACTATTTTGTATACTCGAAAGCTGTTTTGAGTATAAGTGGGAGATTGTTAAGGTTTGTATACTAGAAATCACCTTTCGAGTTATTGAATACTGTAAAACTCTAATTATTATTTTCCAATGAATGCAACAGATTATTTTTGTCGTAATGTTGTTATGTTTTACATTTAATGGATGTTCATTGCATATTTAAATGTATAAGCGAACATAACAAAGTCTAAGTCTTTGTTTTAGTAGACCGGTTGTGGGCTGCGCTCAATTTAAGGTACGCGGTCAGTTCTGAACAAAGAAAAATATGAATTTCATAACCTAGATAGGCCTAGACTACCTATCGTGAAAGGTTTCAATGTCAGTCTGATTATTTCTAAGCCTTATTGAAATAAGACGACTTTGGTGTGGTATAGCACTAAATGGATCTAACAGCAAGACGAGTCTTTATGCTATCTACTGAAAGACGAGGTCTTGATAATTAATTTCTTAATCAATGTACGTTAGCATTGAGCATACGATATTGAGTATCTACTACTTTGACTTACCAAATGTGTGGGTTTTTCGTCACCCAACGATCCAGGTACATTGAGTAGTGGTGATCATTATCTGGCGGTGCTAGGATTGCTATTATGTTGAATCGTGCGCGAGGAGAGTCTCGTTTGATAACATCCACAAGAGGAGCTCGAAACAAGGTTTTATTATTCGGAACCTAGCTAGTTGGAGTTTGATTACTCTATGAATAATAAATAAGAGTTTCTTGCTAAGTCATCCACTCTTGGAGATTAAAATATGTAAATTAATTAAGTCCATAGCAGACATTGATTAATTAATGGATGTTTCTATCTTAAGTGCGGGAAAAAATTAAACAAATAAAAGGAAGCCCGGAATACTTGTAATTTTGGATTTGGATAGGCAATGCAATATTACTTCTGTAGTGGCTGCTTGTAATATTCCAATATAAGCTTATATTAAATTGTGGGTTCAATTTAATTAGGAAAAAGCTAATTGGGTGAGGCCATGTCCAAATTCTTCCTTAGATCTCTAGCTGAGCACAATATGTGACTTAATATAAATATGAGAATAAAGGAGACAGGAAAAAAACAACTTTTCCACATTATAATTTTCGTCCCCCTCTGTTGAGCGGATTTCTGTCTTCGTTATTCAAGTCCTAGTACACTGGTGAGATTTGCCCACACAAATATCAGTCTACAGTCCGGGACACCAGTCAGAAGATCTGAGGTCGAGTTCTCAAGATCTTCACGTGGAGAAGAAGCAAGCCATCTTCGATCCTTAAGTGAATCAACAAGGTAAATTGGCTAACTCCGTAGCATGCATGTTTTAGGGATTATTTGTACTAAAGCATGTTTAAAATTCAAGTTATGAGCTTGATACATGTGATAATTACGCGAACAGAATTTGTGCTAAATAGATCAGTTTTATGTGATCCGTTAGAACGCACGCTTCCGCTACCAACCCCTTCACTCCTTTCATGGTAGAATGAGATTGGTTGTTTTCAAATATAAGTATGCAAAATGTAGTGACTTCTTTGTTTGGCAGCTCCCTCGTATCCAGATAACTAACAACGATAAGAGCAGCAGACAACGATAAGGCGTGAAGCTGTTGAACAAACACAAGGCTGCACCACAGCTTCCAACGAGAGCAATATAGGCATTGTGGTGGTGTCATTGTACTGTTTATTATTTGAGACTTCATAGCTTGTTTGATTTTGTGATTGTGAAGACAATTTTGTGTCAAGTACTATGATCTGATCATTTGAGCCTCATGCGTCTCTCCCTAAGACGCATGACAGTCATGCGTCGTCAGTAAAATTAAAAAAAACAAAAGACGCATGAGGGACATGCGTCTCTCTCTAAGACGCATTGCCGTCATGCGTCGTTAAAAAAATCAAAAAACTGAAAGACGCATGAGCGTCATGCGTTTCATTAAAAGGAGACGCATGATGCTCATGCAGGGACGGAACTAGACTTTCAAATAAGCCGGTGCTGAAATTCAAAAAAATTAAAAATAATAATAAGAATAATTATTATTATAATAAAATATTCAACTCAAATAAAATGTCTTTACAATTTTTTACGAGATTCTAGATGATAACTTTTTTCGACGTGTCGCCATTTCTTGAAACCGTCGAAGGATGTCCTCATTTTCAATTTTGTTAAAAATTTCCCTCTCAGTATATACAACTAAGATATCATTCATCCAAACGTCAATCAAGAATCAAACCTTTGATTTTCTGGAAAATACATGCTGTAATTTGCTGTCTCTGTTCGACAGTCCGACTCCAAAGCTATGCTATAATTCGCTGCCTCTGTTCTGGTTTTAGAAAGAGAAGAGCCACTATTGTAATTTTAGATTTGGGCTTCAATTAGGGCTACATTATTTTTTTCATTATCAAATAAAATTACATACCAATAAAATATAAAGGCCCAACTTAAAGTCCAATAAAATAAAATTAGGGATCCACTTGAAAACCCAATTACACTGCGTCGTCTTCTTCAATTAGGGATAGTTCTTCTTCTTCTTCTTCTTCTTCTTCTTCTTCTTCTTCTTGATATTCTTCTACTCTTCTTCTATATCAAATTTCAGGCCATCCAAAGCCGGGGCGGAGATCGGGCGAAATGCGGCTGCATAGGGGGGGGGGGGGTCTGGGTCTGGTTCCGGCCAAGCCCCCGCTGAAGCGGTGGCTTGGCCACCGGTGTCTCCGTCCCTGTGCTTATGCGTCTCTCCCAAACTCTAAACAAAAAAAGTTCAATACACTTATGGAATGTTAATTTTAGACTAGAACAAAAAAAGGACTACCCCATATGGAAGAGAATGATGGGTAGCTGATGAAAATTGTAATGTGAAGAGATCAGTGTTAGAGTGCGTTTTGTAATTTGAGTTTGGATATGCTAGTTTTTGTATACTACTACTTTATTAACTATATGTGACAAATTTTGATCTGGAATGTGTTGCTGAAATTTTGTTAATGGACTCGATACAGATCCAAGGGTAGGGAGGGTAGTTGTTGGATATTTTCTAGTTTGTCTTACTCCAATGGAATTCACTATTTTTAAAAGGGATTATAATTATTTAAATCATCAAATACCTTTGATATTGAAATATTAAATCAACAAGTTTCAAGATTTTTCAATTGTCCCAACTATGTACAAAATATCTTATTTCAGTATTGTTCAAAACGACGTGTTTCGCTAAAATAACTAGTTTTTCTGTTGCATTCTTCTATTTTGTTTATTTCTCTTCTTATTTTATTGATATATTGTCGTTTTTCATCACCAAAAGACGTCGATTTGTATATAGATGAGACAACTGAGAAAATTTAAAACTTTGTAATTCAATATTCTAATTTTAGTGATCATGAGATAGACCAAAATTTGATCAACATTCATGATTTAAATGCCTATTATATCTTTTCAAAAAGTTACATCTATCTTTATGAGAAAATGATAAATATACTTTCTCAATTTACCTATTTTCGTCCTAGCTTCAATCCAAAAAAGAAAATTTGAAAATACGTTTCATTAATAATACTCCGTATTGTCCTTGTTTAATCTTGGATTTCATAAGTTTAATGAAACCAAAGCTTCAAATTAAAAAAACTAAAATACGATAAATATTTAATGTGAAACATCAACTAAGCAACGAGAAAGTCGAAATATTGCTTAAAATTGGCATTATTTGCTGCATGAAAATAACACGGCAAGAATCAAGGAATATAATATCTTGTACAAATTTATCTCGGAAGACAAAGATAAGGTCATATACTCATATAGTTTAAGAAAATAAGTCAAGTAATTTGTTCACCTAGTAATTATTTGCATCCTAAGGCCAATTCACCATCACTTAAAACGATTAAATTTGTTATATGACGTTCAAATTGAAAGTTCGAATTCACCTTTATAGCAAATTCATTCATTATATTAACTTCATAGTAGTGAATTCATAATATTTTATTAGAACGAATTTCATACGATAAATCTAGATTGTATAATAGCTGAGCCCCACAATAGATCGGAAATACACACGTTGATAGTGTAAAAATAAATGGTAACGGTATAGCAACAATTAAATAAATAAAACACAATGCTCAAGATTGACTAATCATAAACCATAGCCAGGGGCATATCCAGGATTTTATTGTAAGAAAGGCAAAATGATATATATAGGAAAAAAATTTATATTTGAGCAAGGGCAATAAGTCCAATTTATAATATATATTTAAAAATTTATAACAAATTTATAAAGTCAACAAGAATTGAGGAGGGGCATTTGCCCCACCACCTAATAGGCTAGATTCGCCCATGACCATAGCATAGGGTAATTAGGTTTAGAAATGACAAAGTAATATATGTCACATGATGAGAGTGCTACACACGGATGAATTGATTTAAGTGGATAAACTCAGGAAAATATTCACCACGTACCAACTTAATTGTCACTCTTTTCCATTTCACTCCGTCTTAACTTAATTGTCACACTTCATTTTTACCATAAATGCTAAGTAGGTTTCACATTCCACTAACTCACTCTGCTCACATTTTATTATAAAACTAATATAAAAGAATGTGTCTCACATTTCACTAACTTTTCCAACCAACTTTTCTTTACATTTCTTAATATATGTGCCCACTCAAAGAGTAACAATTAAGTTGGAACGGAGGGAGTATTAAATTAATACAATGCATCTAGCCCATGGGTTGAAAATTCTCAATGTCACACCCCATTTGTGAAAATGATGTTTACTTTTGGAATACATTTTTGGCCCTTGGTTGAACAGACACAAACAAGTATATAATTCCCATTTTTCCTCTACTTTTGATTCCTCATTATACAAGCAAGGAGTCAAACAAAAAACTCCTTAAATTCAGTAGCACAACACAGCACAATCACAGCACACTTTGCTAAAAAACTCCACTAATTCTCATGTTGTGAGGAAAAAGCACTTCTTATTTTCTGCCACTCCCAACATTATTTAAACAAAAAAATAGGAATATGGAATTCAAAAATGATGCACCTTGCCTC